>NW_005871126.1:2219639-2291418 GCF_000147115.1 Myotis lucifugus
TAGCTCTTGGCGACAAATAGAGTCGGCTTGTTCCAAAGGGAACCGTCAATAACTCTATTCTGTAAGGATGAGTGACAAACCCGTCCCTCCTCTGGGTCTCTGTCCTAGCATTAGCTCAATTCATCTCTCACCCAGGATCCCCCAGGAAGAAAACCTCTTGTCACTCCAAAGGTAATGTTCTCTGTCTGTTTCTGGAACTTACTTTCAACATTCGTTAACCCTATAACGGCTTCCCCAGTGAAATTCCAATAAAATCTAAACTCCTGATGACTTGGCCCTGCCTGTGACCCAGGCCTCTGCACATCCAGTCGCCGTGCTCACTCCGTGTTGCCGTACTGACCTACTCCCAATTCCTTTCGCAAGCCTGTTCCCATTTCCAGACCTTCGCACATGCTTTTCCTCCCTCATTTCTAGGCTACTTTCTACCCGCGTTTCAGAGCCCAAGGTAAAGGCCACACCCTCAGAGATGTCCCCCCTGCCCCTCGCCCCATGTAAATGAACTCTTCCATCCACTCCTCATGGTCTCTCTTATGCTCTGTTTTTCTATCAAAGCACATATTAGAGACAATAATTGCATATTGATTTGTGTCTCTCTCTCCACCTACATTATAATCTCTGATAGCACAGACCATGTTTAATATGTCTTTCAATAGTAAACCAGAAAATACACCACATTTATTCAATGAATGAATGAATGAATGAATATCTGAAGTGCTCTCTTTGTACCAGGCACAAATCTAGACCGAAAGATGTATGAGATACAACCCCCATGCTTGCTGCCCAGTGGGGAGAGCTAAATTCAGTGTGGCATGAGCTTTAGAAGATATTTGTCTAAGCTGGTACTGCAGCAGACAGTAGCTACACTGTCTGTATTGGGGAAGGCTCCACAGAAGGTAACACTTAGTTTGGGTCTTTAAAGATAGCAGGAGATCCCTGGGAGGAGAAGGGGAATGTAGACAGAGATTACAGTTTGTGCAAAGGCTAAGAGGTGTAAAGGAACTTGATGCTTTTCGGGCAACACTGAACTGTTTGGCCTATTTGAACATACGATAGAAGGGAAGGGGTAGGGATACGATTGGTAAAGAAGGTTGAAACAGACTGGAGAGCCCATGCCGCTTTGTTTTGACTTTATCCAACAAGGAATGGCAAATCAGTGGAGATTTTTAAGCCAGGGATTGCCGTGGTCAGGCTTATGCCTGGAGTTAGGGAAGTGGCACAGGTAGCAGTGGCCCACATGGGAGATGATGCCAGACACAGAGGCAGTGGCTCTGAAGAAAGACGGAGGAGGATGAATTTTGAAGGATCTCTAAAATTATCCCTTTTGGGGACTCAGAATCTGGGTGAAATATATTCCTAAAGCGTTTCCACTTTCATAAAAAGAAGCTCCGGAAACTTAGATCTTCTTAGAATAAAGCACAGTGAACTATGCATTATACAGAAGTAGGACTGGCATGCTTTCTCACCGATGGGGCCAGCGCTATCATGAAGAAAGTGCTCTTCAGTGGGGTCACTTGGGATAGGGTAAGCAAAGGGAACAACTTTATGCTGGGCCTCAGACCAAGGCACCACTAAATAAAACCTTTTCTCCCCTCACGGCATAGCCTTAGGTGGATGTATCGTGAGGGGAAAATGCTCTACACTTTCTGGGCCAAAAAGAGGGGGATTGATATGTCCAAAAATACTAATGTGTATTTTTGACATAGATTTACAGTAGTTTAATACAAATTGATAGATGAACGTAGATGTAGTAGATTTAGAAACTGCCAGAAGAAGACTAGGATGGAGCAGGAGGAAATATAAACCAAATAGTCGTTTATATTTAGACTGGATGGAATTGGGAACCATGGAGAGAGGGCAGGCCTGAGGGATGTTCACTCATCAAATTGACCCATCTGTGAGTGAAATGAACAGGCATGAATTTGTAGAGACTGTTTAGATCAGTATGTATTGGGTCTGTGTGACATTTCCTAATTGTCTTTAAAAATATATTTTATTGATTTTTTACAGAGAGGAAGGGAGAGGGATAGAGAGTTAAAAACATCGATGAGAGAGAAGCATCGATCAGCTGCCTCCTGCACGCCCCCTACTGGGGATGTGCCTGCAACCAAGGTACATGCCCTTGACCGGAATCGAACCCAGGACCCTTCAGTCTGTAGGCCGACGCTCTATCCAGTGAGCCAAACCAGCTAGGGCTAATTGTCTTTAATGTATGCCCTCAGGAAACACCGAAGATGGAAGAAATGTCCCAAGGGATGGTGCCTCCAGGGCACTATGGTCAAACGGCAGCCAGAATACCAGAAGGGGGAGAGTGTGATCAGCTAAATGGTAACTCTCAGTGACTTCAAAGAAAATATCCATATACTTGCCAATGTGGTGTGTGTGTTTTTTCTTTTTTTGCAGTGGAAATTAATGGGGAAAATATCCAGAGTCATAACAAGTAATTTGAAAAAGTTAGGGGAAGGGGATTATTCACAAGCTTTAAATAGTAATTTGTTGATTTATTTCACTCTCTGGAGAAGAGACGTTTCCACGAATAGTTTCCGTTATTTCCAGAAAAGCCTTTATGTATACTTCAAGTGTCTCAAGAACCTTATCTTGTGCCCCCAACACAAACATTGTATTAAAAATAGTTTCAAAAGTATTTAGTTAAAGTTAGTAGCACATAATCCTCGCCTAACATTTCTCATTTCTCTGCTGAGGTTTTAAATGAAATAGATACAAAGTAACAGATCAATCCTGTTGCTGAGAGTCTGACCTCAGCATCATGGCCTGCTGAATAATTTTAACCTGTGCCATATGCCCAGTTCGTTCAGCTAATTAATTATTAGCTACTCATTGCTAGCCGTTTCTACACATGATTCTAGTGCCAGCTCCCCTGAGCTGAATCATTTGACTTGAACATCTTAGTCTTCCTCACTCATAAAAGAGAATTTCTATTAAAGCCTTCATATAATATATGGGAAACTTATCGTTTTCTTAAAGTCATCTTCCTAGAGCTACACTATTATTAAAAAATTTACAAATTACCTATCACACAAACAATCCAAGGGTGTAGACTGTACTTTAAAAACAACACCAAGACAACTATTTGTAATCACTGTGTAAGTTCAGATGTTTGCATAATATGGGGGAGTCAGGGGTCATTGTTCTTGTATAGCATCATGATTAGGAACATGGGCTCCAGAAGTTACTAGTTCTGTGCTATTGGGCAGATGATAAGCTCTCAGTATTTTCCTCAACTGAAAAATGGGTATGCTGATGGTGCTTTCTTCATAGTACTGTTATGACTGGCTGACTGGTGGCTGTTATTGACAAAAGGAGTCAAGAATGGTTTCCAGATTTCTGACAAGGATAACTGGAAGTAGAGTGCCATCCATTGAAATATGGACTGCAGGGATGAGAGGAGATAGGGAAGGAAGGTGGTGATTAAGACATACTCAATTTGAGCTGCCTGCCAATTCTATTACAAACGAGGATTGTTCCAGGTGGATTTGAAAATAAGCCTAAGAATAAGCCAATAAGCCAGTCAGAGAAAGATAAACATCACATGATCTCACTCATTTGTGGAATATAATGAACATCATAAACTGATGAACAAAAATATATACAGAGACAAAGAAGCATCGAGCAGACAGTCAAACTTCAGCGGGAAGGCAGGGGAGGGTGGGGTGGGGGTGGGTAAGAGATCAATCAAATGACTTGTATGCATGCATATAAGCATAACCAATGGACACGGCCACTAGGGGGGTGAGGGGACCTGCTGGGAGGGGGAGGCCGCGGGGAGGTCAAAAGTGGAAAAAGAAGACATATGTTCTACTATTTGTAATACTTTAAACCAGGGGTCCTCAAACTTTTTAAACAGGGGGCCAGTTCACTGTCCCTCAGACTGTTGGAGGGCCGGACTATAGTTTAAAAACAAACTATGAACAAATTCCTATGCACACTGCACATACCTTATTTTGAAGTAAAAAAACAAAATGGGAACAAATACAATATTTGTATTTGCATGTGGCCCGCAGGCCGTAGTTTGAGGACCCCTGCTTTAAACAATGAAAAAAATAAAAAATAAAGAAGCCTAAGACTGTATGGGGTTGGGACTCCATTTTCCTGAATGGCCCTGATTAAATGACTCTGGGAACTTTGGACTATTAAAGATAGACTTTAACATAACCTCTTAATCTGACAGTTGAGGGAGTAATTCCTTAGGTCACATTATTTGTGATAAGGTAGCCTGTTGCATGGATGGCCTCTGAAAAACCATACCTTCTGATAGTCACACACACACACACACACACACACACACACACACACACACACACACACCTCCCACCCCAATCTAAGATTCACTACAATGACTAGAACTCAGCACAGGTGACTCTGCATGACTTTCAAGACTAAGCCTTAAGATGACTGGGCAGATTCTGCTTTTATGCTCTTGGAATCCCTAAGGCCCACCAAGAAATATGGTTATTCTGTAGGAGAGGCCACATGAAGAGGCCACATGGAGAGGGAGAGGCCCTGAGACGTCATGGAGAGAAAGTCCTGCTGACCCAGTGTCCCAAAGCCAGTGACCTCCCCCAGATGAGTGCAGCATCTGGGGACCACCCTCAAGATTGGCTTAACCAATCCAGCCAACCCACAGAACCATGACATCTGATTTTTCTTAAGCCACTGAGTTTTAGAGTGGTATGTTCTATATAGTGATAAGTAATCAAAACAATGGTGTAACCAGGTCAAAAATCTAGGTGTTCTGAGCTGTGGAACTAAGGTCTTCTAGCACATGGAGTTCATACTGGTAGATTTTACTCTTAACTTTCACAAAAGCTGAATAAAGAATGCATGCATGTGCCCGGTGTGCTCAACGGCAAAATTGGTATAATAATTAACTTATTGACTAAAACATACTGTATTATCCTAAGATTAATGACAGCTATCTGTTATTTAGCCACGAGACAGATATATATGTCCTTCCATTCATTTATCCATGTACCCATTATCTATCCATCTATATCTTGCTGCCAAGTAACTAGACTGCAATTCTATATAAACATATATTTTACTCCTTGGCTTTCTGAGCCACCAGGGAGTATGGGAGAGGTGGAATAAAAAGCCAACATTTTTGTCTTTCTTATTACCTCAATTTTAAGTCTTTATAATTCTCATAGGGAAATATCAATGGCACAGTGTTTGCATTGACTGTTGAATGTCTAAAAGTTTTATTAATTTTTCACTGTTCATAAAATAGGGTTGCTTGAGAAAATTCACCATAACTTCAAGACAGGGGTCACAATCTTCTGAAAAGAAATGACTGTCCAAGTAAATGGAGTTTAGACATTGACGACATGTTATTTCTCACAGAGGCGATGTTTATCTAGCATGCATCTTTAAAATAATTTTTTTTTCTTTTTACATTTTTTTTATATTTTGGTGTGTAGTCCTGTATGTTTGTGGGTTTAATATTAGATATCATTGTACAAAAGCAGGGTTCTTATTCATTTCTATATTAGAATTATATTTGTTTGGAAACTGCTCAGAAGTCTGTCTTGTGGCATCTGACAGCTTGACAGGGCTTGTTGCCATGGAAAACGTTTGTGATGCTATATAAATATATTCCTAGGTCATGAGTTGCCATGTATATTTTGGACATTGACGCTAAGAGGGAAATGACTAGCCATCATTTTTAGAAAGGAAGAATAACATCATAAACAAACAATAATGCCAAATAACAAATACGTGTATCCAGTAAAGCAGTATTCTGTTTTCTCAAGAATTAGACTTATGTTCTAGCAACCATTTTAGTTATAAACGCTCATTTATTGCAAAGGCTTTTCCCCCCTTAAAATATTTTTATTACCAGTCATTTTGCAATATTAATGGCTCCACTATTAATAGACTGAGAGACAAGGGAGCTATTATTCTTGCTCTCTATCTGTTATTCCATTAAGTAAGACTGCCAACCTCTGACTGCTAGCAGCTCTATAATGAACCATGTGCTCAAGCCACAGGGTATATCCTAAGTCAAAGTTGTCCTCACATGTTGTTTTTGGTGCATATTATGACTAGACAGGAAAAAAGTACAACAACAAGATGCAAAGGGGGAAACGCTCCATTCAGGGTAGGATCTAAAATAGCCGTTGTTTTTGGAATTGAGGGGAGGTGAGGAAGTGTTGGGGAAATGATGTGGAAAGTCATGGGCGAATGTCTCTGTAATCCGTCGCCTTCTTATGACTGATGCCCTTTGTGAGGGCTCCAGTGGTACCTGCAATCTGACACACACAAGCCTGTTATCCATCTTGTTTTCTCTGACACCCTATCACTTATTCAACCAGTAATGAGACCTGCCAGATTGTTCTGCGTGGGCAAGCGCTGACTACCTTAGGAGTCAGTGCTCGCCGCCTGTGGGGATGCTGCCTTCGCATCATCACCACCGTGGCCTCTGCTGCTGTTCACCCCTGGAGTCAATGAAGGATGTCACCAATACCACCTTCTTATGCCGCAACAAAGAGAGTGTGTGACCCCGATCTGTGAGCATGCCATATTTCCTAGGTGGATGCGAACGTGGCTTTTTACCAGTCCGGATCCCTTGACATATTAGAATCTATTGTGAGATATGCCACAGCGATTTTCCTAAACACAGGTCTCCACATTGAAGAATTATTTACTTTTTAAAATTAATTTACAGGAAGCCAGGGTGGTGTTTTTTTTCCTCTGATAGTAACACTCCTATTTCACCTGAATTATGCTGTGCTTTCTCCAGTGGGGAGGGGAGAACGGGATTCATCTGTCACTACCCTGAGTGTTGGGCCTCCTACTCAGATGGTGCCACACAAAGCGGTCATCTCCTGTGTATAGAAAGAAAAGAGAGGTTGAGGGCAGATTGGTAGAGAAAATAAATCAGACATTGATTTGATTTTTATCATTGTAGGTTTTTTACTTTTACAAACATCATCTCCTTTGATTTTCCCCCTGAATCCTGCAAGGTGTGTAGGCAAGTGATATGTTAACTATTTTACAGATGAGGAAATGGAGACGTAGAGAGAATTAGGGATTCAGTCAAGTCACACATCATGGAATTGATCGAGGCTTGCTTCTCACTAAATAGAATTGCCTGGCTAGCAATGTGTTCAGAACCTACGTGCACAGAATTTGCTTTGGCAGAGTTCTCCCGACTCAGCTGAGAACACGTTTTAGTAAAGTCCTCCGCCCGGGATGGAGCAGGGAGGGGAATGACTGGGTGCAGACCGACTTCTCCATGGCTTCTAGGGCTTCTTTCACCCACTGAGGAGGTTGCTCTCTTTGGGTGAGATGCCTGTTGTTTTTCTCTCTACGTGTTTGGGGCTTTCTCTGCCCTGGAAACTGGAAGGACGGAAATAGGAGACATCGGATATCTTCCAAACTAAGGAAAGCAAGTCATTTTCTTTTTAAATACTGCACCTCTGAGTAATTTTTTTCTCTAATTCACCCAGGTAATTCTGTCTGCAAGAAAATGAAGCAAAATTAACATTTGCTTGAATTATCTCCACTCTCAAATTTACTTCACAGAGACACGAAAAACTCTTAAGAAGATTAACAAATAGGTCTGCAGATACAAGTAAATTTAAAATAAAACATTTTCAATTTTTCCACTTTAACATTAATGTTCTTAAATTTAAAAACTTAACTTTGTAAATTTAAAACTGTACCTTAATTTTAAAACATGAAGGTGTTTTGTGCTTTTAGGTAGCCTCAAGCACCCCAATAGTCTTTGGGCACAGGGATGTAAAATTATAATAAAATCTGAACTTTCATGTAATTAAGCATATTGGAATATTCTACTTCCTATGATACCATTCTTATAATATTCAGTTTATTTTCCTTTATGTAAATATATATGTATACAAATTATAATCTTTGATTAATTATATTGTATTTCAAGTATTTTCAAATAAGTAATTACATTTATTCCAGAGAGTAATACAACTATCCTATATAATAAAAGGCTAATATGCAAATAGATTGGACGGTGGAACAACCAAACAACCAGTTGCTATGATGTGTGCTGACCACCAAGGGGCATGCGTGGACTATGGTAGGTGTCAGCCGCAGTGGGATGGTGGAGCAAGAGAGCAGGGGCGCCAGACCAAGGCAGGGTGCTGGTCACTGTCATCAGGGCGAGCCTCTGGTGGTTACTGAAAATTCTTTGCTTCCACGCACTGTGGTCCTGCCTGGTGCTTGCACCTGCTGCCAGTGCCCACCCTGCTCACACCCACTGCTGGTGCCCGGTGCCAGCCTCAATCGCTCGGTGCCATCAGCAGGTGCGAGCAGCAGCTGCCGGCCCCAATTGACCCTCAGGGTTTCTCCACCTCCCCATGCTCCTGAGGGGAGATCGGGGCTGGCAGCTGCCTCTCGCACCCACTGCCAGCAATGGCCCCGCTTGCACCTGCTGCCTGTGCCGAAGCAACTGCTTGCACCCACTGCCAGTGCCAGCACCAGCCCCGCTCACTCCCACAGCCGGCACCAGAGCCGCCACTCGCATCCACTGTTGGTGCCCGGCGCTGGTCCCAATTGCTTGGAGCCATCAGTGGGTGCGAGCGGCAGCTGCTGGCCCTGATCGCTCTTGAGGGCTTCTCCACCTCCCCCTACTCCTTAGGGGCAATCAGGGCAGCAGCTGCTGCTCACACCCGCTGACGGTGCTGGCCCCAATCGCACCTTAAGCGGGTGTGAGTGTGGCCAGCGCCATCAGTGCATGGGAGTGGCAGCAGCAGGAGCAGAGATGCTAGCAGACAGGTGACCTGGGTTGTGGTGAGAGGGGCTGGGCTGGGGCACAGAGGATGGACCGAGACCTGCCCCTGTGCCTACCGCAGCCTCGTGGCCTACAGTTCCTTTTGAGGTGCACAAATTCATGCACTGGGCCCTTAGTATATATATATATGGCTAATATGCAAAGTGTGCCCTCGGGAGTTCAACTGGGAGACCAGGAGTTCAATTGCTTGCTATGACATGTGCTGACCACCAGGGGGGCAGCACGAAACATGGCAGGCAACCAGCAATGGCAGTGGGGCGCTGAGGGAGCGAGGGAAGGAGGAGGCGGGGAGGCAGGGAACCTGATGGGCCCTGATCACTGGCCAGGCCTAGGGACCCTAACCGTCCTTGCACAAATTTCATGCACCGGGCCTCTAGTTTATAAATAACTAGTTTTTCTCCCTTCCAGCATATAATAAAACTACACTTCTCAACTCCTTTGAAGTTAGATATAGCCATGTGACTTGTGTTAACTCATGAAATCTAAGTAGAAGCAACATATATCACTTTCAGACAGAAATATTTAATTGCCAAAGCAACTTTTCTTCTCTAGTAGCAATCATGAAAGCATGAAAATAGGACCTCCATAAGCCTGAGTCCTTGAGTGACTACAATAAAGAATCATATTGGTTAATGCAACATAGCATAGTTTAGCCTATCCTGACTGATATGGCATTTTATAGACTAAATAAAATGAAGTGGCTCACTCAAATTGGCAAAACAAAGTTGCAAAAAAACTCTTGTGGTTCTATTCTAGATTTGCTACATCAATCCAGGCTCAAGTAATATGTCCTCTAAGAACCTCAAAATTAAGCAACACCTGATTTGATGTGTATTTATTATATAGGTGTTCCCCCCAAAATATATACACACTTTAATAGCTGATAGCTCAATTTTGAAAATGAAGTATATTTTAATAAGCACTGCCTTTATAATTATTCAAAGTGTGTGTATATATTTTCGGGGACATCCTATATGTATCCACATAAGAAATAACTGGTTCTTTGGATTGAACTGGCAAATTAGATTAGTTAAATCAACAGTGGTATTGGATGTTAAAATAAACAAAGACTAAATCTATCAATGGATGTTATGTTATGGATTAAAAAATGCTATATTATGGCTTTCTAAATATTTAGAATAGTGAGGTCTCTGGATTACTTAAACTTCTAGCTTTTTTATTCAGACAATCAGTAAGTGACCCTAAACCGATCCTCTACCTAAATAATTATTATTCGAGATTAATAAGAAATATCAGCCAAGAAGACAGTTCCTTGACTACTCTGTGACTAGATGAGACTTCAAATATAGTTGTAAGAAGCTTAGAAATGTTACTTGCCATTTACGTTAATACCCATGGATCCCTGTCATCTGGACATGCTGATCTATCTTCAAGTGAAAATGTACTTGGCAAACAGGCTTTCGGTTGAAATATGTTTTTGCAAGATTTCATGACTTGGCAGCCCAATTTCTTCTTTTATATGAAAGAGATTTAAAAAAAAGAATTTCATATCTTGGCCACTTCAAAGTCCACAAATTTCACACTCACTTTTCACTTGTGTTCACTCTTACTGGTGATATTTTAATAGCCCTTGTTTAAGTACTTTTTATGTCACTTATTTTTTGTATTTTTGGCAGCCTGTGTCCTATTTCCTTTCAGCTTTAACCAATGCCAATTACTTTATTTCTTTACCTGATGTTTTGCTCATTTCCTCCATAAGCCCATCTTTCAGGATTGATGAGAGATATATGATTTTTTTTATTCAAAATAGTTTTAGGAGCAATAGTACTCAAACTCCGCAGGAAACAGGAAGTCTCTTTTATAATATTCATTCATTTTAAGTATCAGAATGGTCTTTCACAACTCACTTAAGCCTTTAATTCCTTAGTTTCCCCATCTCCCAAATATGAATGACTGCCATAGTCCTCATTTTAAACTCAAAGAATATTTTGAAAAAATGAAACATATTTCTAAAACCCTCAATCTTGTAAAAAAGAACTAGATATATTTAAGACATATGAGTCAGATCTGTATACATTTGGCACAATGGCATTTTAAAACAATTATGCTATAAGCTGTGGAATGAGCTTCAGAGTTCAGAGTTCAATAGAGTTAGAGTTTCCAAGTGTCAAAGTAAATCATAATTTGATTTCACAAAGGACTTAGCAGACCCACATCATTTTAGACATCATGTCGGAAAAAATAAACCCCGATATTCTAATTCTTATACTCAGAACAAAAAAAAAAACAAAAACATAAACAAGAACTTGATTAACTGAATCAGGTGTCATGTTACATGACATTTCTGGAAGTATTCTCACTATTAATAAAAATAACTAAAATTTCTTACAGTGCTTACGGTATTTCAGTTCCTTTGTGGGTGTTTATTACTTTACCTCATTTATTGGAGTCCTCTCATAACAACCAAATGAACTAGAAAAATTTCTTATCATCCCCATTTTACATATTCAGAAAGTTGTAAGTTAATCAATTGCTTCAAGGTTACAAAGCTAGTTATCAGCAAACCTCAGATTTGAAGACAGTAAGTATAATTCCAGAGTCCGAATTTTAACTATAACTATATTGATCAGATTATTTTAGGACACTTATGGAAAATTTTCAGATTAACAGACAAAATAGGAAACAATATAGGAGATGCTCTACCTCAGACTGATTTGCAGTTAATTTGTTAATTATGTTTACAAATATCATTTCACATTTTTTCAAAATATTTTTTGAGTTTAAAAGGAGGAATCTGGCAAACATTCCTATTTAGTAGATGGAGAAATTTTACCAGAGTAGAGGAATGTCGAGGTACCTGAATTGGATCAGAGAGAAGCAAGTGACTAGTATGTTGGGAAATCTCAGAACCACATCAAGTGATGCATGTTTTCTTAAGACTTAATGGATTTGGTCTCACAGAGACAAGACTCAGTAGGACATTACAATTTAGTTAAAACATTCTAAAAGCTGTCATGTGATAAAGGAAGGAGGCTGACTCTGTGTTGGTCCAAAGACACTAATAAGAGCCCTTCAAAAAAAGTTACAGTGTGAAGACCGATTGGCAGTTAATGTGTTAATCAATCACCACTCTATGAACATCCTATCAGCGCAGATGAAAACACATATCGGAAGTCTCCCTGATTTATTTTCAGTGAATAATTGTACATCTCTAGTAGTTGTTGGGGGAAATTTTCAAGGGGGTAAGAGCAACTTACCAGAACTTTTTTTTAAACATTTAAATATATTGATTGATTTATTAAAATTTATCTTAATTGTTGAGAGTATTACAGATGTCCCCTTTGATTTTTTTGTGGTTGTCTTTTTCCCCATTGACCCCCTCCTCCCTGCACCTGCCCCTCCCAGGCCTTCACCACACTATTGTCTGTGTCCATGGGTTATGCATATAAGTTCCCCAGTTAATCTCTACCTGCCCCCGCAACCCCCACCTCCCCTCTGAAATTATCAGTCTGTCCCATGGTTCTTTGCCTCTGGATCTATTTTGTTCATCAGTTTATTTGTTCATTAGATTCCACATATGAGTGAGATCATGTGATACTCATTTTTCTCTGAATGGCAAGTAGCCAGAACTTTTGAAATGTGTCAGGGAGACTTCCACAGAACTTTAGCAGATCTAGCACCCTTAGCATGCGTACACAGGCAAATTACCCAGTGAGTGTCATTCCCTCTAATTCAAGTAACATTATTTGAAGTGCTCTCAATTATAAGTGCATGGGGAAGGTTAATCAACTGTTTTAAAATAAGAAAGCCCATGTCAGGCTTCTATCAGATTTACTGATAAAAGCTATAAAAACACAGGCATAAAAATACTTTTAGCCCTTGAACATCATGGGGCTTAGGGGTGCAGTTAAAAATCCACATGTAACTTTTGACTCCCCCAAAACTTAACTGCTAAGGGCCTACTGTTGACTATAAAGACATTCGGTTAACACATGATTTATATGCTATATGTATTATAATCTATAGTCTTACAATAGAGTAAGCTATACAAACTAAAATGTTATTAAGAGTATCATAAGGAAGAGAATATACACTTACGGTATTGCTTGTATTTTTGAAAAAAATGTGTGTGTCAACCCATGTAATGCAAACCCATGTTGTTCAAGGGTCATATATATAAATATTTTTACCACCAAATCATCTAATCATCTGGAAGCGGAAAGTCCTTACACTGGAAAACACATACAGGCAGGGATTCTGTATTCACTGTTGACTCTCAACACCTAGCACAGAAGCTCCCATAATGCATGGTTGTTTCATGACTCACAGCAAATACAATAGGTAGTCATTCCCAGGAATTGTATGAAAATAATGATCAGACGTGAATTAAGATTAAGTCATAGAGCCTCTGAAAATATTTTTAATCTTTTCTGTTGCTTTATGCTTTGACTCCAAAGATTTGAGTTCAGAACTTACGAAAATAGGAGATAAGTAGTCTAGACAGTTCTGCTTAAAACAGTAGAGCAGCTCATTTTTTCCTAAGAAAAGAATCTTTCTTTTGCAGTTAGACCTGAGCTCAGTTGTATTTTCAGAAAGGCCCATTTTCATAAAAAGAATTTTGTATGCATTGCAACTTAAATACAGTATGGCAATACTGGTGAGCAGACTTCTGGGTTTAACAGCTTTGTTAAAAATTAAGAACACAAAACCAGACAGCAGGATAGCATGGAGAGAACTTTCATTATGTTTAAACAATTGAATGTCAATGCTAATAACTGACTCCTGCTGGATTCCATTCTTTCCCAACAAAAAGGAAACCACTTATGCACACTATAATGTTTCCTTCATGTGAAACATTCTAAGCTGCATTCATGTGCTGCAGATGATGTGGTGAAGAAAGGCTTCTGACCCTGGAATAACTGCCGAACAACTTGGGAGTTGGTCACCCTATGTCCATTCTATTCCTTTCCTGGAACGCTGGCTGCCTTCCTAACCACTGCACAGAGTACGTGCAAGGAATCAAACCAAGAGCAAGGAGGAGGAGGGAGGGGCTGCGGGTGGTGGCATCACTGCTAATGGTGTGACTGGCCTCCAGTCAGAAAGCTCTGTTCTCATGTTCTCTCCTCCATCTGACTGATGAACATGTTATATTTTAGAAATGAAACATTGTATGTCTCCTTCATAGGAAAGCAGTATAATTATAAAGGAGAATATTTTTAACTCATTATTTCTGTTTGGAATATTATAAGTTTAAAAATGCTTTAAAAAAGAAGAAAAGAGAAAGAAACTAGAGGATTAAATAGTGCCGTGTACATAGTTAGGTTGATTGCAAACTTTTTCATAGTTCTGTATTTAACCAGTAAATGGTAAAAAAAATAATAATAACTTAAAGAAAATGTTAAGTGAAGCAACTAGACCAATTTAGACCAGGTCAAGTTAGAGTCCCATATTGTAAAAAGTATAGAATCCCCTCATGAAACCCCAAGACTCCCCACTTTCTTTCTTTGAGGATAAACAGATTAATCAGTCAACAACAAATATTGAATTATCTACTGGACGCATAAGTGCACAGCACTATACCAAATCTAGGCAAGCCAGGCCAAGATAAATAACTTCATTTGTTTTAAATTAACCCCACTGCTCTAAAAATGTAATTTTACAGAATACATAAAAGCAAATTAGTGATTGATTTTCAAGCAGGTGAATGTGAAAGCTTTGATTGAAAATGTTCTAAACATTTTTAATCTTTCTTCCGACCCATAACAGTAAAACTGAAAATAAGCACTTATACAACCTGGCCAAATATTTAGATAAAGAATGAGTTCGTAACCAGCAATATCTTAAAATGTGTTTGAGTTATTCTATATGCTACTTAAATAGTTAAACTGTCAGCCTGGGATTTTGTATATATTCCTCATTAGGTTGCTTCAAAGATCCCAGGGTAGGTATATCTGCATTTTAAAATTTTGTATTTTTCCATGGTTTATATGCCCCATAAAATGCCTCGAGAACTTTATGAGGGATGTTACATTAATATGTGTTATTATAAATATGATTTAAATATCTAAAGCATTACAGAGTGATTACTGTTCAATAAGGCAGCGTGCATAAAAGGGTTATCTCCACACTGTGCTTAGGTTTCTACAATATAATATAATGAATTGTTCAATATAGTTTGCATGCTATTTGTCTCTGTTTCTTCCTAGGCTCGAGGGAAGCTGATGTGCAATCCTCTAACAAGGCGATCATAAATTGCAGAACAATAAACAGCCCTTGAGATTTTTAGATAGTATGTGGTTAGCATGCAATCCATCTTGGGAAACTTGATTTAATACCTCAAAGGAACATCTCTGACAATGCTCAACATTGTTTTAAACTGCTGCTAAATCAATTAGTGCATTGGAGAATCCTAATGTGTCTGCCGCATTCATAGCCTCACCCAAGAACTCAGGCTGGTTATTTCCTAAAGCAAAAGATTTAGGGAGCCACCGCATGGATGCACTTGGGTTCCCTGGAAATCATTAAAGATAATCCTGCGTGAAAGAAGGGATGAACCCACCTCCCTAAATCATCAAGATCAATGGAGGCGTCATCTCCAAAACTCATCTCAGTGTTTCTGAATTACTCTTCCTCTAGCCAAGAGGATATACTTAAATAAAAGGTAACTATTACTAGTATTCTGAAGTCAAGACTTTGAGATTAAGTCTCCCCCCCAAAAAAAAAAGATTATTTTTTTGCTTTAATATGTGCATTTCCTTTTGTATATATAATGTATCTTGTAACAATATTTGTATTATATTGGAAGACCTCCAGCATTTATAGATATTATCTAATCCTTGCACACTTGTTAACTTGTAAAGTAGAAACAATAGGTAAAAAGCAACAATAAACAAAACCTTCCCAATGGGGGAAAAAGATAATGGCAATAATTTCTCAGTTTATGATAAATTATGCAATCTTATTTTTTACTGCACTAAACGTAATAATTAACATAACAATTGCAATGAAAGAGGAGGATCATGACCTCCCCTTAAAATTCATGGTACTTCCTCCATTTCTTAACTGGTGTCCTTTTATTTTTCCACATTAATTTACTGAAGACAATGCTCAGGCAATCCCTTGTCTTTCTTTCCATCTTTTGTTATGCTGGCGCAATAGTCTTGCTTTTTCAATATCTCACAGACCCACTGGGTCCTGTTCCCTGCAGAGTGAAATCATAGATTGTGCCTCAGCCATACCCGCAAGCTCGGTGGCTCTTTCCTTCTAAGGCAAGTTCACTCCGTTTATGCCACACACTAATTGATGGGATTAAGAAACAAAGCAAAAGGAAACAAGGCAGTTAATCAGTCCAATGAAAAGAAGCTTCTTTTTGTTTTCCCTTTAACAATGCTGAGTACCTGTTTTACCTGCTTTTTAAAAAAAATAATAATTCAGCAGCATGTTCTGTTGATGTGTAAACACAAGGTTAGTTTCTTCTGGCAAAGTAAAGATTCCAATATTTTATTGTCTCTCTTATTTCCTTCAAAGACACGTAGGGTAGGATTTTTCTGGAAGTCATCTAAACTTAATATTAACTCACATATATAATGGGAATCTTTACCATATTACCTTCCCTACGTAATGGGACACCAAAGGGTGAAGGCTGCTTTTCTCCCCTCTCCAAATAATTGAACAAGTACTTAAATAGCCTGATTCATAATTTAGGGTCAGGATAAAGCTCATTTTTCTAACCTCTAAGAGTTATAGATGTGGTTATATTTCACGTTATTTATAACTTTATTTCTAGACAAAATGAGAAATAAATAATTTCTAAATGGCATTCCTCACTTTGTTCTCTAGCTCCTTTTTCGGATCATTAGTATCTTTGAATAATATATTACAGTATAAGTGACAATAACTTTTCATGTATTTTTTAAATTATTATTCTCATATGTATTTTTGTTCTGTCTCACTACAATGCTAGAATATAGTTTGGCAGATACTATCCTCATTTTATGTAAGTAAAAATGGAGCATAACGTGGAAAAGCTGCCAATGGAATGGGGAAAAGTCAATGCCAAAATCAGGCCATTTAAATATTTTAATAACTTTTGTCGTGTTTTGATTGGAAACAAAGTTTATGGTAAAAATTAAGAGAATGTTTTGGTATTAGGTGTCCCTCAAAAATTATCCAAGAGTTCATTCTCACACTTTCTCTCTTTGTCCTCTTAGGTATCAATGAAGTTTTATTACATATTGGGGCTTGCCCAATGCAGCTGTATTTACTTTAGCAATCTTTAATAAAAGAAGTGATTCTGATCACAGCATTGGTTTCAATAAATCCTATTCCCACATTATCTTGTGGAGCCTAAATGACATCTTCCTCACAGTTAAACCTTCCGTGATTTTGAAATCTAACAGGACTTGCCACACAGCAGGGGCCCAATAGTGAGAACCTGTTTCATTGATTATTACAGAAACCACTGTTGTTCAAAACATGAACTCCCAAAATAGAAGTGGGAAAAATGACATAGTAGAGCTTCCTTCTTGTCATTTTCTTTCTGTAGTGGTTCTATTTAAGTGTTCTTTCTACAATTTGATCCTTTCACCTTGTTCAGATGTATCTCTGTATCACACTCTGACCACATTCTTAGGTAATCAGAGGCTTATGGCTCAGTTTGTAGGTAATTCTGGTTCACTGTTATTACTATTTCCTGAAGCTTTTGGATGCCATATGACCCTTTCTTTTCTTGTTAGCGTCTTTATCAGAAAGTGAAAACATAAAGGTGTTAAACTGAAATCAGTTTGGTTTATGAATTTCTAAAGAGTCTTCCCAAAAAGAATAGTTGAATGATGTAGTCTCTTCATTGGAGTAATCCAAACTCTATATGACATTAATACAGACTGTCAATAGTTATATTTTTATGGGCTCATATATTTAAAAATGTTTTACATCTACTCATCTCCAGGTTACTGTAATTAAACATTCCTTCACTATTTTGTTTGTGTTTGTTGCTGTAATAGAAATAAAAAGTGGCGACAACACAGAAAACTCTAATACAAGGTAGTGTATTATATTAAATGTTGTAAAAGATATATTAAATGAAGTAGAGCTATGCCAAAGAGGGTGGAGAAATTTATCTCTGGGGGAATTGAGGAAGACTCTATAGGAGAGGTAGCTTTTGAGCTTGGTGATAAATAATGGTGATAGATTGTAGAGAGAGTTAAATACTAAGTTAAGACATTGAATTTATTCTATAAAAGAAAAGCGTCTTCACATTTTTAAAGCTAGAGAATAACAGGATCCAAAACTTGATACATACTTTTATGTTGTTTTAAATTGCTCTCTATTCTTTTTTTTAATCCTCACCTGAGGATATGCTTTTATTGATGAGAGAGAGAGAGAGAGAGAGAGAGAGAGAGAGAGAGAGAGAGAAAGAGAGAGAGAGAGAGAGAGAAACATCAATATGAGAGAGAAACATCAAACCCACAACTTATGTCCCCTGACCGGGAATCAAAACCAAAACCCTTTGGTGCCTGGACACACTCCAACCAACTGACCCACACCATCCAGGGGGTCTCTATTCTTAAAATTCCTCCAATCATTTTATATTTAGATTATGATCTTTATTATCCTATAATAGAAAATGTCTGACTACTTATCTCTCAAAAAAACACCCAGAAATTTAAAAATAAGTAACCTAATGATGCTTTAATTAAGCAATGTCATCAAAAACATTTGAAATTAGTTGCACTTTCTTTAAATAGTTTTTAAAAATAGACCTTGAGAAATAATTTGAAGATAATAAATATGTTGAACTTAAGACTCCTAGTTGTCTTCATTGAACCTCCAACCAAAGATTCTTCACTAATTCAAATGCCTTTCCAAAGCACTTGACACTCTTTTCAAGATGTTGTCATATTACTTATTTCATTCTTACCCCAGATATTATTTGAATATATATTGGGTTCCAAGTACTGTGGAGGACAGAATATAGAATCGACATAACTCATCTTCTGTGATCATACTTTTTAAGTGGGATATTTCAAAATGAAAATTATTGAAGGCAAGAAAGATGTCTTATACATCTGTATATTACAAATAGTTATAAGTCCTGGCAAATTATCAAACTTGATTTTTATAGGGTTATTTTGGGGATTAAATAAGATAGTATATCTAAAACTCATTATAAATGCTCAAATGTCATATTTATTGTATAAAGTAGGTATTCTACAGAAATATAGTGAATGAATATCTCATTTAACTCTAGCCTCTCTCCTTTACCCTTTGCAGACTGAGTATTGACTCCTTTGTAAACAAACTCATCTATATATATAAAAGCCTAAGCAACCTTTAAGACCAAATGACTGGTCGACCAGTCGCTATGACGTGCACTGACCACCAGGGGGCAGATGCTCAATAAAGAAGCTGCCCCCTAGTGGTCAGTGTGCTCCCACAGCCAACCTCTCATGGCTCATCCCCCTCTCCTAGCCAGCCTCCCCATTGGCCCCGATCAAGGGGCTGGCTGGCCAACCTCCCACAGCCCATCCCCCCAGCCATCCAACCTCCCAGGGTCCCTCCCCGCAGCCGGCCTGATAGGCCCTGATCACCAGCCAGGCTGAGGGACCCCACCTGTGCACAAATTCGTGCACCAGGCCTCTAGTTTTATTATAAAAAGCAACTTGGTAATCTCACATTTCACTGACATTAAAATGCAGATATGTTGAGTCATTGCAAAAGTTGATTTGGCTTAAAAGTAGTTATGATGTCTTCATGACATCATACTCTGTGGCTTTTATCTCCACACATCACTTCTAAACTCCAGTATGAAGATAATATAGGTAAAATTACAGCAAACGTGACCATCTCTTCTATCCCTTATCTTATTTTCTAGAATTCTACTTGCAGCAGGGATCTGATGCCATAAGGAGATATGCTTCCTCACTGTCAGGATATGGACCTGCAGTGTTGTACAAAACTCTCTTCTCCTCATTAAAGGCGTACAAAAGTATAAAAATAACTTCTCTTTCATCTTCCACTTTTTAGCAAACCTCTGAGGCCAGTTGCCAGCAAGCCAGTTCAGGTGATGAAAATGAAGCTAAAGTGTTCACAGAACAAAGTAGGAAGGCAGGAACTCAAGCTTACAGGATTGGAATCAAAGGCAGGCAGGAGATCAAGAACTTGTTAGTAAGATTTTGATTTTAATATTTTGGAGAACCTTTCACTTCTAAATTCTAAGAATGGTAGTATAGCTGGTCATAGTCAACTGGGCTGTTGCTATTATATAAGGATTTGGAATCATCAGCAAAAACTGAGGATTGGTAAATCTTGCCTTTCTTCAAGGCTCAGCATCCAGGCAAAAGGTGTGGCTCCTTGGAAGAGTGGTCTCCTTTATTGTTTTGATTTCATAGGTACTAATATTCTTGCCCCCAAATACCTCCTCACTTGTCTTGCCAGCATACCTAAAATCTCCATGTTACTTACTCTACTATTGTAATGGATAGGTTATCTGGAAAAGCATCAAATAAAACCATTTAGAACCACTCCAATTTTAAATCCGGTTAATTAGATTACCTTTGTTTCCCAAAGAGTTCTAAGGGATTGAAACATAAACGGAACCAGTTGTGGTGGGGAGAACACTCCTTGAGGAAGATGAGAGCATTATCTTGGTCACTGGGCTGCCCATGAAGAGCACTCTAGAAGTGATCACTAAGAGGGAAGTTTGTGCACAGAAAGTCATGGAGGTGCTGACATCACCAAATTGCCCAGAAGTTTCCTCTACTCCTTGGATTATTTAGAGAAATGATGATGGAGCTATAATTGTTTCAGGACTATGGCTTGGAATATTTAATGAACAGCAAATAAATTGTGGGATTCTTAATTTAAGGGGACAGCTCATGCTTTATTGCTACTTAGATAAAGAGATTAAATTCCAAAACAGAAATATTGATATCTATCTCTTAAAATTATATCCAATTTAAGATTATCTTTTGCTTTCCCCCATTTTTCCCCCCATATGACTTATGGAATATTCTAGAAAAAGGACAACTCTTATCTTCAACTTAAATGCAACTCTTCAAAAGGTTTAGTGTCTTTTTGTTAAAAAATATTAGAATGTTCTGTAAATAGTGAGACTTTATTAAGAAAAATGTTGCTTCCATTTTCACTAGGCTCTGGAAGATTTGGTAAAAGCAAATGTTACTGCAGAAGAAAATCATAGCTTAACTTTGGAATATGCAAACTTACTACCCTTTTGGACTGAGTTTTATCAAACAAAGAACTGAGCTGTAGGTTCACTTGATAATATTTTTTGAGGCTGGATTTTTACAGGAGATTCTATAGATATGGTGAATTAAATAAAATAATTTATCTATATGTACTCTGAATATTCTATTTGCAATACTTCCAAAATATTTTTTCTGTACTCTTCTTTTCCCTTTAGAAATCCATATGGTCATATTGTAAGAAATATAGATATAAAGACAGACATAGATAGAGATAATTTTCCCTATATATACATTTCCCCCAAAGAATGTCTATTGCTTGATATGATTTAACTGGTACTGGGAGAAGGCTTAGATCCCTGGACAGATGTGGAATATATTTAATGTTTTGATAGACTTGAAATATTTCTGTGTTTTCACCCTTTCTTTCAGACTGTTTGATCTTTCAACTATATCAAACATCTTGTTAGATTTTAGAAAGCACTTTTTCCTCTTTAATTTTTAAACTAACATGAATCCATTTATTCAAGAGAATTTTATTGAACACAGAAGTTGAAAAGAATACTTATAAAACAGCATTATGAAATAAGAGCAGAGACATTAAATTGCTAACTTTATTGATTGACTATGTAAGGCATTCTAAGCTCACTCAGAGAGAAGCACTGAGGAGCTAAGTTCATTGCAGGGCAATTAAACAGAAATTTCATGCAATGTGAACTCAGCTTTCAACATAGAATTAAAGGGCTTCAGGAATCATATGTTGCAGCTCGCAATAAATGTATAAAAGACATACATATATGCATCTGTAAAGATAAAAAATGCAGTATTTTTAAATTAAGTCATAGAATTCACTTAGGATTTCCTAATCCAGGTCCTGAGAAAGAATTATAATATTTACAAACATAAAATACAGGAGTATATAATCACCACTTTATAGATTCCTGCATAAAGACGTATGGCAATTTCTTTTATTAATTTTCAAAATGATTGCTCAGTTTCCTTGTTTGTAAGAAAGAATTTGATGACAGATTTGCAAAAACAAACCCAAAACAAAACAAACAAACAAAAAACCCAAACTATATATAAAACAATAAACATGTTAGATTCTTACACACTAACACATAACTACAGACACAGAAGGATTCTAACCACATAGGGTATATAAAGGATCCTCAGATTCTTTCTCTTGATAACAAGCTTCAGGTATTGCTGCAAAGACAAGACATATCCAGGAAACATTGAGATAATCTGTTCAAGGGTTAAATTAAGGTCCAAGCTCACGCATGGGATGGAAACTGTGCATTCCAACAATAAGCATGCTATTATAGGTCACTGGTTTCCTCTTTTGTTCTGACTTTATATCATGACATATAGCTAGCTGTTGCATTTTTTCCCCTGCATTTTCTCACTGTATGTATTTGGGGGTTGACACTCTCCCTCCTCCTTTCTCCCTTCTGGTTCCGTGTGGTATCTGCAGATGCAGCCACACCGTTCTCTCTATGAACATCCACTGATAGACAGGTGCAGAGATTGATCACAGCTCCGTAACAGTGCTGGGAATGGCCGCCAGTTGTGAAGAAGAATAACAACTGGCAGCCATTCTGATTGGTGCTGGCACTGAGTCTTTCTTATGAGATCCAAATGCCTTGAGAACCAAATGTTCCTGGGATTCAGGCTTTCTGCAGCCAACAAAGCTTAGGTCAAAAAGCTAATTGGCTACTTGAAACTTTACTTAGATATCTTCAAGAGAAACAAAAAGGGTTGTTTCTGTTAGCTCACAGTATGCATATACCAGGGAGCGATGGCTAAACAGATAGATGATAACAATTTTAAAAAGCCAAATGCTCTTTGAAAGAGTTTTTCTTTCAAGGTAGGGTGAGGAAAGGTATTTGAAATAACGATGGAAAATACATTTTCCATATAAACCTGCACCAAACTGTTATTTCTTACATTCACCATGTAATTATGCCTTTGGTGATATAAAAATATTCACCATTGTAATTGTTCAATGCAGAATGGGTCTAGAAAAAGAAAGAAAGGAAGAAAGATAAGAAAAAAGAAAGAAGGAAGGAAGGAAGGAAGGAAGGAAGGAAGGAAGGAAGGAAGGAAGGAAGGAAGGAAGGAAAGAAGGAAAGAAGGAAGGGAAGAAGGAAGGGCTCTTTTCATTGGATTGTTAGGTGTGATTCAAATAGACACACCAATAAAACACTATGTCCTAAATCTTCTATACCATTGCCTATGTGAAACATTGGTATTCTCTCTCCATTGCCCTCACTTGAATGCCAGAGCTACTATAGGGCAGGGCACAGAGAGTGAAACAGTACTGTGGCATTCTGATTAGACTCTCACACAAACATTTCCTAAACACTCTTCCACTAGTAGGTAGTTCAATAAGAGAGGAAACTGGGAAGGCAGAACCTCCTGGACACTGTCATTAATGAACATCCAGTCGACATGGACCTCTGTGTAATGCTATTCTGGACACCATACAGCGCCGTTCACAGACACACTCCCTACTGCTCTTTAAAGTCTACAATTGAAAACAGATGACAATAGGCTGAGAAAACTGATAATAAGCCACTGTAAGAATATATGCTGAAATTAAATCACAAAGCAAGCAGAATGAAAAAAATTAAGAGTTATAATGTACAACAGATCTGGAAATAAAGAGTTACTCTATGCCATTCATTGAGGAGGATCTTCATTTTTATTTAATGAGAGAAAAAAGTCATATCATAGAGGTGCGTTTGAAGAGATCTTTATGTAAAGGAATCAGATGAATGATGTTGGCAAACTAGGGGAAGGTCAGTGCACCAGATGTGGGGATCATAGCTCACAATGCCCAGCATTGTGTAAGGGGGCAGTGGACAAACTGATGGGCAAATAGAGGGCATGGCCCGAAGCCCAGGGAGAGGAAAGAGAACAGAGCTACGTGCCACTTGATACAAAATTAAAGCTCAATGCTATTTGCTCCAGAATTTTATTATACTGCCACATGAGTGAATATGTACCGCATATAATCATTTCCCACCTTGAAAACTAGGCAACTGCTGGTGCCGATTTGTCATGCTGCCTCAAGGTGGCATAGGTAAGAGAGAAAGGTGGGGCTCGGGTGGGCACTCTGTGGACTCTGAGGAGAGAAATAACTGGAGTGAGAGTGAAAGAATATAAAACCACAAGAGGAAAGAAGGAGAACATTTATTCATTTTGTTTCTTTCCCACTTTTATTATTAGAGTTCACTGTGGTTCCCATTAATACTTTGTTCCTGTGTATAAACATAAGAAAGTATTTCGTGAACTCATTTCTATGTTCAGTGTTGTGTATTTGAGCGAATGTGAATATTTTTTTTTAAATATATTTTATTGATTTTTTACAGAGAGGAAGGGAGAGAGATAGAGAGTTAGAAACATCGATGAGAGAGAAACATCGATCAGCTGCCTCCTGCACATCTCCCACCGGGGATGTGCCCACAACCCATGTACATGCCCTTGACCGGAATCGAACCTGGGACCCTTCAGTCCGCAGGCCGACGCTCTATCCACTGAGCCAAACCGGTTTTGGCAGCAATGTAGCATTTTTGAATAAAAAAACCCAAACGCATAATTGTCGGAAGCTACCTGTCTTATTAATATTGCCCTGAGCCCTTTCATGAAAGTACAGTGTCATAGTTTTGAAAATTTCTAAGTTTCTAAGCCATGAGACCCTCTGAATGTTCAGGTGATTTAGACAAGAACATGGTTAAAGGGACTCTGAAAAAAAGTTTATAGGACTTGTCACTGTTTCTCCTGGGAAACAGAAAATAAACTATGAAGACCAGCCTGTTTCTCATGGAAAATATGTTTGATTTATAAATGTTAACACTTCATTTAGACTAACAGGAGAACTCTTGAAGTAGGGACGCACCACTGAGGAAGTTCAGAGTTGTAACAATGGCACTCTTTAAAACTAGGATGGACAGACTTAGCTGATGCAGAAATTCACCTGTCTGAGGAGGCAGGAGCTTGATTCACACCATATCTTCCAAGCCAGTCATTTGAGGCTATTTCTTGCCCAATGCATGTGCCAGATGACATGGAAATATTATTGGTGGAAGTGGGATTCTTGGCGTATCGCTGAAATAGGAACTTCCAAAGGCCCCCCGGGAGGATGAGGTATTGTAGAAAGCTTTATTTCTGTGGAATCAAACCCCTGAGCTTCCAAGGTCTCATTTTTCCTTCATCCCCTCAAGGAAGAAGGATAACTGTGGCTTCCGCAGAGCTGGAATCAGAGCCAGGGTCCAGAATTTTTGCTCCATATCGAAGCAGTGTCCAGTCCAGCATCAGGCTAGCTTAGTTTGTGTTCCCAGTTGCAGTCCAATAGTCCTTTGCATTTGGGGTCCACAGGGCCACATGACCATGGAGGGAACATGGGTTGGAGCAAAGCCAAGGGAACCAGAGAACCAAGAGAATGAACTCCTTTGTTTGGGGGATTATGCATTCCCCAAATTTTCACGGCTTGCAATGGCCCTGCCTACTTTAGCCAACCCCTGGTTTCCCAAGCTTAACAGACAGGCATTTTCCCCGTGCCCCATGACTCATTGCACATGCGCCCATCTCCCCTTTGTTGGACCCCTTCGCTGGTGGTTCCCTGGGGCGTGTGAAATTGCAGCTCCCTGGTGAAGCTGCCCAAATGTCCATGCTTATAATGTCTGGCTTCTCTGTTTCTCCTTTCCTATTATTAATAACTAGCTAATTACAACAGTGTCAGGAAGATGAGGTGTTGTTGTAAATCTTCATTAGTGAACTCACTTGTATTGTTATAAATAACAAGGTGAGTGAATAAGTCACCTCCTTTTGACTCAAAGCTGATATTATCTCTTATCTTCTACTACAAATTCAGATTCATTTATTTTTATCAGAATTTGCTTGAGAAAGAAGTGTATACTTGGTTCACTGCTCATATATTTTCTCATTATTGCACTTCTTTCAGTTGGTTAGTAGAGGTTTCTTATCAATATAAACAGGGCCTTTTTTAAATTTAAGATAACCATTTTCATAGTGTCATTACCGACACTGACAGCTGCCTAACAGCCACGTGAAATACATAATTGCCTAAGGAAGAACTTCCCATGACTGTTTCTTTCTCTTTTATATTAAAAAGAAGTTAGACAGGCTTGCTAAGCCCAAGGCTTATGAACTTTATGTCAGTTCAGGAATTCTTTTTATTTTCCAGATGTTGTATTCATATCTTTTTCTACATATATCAAATCACTTGCTCTGAAATAAGTTTAGAAATATATTTCTTCCCTGCTTTTATCTAGAGATCTTTCTTTATAGTACCTCTTGCAGGCCCACAAAGACTCAAATAATCCATGCCCTTACTTAGTAGGTCCCTAGTAATAGTATAACCCTCTTCCCAAATTCCAAATATTATCTAATGCTCTCTAAATTTTGATTTGAATTTAAGGTAGGGTTTTATTTTTTTAAAATTTTGTTTTATTGCTTAAGGTATTACAAAGAGTATTACATATGTCTCCTTTTTTTTTGCCCCTTGACCTTCCCCCGGCCTCCCCTACCCCCCAGTATGAATTTAAGGTAGGGTTTTAATTATTTAATACAAAAAGATGAATTGCAGCACCAACACTTTTTTTTCTGTAAGTGCATTTTTTTACTGTTTTTTTCCCCTCAAAGAATCATCCCTCAAGGCACCCCCAACTGCATTAAACATTCCTTAACTTCTCCTCTTTACCCCCTATTATCTTATCAAACACTCATTCAGGACTAAACAGGAAATGCCTGAACTTTTTATGAAGGCATCCCTGCTTTTCTCAAGGACACATCACTCTAATTCCTTTAACTTTTCTAATTGCTCATTTTAACAAACCTGATCGTTTTTGTTAGAATTGTTGGGACCCTCTTCAAGTAACTGGTAAGTGTGACATCCCTTTTTCTTTGCAAACTGGTAAGGAAAAGATGATATTACTTCATCGCAGAGAGCAATTCCCTAAGGAATAAAATCTGAAGGAGGGTTAGAGAACTGAGGGCTGAGGGATAAATACAGGATGTGCGATGTATGTCAGCCTTCATCTCAATTGTAGTCTTCAAGCTACTGTCATTTTCAGTTACATTCTTTATGCCTTGGGGTCCGAGGAAGATGTCTCACGCATACTCACGACCCCTCTTCCTTTTCTTCACTTCATACAAATATGTAAATATGCATTTTGTCACTCCTGCTATTGCTGTTTTCTGTTATCAAGAGAAATGAGGCCACTTCAGAGAACGAAGCTGTCCAGCTCTGGCATGGGCACTGTGCTGTGGTCCCCTGACATGGCCATGCCACGGCCACCATGGTTGGCATCACTGCTTTTCTGGAGCACATGGTGGCTCCAGAATTTCTGCGTTGGACATATCTGGGCTCAGCAGTTGGAGAGGAAAGGGAGCTCCGTGGGATTTTTTTCTGAGGCTGTTTGTATTATTTATATGATTTTTATGTTTCCTTGGATATGTTTAGAGGAGAAGGCATAATGGATACCAGCTACTTCAGCAGCCATCATCGAAGTACAACTGGGGCTGCAATGGAGCTGCAGGACTAATTCAGGACTGAGGTCAAATCCAGGGCATCCCTTTTTATGGGCTGAGATTAGCTCCCAACACTAAGCCAGCCCTCAGGATTCCTCTGCAAACATATGCTCTTCAAAAATCACTAGAGTCCTGGACATTCAAGTGGGAAACTCAAGGCATTCACAGTGGCAAATTCCTCTTGGCAATGACACATGGATTTACTCCCAAGGGCACCTTCCTAAGGACGTGCCTTTTCTTCTCCCTCCTTTTTCCTATCATATAGAACATGGTAGTTGGGGGGCATCAGAGAGATGACAAAGTAGTGGTGGCAGGCTGGGGCGTTCAACTTAAACAAAAACTTTGTTTTTTCAGACATGTCTGCAAACCAGAGAGTTGATGTAATAAACCCTGCTGTGCAACCAGGCCTGACAAGATTCCTGGAAAGAGTGGAAGCTGCAGGTAATGGTAAGGTGTCCCTACCAAGGCATTGCCAACCAAGGCGAAACATGACCTAGGACCCAGGTCACCGTGGTCGGCAAACTGCGGCTCGCAAGCCACATGTGGCTCTTTGGCCCCTTGAGTGTGGCTCTTCCTAAGCCTTAGGAGTACCCTAATTAAGTTAATAACAATGTACCTACCTATATAGTTTAAGTTTTAAAAATTTGGCTCTCAAAAGAAATTTCATTCGTTGTACTGTTGATATTTGGCTCTGTTGACTAATGAGTTTGCCGACCACTGAGATGAAGAACAAGGCAGGGAGCATCTCAAGGGGCTCTGAGTGTTGAAAACAAATTTTGCTTTTTAAAACACTTTACTACTCTATTTTTTGTTCTCAATCTTTTCATTTGTAATTTCATTTTTTTCTTTTGCTGTTATTATCAATTTTAAATTGCTCACGGGTATCCTTTTTAACTTTTTGTCTGAAATAAGACTATAAAATTTTGCTATGTTAGTTTGTTTTGTTCCTTAGCATTTTAAAATGTTACCTATTTTTCTATTATTATACTTTATTCCATTAAGTTTCATTTCTGGTTTTTTTTGTGTGTGTGTGTGTGTTTTTTTCTGGTGTCAACTTTGTTTTAATCATCTCTTTTTCCTATCTATCTTTTTTTTTTCATTTAGATACTGCTCTTTTAAAATTATCTTTACATCCTCTTAATAGATTCAGGAAGGACACGTGATCATGGAGGCAAAAAGAAAATTCCCGAAAACAGGGAGGCCTTGAGAACAGCAGCACTCTGTTCTCCCTTAATAGTTCCCGAATCCCCTTTAATGTTGAATCTGCTAAAATGTTAACTTGAGTGACTCAGGAGACCACCACGTTTCAGATTTCCTCCCAGGATAATGCTAATATTACCTGCACAAACAGCACATTCGACCTGCCGCAATGGTGTTGTTTTCTCAGCTCCCTCATGAAGGGAAACATTATTTAAAATCCACAGTTTCTGCCATAGATGACTGTAGACATTGGGCAAAGCTCCAGGTCAGAGCTGGGCAAAGTTACACAGAACAGAGGGAGGTAAGTAAGAGATTCCTTTCAGGCAAAGAATATCAACAAAATATCCCGAGTTTGACTTTAACAAGGACATAGGCTGTCTTTACATTTTCACTGAGACATTCAGAAAGGTGACATTGAGCGGCTTCTTGATGGGTATATTGCAAGAGTTATTAAGGGTAAACAAAAGTTAACGTGCATTTTGGTGTGTTGGCTGCTGTAAACTGTTGGAGAATAGTAGAGAAGCTTTCCCTCCAGAGAAAAGATCTACATTGTTTTGTTGTAAAGGTATGAATGTTAAAAAGGAAAATGGAATACAATAAACAAAACAAATTAATTATTATTTTTTAAAGGCCCTCAGGGAGGGGGAGTTGGAAGGAGTGAAAATGCTCTGATGAGAAAAGGATTCACACTCTTAGCCTTGGGGAATGGCAAGGAGTGAAGAGGTCTCCAAAGGTGGTGAGATCCATGCCTCATTGCCCCGACTCTTTGATGAGGTGTGAAATGCTTGGGGAAAATGGTCCTAAATGCTGAAGCCTTGAAAACAGCAGCAACTGGTCACTCAGCCTGTGTTAAAAATCTAAGAGAGACCAGGAAGCCATTTTCATAGGCAGGAATACTATGAATTTGTACAACTTGCTGTGCTGTATTTAAAGCATTACTTGATTTGCCTTCATGCCTTCAGTCATTGTGATGACTTACTATATTTGATGATACTTAATTCCCTTAATTTCCTCTTCTTTGAAAGAGAAAATTATTCCTTTATTGGTGCTGACAACATTCGATCCCCCATTTAATCCTGTGTTAGGATACTGTCCTAAATATTTTCCCTAGTGAAGACCTTCATTCCCAGATTCCCCTTTATTAATATCCAACTGCATTTTCCTCAGTAGGAAAAAAAAAGTATTGTATCTGAAATTATTGAAGCATTAACTTTAACAATAAAGCAAAGCAAGCTAAAGTCTAATGCTAGGCAGAGGATTATATGTTACAGAACACTGGCATTATGGAGTATTATTGACCAAATTATGATGGACCATATCCATCATATCCATCATATGACAAACCATATAATGAAAGGAAATATTATTTGAGTAAATACAGTATGTAAAACTTCTTCAAGTCTTTTTCAGAAAACTGATCAACTAACCACTAAGCCTCCCCATTTGGAAGCTAAGCACATTTATAAATAACTTTTGGATTAAAAAGAAAACCTAAATAAAAATGATAAGCATTTATAACTGAATGACCATGAAAATACCATCTATCGATTTTAACATATTTGAAAAATTAAAAAATTAATTTAACTGTTAAGCTCAAGATACTGTCAGAAGGAAGATAAAATAAATCCAAATAAAATGAAAGGTGATAAATATAAAACAGAAATATTGAAATAGAATACAAAATCCAATGGTGATAACCAACAAATTAAAAAAAATTCCTTGAAAGTACTAACAAAGTTGATAAACCTCTGGAAAATTAATCAAGAGAGGAAGTATAAATAACCTTAAGAATGGCAAAGAGGAAATAATTCAGAGAGAATAGATTTATTAAAATTCATAAGAGATTATTATAAACAAATTTACTTAATGAAAATGTGGAAGTCTAGATAAAATGAAAAATTTAGGGAGATATAAATTAATAAGAATATTCTGAATGGATCAACTATAGTAAAAGAAAGCAAAATGGTGGTAAAGACAACTCCTGTAAAAGACATCAAGCAAAGGCGATTTTATAAGAGATCTATTAAACCATCACAAAACAGATCATCTCTATCTTCTACATTTTGGTCCATAATATGAAAAATGATGGCAAATTATGTAAAAATTTTGAGGTTAGTAATTTTTTATAAGAAATTAGGCAAAAATGTCATAGAATAGATCAACTAGTGGATAATTTCATTATGGGAATAAATATAAAATTAACACAGCAGTCCATTCCAAGAATAATGCATTGACCAAAAATTATTTATCCTGGAATGTAAAGATAGTTCAATATCAGAAAATTTAGCAATATAAAACATTTTGATTAAGAAATTTGAGATTAAAAAAACATTGGGGTATAAAATTTTTTCCTGAAATAAATTAAAATTTCCCACAATCATCCTGGAGCAAAATTGAAATGAACATTCATTTTCTGAGGCCAAAAGAGAATTGGGCCTGAACTTTGCTGGGTGGAGATAACTGCAGATATGATGGTGAGAGGAATTGACTCCTGCTGTGTGAAGATCTCCTAGCAGTAATGCAAGGGCTCTGAATTTTGCTATGAATATAGGCGTCCTAAGAAATACAGCTTAAAGTAGGTATATGCTGTTTGGTATGTTATATGTATTTTTCTCAAGCCTTCAGCAAGCCTTGTTTGCTTTCTTCTATCTGAGTGATATTATGGAAAATTGAATGATCTGTGCTTTTCTCAATGGCCAGAGTGGGACCATCACCAGCAGAGAGTGGGGCCCAGCAGAGCATCCATCCCATGAAGTTCAGTGGCAGTGGCCGCAAGCTGACACTGAGACAAAAAGCCTGAGGGGTACAGTTTGGGGGTGATGATTATAATAAATAGATTGGTGAGGAATTATAACATAATTTATGTATTAAAAGGTTGGGTAATCTTTTTTCTTTGGCCACAGTTTAAAAGGCCAGGAGGTATAAATTTCTCATTTCCTCTTAAATTCTAATATATCCTAAGGTTGCTTTTGTTTTGTTTTGTTTTCCACAGTTTCTCCATTTCCCCCCATTTATTTTTCATTATTTTCAATTTCATTTTATAGAATTATAATCTGATAATATCAACTATTATGGAGTTTCAGACTCAAGAAATAATATTTGTTATTGCATTTTATTCTCACACTACAGGTAGGTATTATTTTCTACATCTTAGAGGTGGGGATACTGAAATTTAAATAAGGGGACTTGCCAGATGAGTAGGGGAGCCATGATTTGAACAATTATATACCCAGAACTGGAACCTATGCCCTTGCTCACTAAACTCTAATGTCTGTTTTCATTTTTTTTGAAAATTACAATTGATAGCTTTCTCATTCACACTACTTCCAACTTTCCTCAGCAATGTTTGGTGATTATTAATAAGACATTATTAAATTTTTTGTCTATAGGAGGCCTGTGAAGTTGGCATACTTTTAATTAACATGTATTTGTTGTATCAATCAGTGTTCAGTGCAGGAAAATTAAAAGACTCTCTAGGTATATTGAGAAGAAAGAGATTTAATAGAGAGATCAGGACCCCGGGTCAAAGCAGAACTGCCCTTTGAGGCAACTACCAATTCCGAGGCCACTTCTGGAAGGCATGAGTTGAAATCGCACACTCCATTGCTGCCAATCAGTGACCAGAAAGTCATAACCAAAAAGTCCCTTCTACCACTACAGCCTCTGCAAGGACTTCTCAGAGCCCAGGCTGCTAGAGAATGGATTTGGGAAGTCTGTCTCAGGCAGGATCGTGTTTCTCTCTACCGCAAAAGCAGCCGGAAGGGACAGGGAAAATGACCCCCTCTTCTCTCTGCCTTTGGAACCTCCCCTGGGTACAATTAGAGACAGACTTAATTTCCATCTGGAATCCTCGCAGCTAGAAGGTCTAAAAGTATGTTTAGCTTTCTCCCCTTTCCAAATGGGAGAAATGGATACAGAATGAAGGAATCCACTGGGGGTGGGGGTGGGGGTGTGGGGGGGCTGATGAGCACTTGAAGCTGAGGACCTTCCAAATGCTTGTTGGGCCCATGAATTATTTTCTCCTGTGAATTGAATGTATGTTCATATCTGTTGCTGATTTGTTCTTTTTGGCTGGTTGTCCTTTCCTTATGATTTATACATATATTGATTTATTGATTCTGAACAGTAATCATTGTTGGTTGTATGCACCGCAGATATCTTCTTTCAGTCTGTGCATTCTTTTTTAATCATAAAGAAACTGTTATTGTAATGCCATCAAATTTATCAATGCTCTATTGTATGAATTGGGCATTTTGTGACTTTGTCAAAAGTTATTCTCTATGCGGAGGTCATAAGCTAAGTCTGTCCATTTTCTTCTAAATGTTTTAAAGGCTTACTCTTTAAAAAAATATATTTTTATTGATTTCAGAGAGGAAGGGAGAATTAGAGAGAGATAGAAACATCAATGATGAGAGAAAATCATTGATTAGCAGAGCCCACAACCCAACCATGTGCCCTTGACCAGATCGAACTCGGGACCCTTCAGTCTGCAGGCCTAAGAGCTAAGGCTAAAGGTTAACTCTTTACATTTAGGGATTCATCAATCTGGAATGTATTTTTGAGGATTGTAACAGAGAGAAATGTAATTTAAATTTTCTATAATTACAGACAAATAATTCTGCATAATTTCACCGTTTATTACTTCATCCTTTCCCTTACACTTGAGGTTTCACAGCTCTTTCATTTGGTCCAATTATTGTTTTGTCTATTTCTATTGCAATACAACACAGTTTTAATTTTTAACACAATTTCCTATTATATAGTTATTATTCTTAGAGTTAGTGCTAATTTCTTAATATTTTTCTTTTAAATCACTAGTACTTCTTGACCCTTTACCATCCCATAAGAATTTTAGAATCAGTAAATTTCCATTAGAAAAAGTTGGGGTTTTGCTTGGAACTATATTATACTTACAAATTAATTTGGACATAATGTACACCAAGTATAAACATCATTATGCATAATCCACTTTATGTAGATGAATCTTTGATATCTGTCAGTCTATTTTCTAAATTTTTCATAAAGACCTTTTATGTATGTTTTGATAAACATTCCTGGCTACATTACTGCTTTCTGAATGGAAGGATCTTATTAGTTGTTTTTTTTTGTTTGCTTGCTCGTTTGCTTGTTTTAAATTCTTTATTGTTAAAAGTATTACATATGTCTCCTTTTTAAGAAAGTTTTAGTTTTTTCCTTCCTGGATGAGGGCATAAGGGAACACCATTAGTCCTATGACCTTGCTAAACTCTGAACTTGTTTGCATAGATTCATTTGGATTTTTTTTTGCTTTAGCTAAGCACGGCATCTAAAAAGACTGACAATTTTGTTTTTTCACTTTCCAATCTTTACACCTCCTCTTTCTTGTCTCATGTGCTAAGAAGTCCAGCACGATGGTGAACAGCACATGCCCTCTGAGTGAGGGACAAACTGGATTAAGGGCCAGCTGGTTCTCACCAGGGGTGCTAATCTGTAAGGGGCTCTAAAACTTCAGTGGAATAAATCAAATATACAGTGCCAAAATACTCAGGTTTCCACAAGCAATTCCTTATATTATTGGCAAAATGAATATTGGTCCTGCTCCCACCAAAGTGGTGGTGCTCTGAATGGAAATTTATTTGAAAAAAAAAAACCCTCTTTGCCAGCCAACTCTGAAGCTAGCTGGTAGACAGTCACCTGAACTTGGCAGCCAGCAGCAGCTAAAGTTCTAAAACAAAACAATGATTGCATAGTGCTATTTACTGGGAACAAGTGATTTTCTTTATTATCTAAATTTTAATCACTTCACTGCTTCTTCCCAAACATACCTGGTTCAGAAAAGCAAACTGAAGGTGGAATGTAAACCTCAAGAATTAGAGTACATTTTGCCTTTTTTTTTTACAGTCACTGGAAGCAAATTAGTAAGCAAATTTATATGTGAATACAATATTTTTTAAATACAAAAATGGTGTCTCTCCATCTTTACTAAGTCAATTTGAAAGAAAATTGCTTAAAGATTATTTTGAAAAGGCCCCAGATTATTAGCTTACTTATTTAGGTCCTGAATGGGTACCTAACAATTGCCCCATGAAATAAAAGTATCTGAGCATGATCTTTTAATTACTTAAATTCAATATTTTGCAAATAATAGTAATTATCAGAAAGTTAAGCATAATTGTCTGCACACACATATCCACACAGAGAAGCTCAATTAAATGAACTTAGAACAGACGTTACGGCCCTAACTGGTTTGGCTCAGTGGATAGAGCGTCGGCCTGTGGACTGAAGGGTCCCAGGTTCGATTCCGGTCAAGGGCATGTACCTTGGTCGCAGGCACATCCCCAGTAGGGGGTGTGCAGGAGGCAGCTGATCGATGTTTCTTTCTCATCGATGTTTCTAACTCTCTATCCCTTTCCCTTCCTCTCTGTGGAAAATCAATAAAATATATTAAAAAAAAAGAACAGATGTTACGGACATTTGTCCACCTGCCTTTGGAGCAAGAGGGCATACAGTTGATATATCCTTGATTTTCTTTCCTTGATATATCCTTAATTTTCTTTCCTCGTGGAACTCACAGCCAAACATTTATATTATTTTGGTCTTTGTCTATAATTCAGTCCTGCCACTCATTTCATTTTTGCTTAAAGTTTTTCTTTTTCAATTTTTTTCTTCTATCTCCATGTCATACTTTCTTTTGGTCTTTGTTAGTTGATTTTTTTTCCTTTTTCCTGTCACTTATTCTGTAGCAGCTCAGTAGCTCCACAGAGTGAAGGGGGAGATACTAAGACTCGTGTGTGTGTGTGTGTGTGTGTGTGTGTGTGTGTGTGTGTGTGTGTGAGAGAGAGAGAGAGAGAGAGAGAGAGAGAGAGAGAGATTTGAAAAACAAAAGAGACTTTCCCTAGCATAAACAAAGCTTGTACAGATCAGCTACCAAGTAGGTCTGAGATGTATATAACAGGTCACAAATTTAGAGCATGCTACTGTGCATACTAAAAAGTATACTTTTTCAATTACATACACAAGAAAGATTTAAAAACACACACAGTATGTCTATTAAAGATAAAAGTAAAGTAATAGCAATTAGAATGAATATGATGAGAAGTAAACAGCAGAGGCAATCCCCAGTTGAGCATAATATATTCACAGAATCATTTTATTCCTAAGAGAGCAAATATTTATCATCTGACTCCACTTAAAAACTTATTTGAATAACTGTCGCAGGCCCCCTACCTCCCACGATGCTTAGAGATATGTGTTTGTTCAGAAGACTTTATTGGAATGCTCCTAGCTGTTGTTGAATATTCACACCAAAATTGATCACTTTCAAAGTGTCCTGCATTTCTCCATTGAAATCATCTCAAGGATGGAAACAGAAGCAGAAACAGAAGTGCCACCAACTGTACTGTTTTTCCGCAAGAACTTGTTTACAGAGATGCCGACATAAAAACAAGCCGATGCAGTAGAGTTGCCGGGTTAGAATAGAAGGCTACAAAGAACACAGGGTTGCATGGGAGAGGGAGGACCAGGAGGTCGGGGAGTTCTGGGAGATGTTGATATCCCATGAGATATTAGGGTGATTCTGCAAACTGGATGTGGATGGCGCAACAGGAAATAAGCATGCACAGGTAGGTAAGGCTCACTGAGAACACCTATGACTTGCTAAGAAGTTTGGAAATTTTTCCTCTGTGAACTGGAAAGCCCTTGGAGGCTGGTGAAGGGGGAATCAGGAGGCCTAGGTTCTAGGACTGACTGTCATCCATGAGCTGAAGGTTGTTAAACAAAAGTTATCTACTTCATGAGAAGAGAGGGAGCAGAGTCTATGAAATCCTTATCAATTTTGATCCATACTATTGATAAAAGCCAGCATTTATGCATAGTTATGATGTACTAGATACTTCATTTGTTTTGTCTCATTTAATCCTTGCAATAACCCTGAGATAGATCTGACTACCACCATATATTACCAAGAAACTAAGTTGAGTAATATTAACACATTTAATGAGTGAAAAACCTAGATTGAACCCATTTGGATTTTCCCAAAGCCAATGAGGTTTGAATAGTACTTTTTTGTGCTTCCTTAATTCTAAATTTTTAGTGAAATGTTTTGTGTAATATATATTATTTGAAAGATGGTGGCCAGTGAATAAATTTCTATCTTCCATGAGGAGAGAATACAGAGAAATGGGCTGCAAATTCAGTATATCAACCATGATTCCACCTACATACAAAGAGAATTTTTATAGAGTGGAGGCAATAAGTTATAGTTGAGGCTATAGGCATATTTCCTCTAGAGATTTTTCATTAATCAGAGTCTTGCCATTCTGAGTTACTTAAAGTATTGTTCTGAGCAGATATAAGCAGTTGAATAAGACAGGTACTTATGGTTATTTTTGAATCATGATTTAATCTGGAAATATCTCCCAATAACCAGACATGTTTCCCCACTGGAAGGGATAGAAAATACTGGCCTTAACATAGTCTTAAATGATTATAATATCCTAACATATACTGGAAATGCTTTATGAAAAATGGAGGTCAGTGTTTTAAATTAATTTTAAAATTTTCTCTCTCAATTAAATTATTACCATGATTAAAATATGTATCTATGCATATATGTGTGTTCTGTATACCGATGCTCGAAGGGGAAAAGACCTGTGAAAATTAAAACTTACAACATTCATAAATCAAGAGGTAATTTATTTAAATCAGTGTTTCCAAACTTCTGAAGACATTTGTCCCTTTACATAAAACTGAGAATTTCATATACCACCCCTCCTAGTATTCTGATATGTCTTCCCTTCGTGAAAGACTCTGAATATCTCCTCCGTGTGCCTCCTGGTCATTAAGGTAATGCTAAGCTTTATTCTTGACAATTTCTCTTACAAGAACAGTAGTTTTTTTTTCTCTCCCTGACTATAAATATACTATATGTTTTTAAAATTACACCTTATCTGCCCACCTCTTCAAAAAATTCTGGTTTGCTATTGCGGTCTAACAGATTTCTGGATCTCAAAATACTTGAGTGCCTTCACATAATCTCTGTCTACTATTTAGCTGGGTGAGAACAGAAAAGAAAAACATTAAAGTTGAAATCTGAGGAATAATTCCCAAATAAGTAGGCATGAGGATGTCTTTGAAATTGTGAGATGCTCCACATCAATGCAGTTAAGTGGTTAACTTTTTAGCTGCCTTAAGTGAAATTCGCGTGTCCCCAGTCTTGTTGGTTTCCCCTTTTTTTATTATTAGCTGCTCTTTCAAACACGTACCTAAACAACTTTGCTAGACTTTATATTTGAACTATACTTGTACTCTTCAGGCAAGTTAATTAAAGCACAGTTGAAATTCTATTCAAAAGGTCTTTAGCATTTTTACTTAGAGGAAAGCACCCCTGTGAGGACCTGCTACTGTGTACTCAGCTGACATTTCAGATGCATCTATTGCTCTTGAAACTGTCCTTGAGGAAATAATATACCATCAATGAATAAAAAAATACTAGTTTACCCATTATTATAAAACTCAAATTACTTAATGTATCTCTTGTTAGATACAGTTACACATTTATAAACTGACATAAATGAAAAAGGGGAATGATTATGTTTGAAATTTGGTCACTGAAGTTACTAATGATTTGGTTGATTCCATTTCCCCCTTGCCCCAGCATCAATTACCAGATATCTCGCTCATTGGATGGTTGCCAAAGCATAGAAAGCCCTCATAAAAGAATGTTAGTGGAGTTATTAAGTTATTACTATTTCTATTACTCCCTCTCTTCTCCTCTTTTCTACTTTTCTCTCCTCTACTCCCCAAATAGGCACATTGTCTGTAAATGGGCTAATCATCTTGCCCACCTTTATAATACCATTAAGGCACTTTTAAAGCCAACTGAAATAGCAAAGCCTACAGAAAAATGAGCTATTAACAATAGACATGTAATAGCAACTGCAATTATAATAAATACAATAAAATTGTACTCATTAGAATTAGTGAGGATGACATTCAAGGCTTGAAAAAAAACTTATTTTAATGAATTAGCAAAGTGAAGAAAGTCAACTGAGCCCTTGTTTTCACCTTCTTGCCACTCTCTGATAGCTCACATCTATTCCCTCATGCACAAATATCTATCAAATTAATATCTACAGCTAGAAACTGGGCATCTTCACTCAGATGATGCTAAAGGATTCTGTAATATTTTAATAGCTATAGAGAGGTATAATTCACATATTAGACAATTAATCTACTTAAAGCATTCAACTCATGTTGTTTAGTAGACTCACTAAAACTTAGATTGTGCAACCATCACCACAATCTAGTTTTCTATTTTCTTTTTCCCCCAAACAAACTCCATACCCACAAGCAGCCACTTCCCACCTTTCCCCACGGCCCTAGGCAACCATTTCTGTCTCTATACACCTTGCCTATTCTGGATATTTTATGAGTGGTATCATAGGATAATATTTTTAATGTTTGTTCATATAGCATTTCATTTCTTTATATGGCTGAATAATGTTTAGTTATATGGATATAGCACCTTCTGTTTATCCACCTATCAGTTGATAGACATTTTGGTTGTTTCTACTTTTTGGCTAATATGAATAATGCCTCTATGAGCATTCATGTACAATTTTTTGTGTGAACATATGTTTCTATTTCTTTTGGGTAGATATAGAAATGAACTTACCAGGTCATATGATAAGCCTATGATTAATATTTTGAGGAACTGCTAAACTCTTTTGCATAGTGGTTACACCATTTTACATTCACACTGCATTGTATGACGGGTCCAATTTCTTCACATCCCTGTGAACACTTGCTTGCTATCGCTTGTCTTTTTTTTTTAATATATTTTATTGATTTTTTTACAGAGAGGAAGGGAGAGGGATAGAGAGTTAGAAACATCGATGAGAGAGAAACATTGATTCAGCTGCCTCCTGCACACTCCCCACTGGGGATGTGCCCGCAACCAAGGTACATGCCCTTGACCAGAATCGAACCTGGGACCTTTCAGTCCACAGGCCGACGCTCTATCCACTGAGCCAAACCAGTTAGGGCACTTGTCTTTTTTTATTATAGCCATCTAGTTGTTTTTTTATAGCCATCTCATTGTGGTTTTGATTTGAATTTTTCTAATGAATAATTATATTGAGAAGCCTTTGTATGTGTTTTTGGCCCTTTGTATATCTTCTGAGAGAGATATTAACTCAAATTTTTGACTCACTTTTTGTTTTAAAATGTACTGTATTAATAAAATTTGAGGTATAGTAAGGCCCACAGATCAGGAGCTGATTGTCATTAAAAAGACAGTTTATTACAGTTCTCAACAAGAGGGGGCATGCCATGCTGGTAAAGGCCACGTGGGGAAACACCAAGGGCATCATGAGTCAAGAGAGGAAATAGGAGGCAACTGTGGGCAAGAGCTTTTCTTGCAATTTACAGAGAAAGAAACAGATAAGCTTTGAGTTGGCTAGTTCGAATAATTTCAGCAGGTTCTGGGCCATAGAGAACCATCTCTGTTATTGGTACTGGGGTGATTAGGGCAGGTGTATGAGAAAGGAGGTAGTTGAAGGCAATCTATATCAATTGCCATGTATTTAAAAATTACACCCCAGGGAGGAAGAGTTCCAGGTGGTGATGAAAGAGGCAGGTGATTCAGGTATGTAACTGAGTTGTCTAGAATATGGCATATCCGGCATATGCATCTAGGGCAAATGTCCAAGCATCAAGTTTATAAAAGCTAGAAACATAGTTTATTTTTAAATTGTGTTATCTATTTTATTGTTCAGTAATAAGAATATATCTTTATATACTCTACATATAAGTCTCTTATCAGATATGTAATTGGCAAATATATTTTTTTGTTGTGTGTTTTTCACTCTTTTTTTTGATGGTATAGTTTGCAGCAAAAAGGCTTTCATTTTTATGTAGTCCAATACACCTTTCTTTTTTTTTGTCACTTGTGATTTTGGTGTCATATTCAACAGAACATTACCTAACTCAAAGTCACAAAGATTACTCTCTTATTTCCTTTTACATTTTTCCTATTTCGTTGAATGTATTGGGGTGACACTGGTTAACAAAATTATACAGGTTTCACAGGCACAATTCCACACACATCATCTGTACACTGTGTTGTGTGTTCCCCATGCTCTCTTATTTTCTTGAGTTTTATTGCTTTAGTTTTTATATATAAGTCCATGGTATATGATATGGGAAGAAGTTGAAACTCATTCCTTGGCCTGGGGATAACCAGGTTTTTTTGCATCATTTATTGAAAAGACCCTTCTTTGCCCATTGGATGATCTTAACACTCTTGTTAAAAAGCAATTGCCCTGGCTGGAACCTGCAGCACAATATTGAATAGAAGTATCGAGAGCATTCCTGTCTTGCTCTTGATTTTAGGAGAGAAGCTTTGAGTATTTCACCCTTAAGTATGATGTCAGCTGTGGGTACCTTTGTAGAGACTCCTATTCTTACTGTGTTCAGTGTCTTAATTGTGAAAGAATGTTAGGTTTCGTCAGATGTTTTTTCTGCATCTATTAACATGATTAGGTATTATTGTACTTTATGGTATGATATTGTTGTGGTGTGTTACACTGATTTCCTTTATGTGCATTGTACCAATCTTGCATTCTGGAATAAATCTCACTTAGTCATAGTATATGCAGGTTTCCCCTGCTATTCAAAATAGTCAATAGGGGGCAGGGAGGGGAGGGGACATATGTAATACTTTCAACAATATTTAAAATTAATTAATTAATTAATTAATTAATTAATTAATTAAAAAGCATTCCTATGAATCCTTTTGTAAGCTGAAAGAGCATAGAGTGAAAAAGCATATATCATTAATATATGTGGGGAAAGTTTTGAGCATTCCCAGACCCAAAAACTAACCTACCAAATCATACCAAACACACTAAATTATGTCCAGTTTAACCCTAAGCGTAACCCCCTTACAAGCTCTCTTAGGCTCTTCTGGTACCTTAGGACACATCTTGCTAACAGATGCACAAAACAAATTGAGATAAAGTACAGATGCTCACAGACACAGTTCAAAGCGATGGCACCTTGATGCTGACATGCTTAGTGTAGTTCCTGGGAAAGGAGTTTGGGGCAGTCACTGCTGCTCTGGGTGTGCACTGCCTCAATGACGGCTCATGAAAAACAAACGCTGAACACTATTTTTGCTTCTGACCTTTTTTTTATAGAAGTAAAATCCTCTTTGGATTTCTTTCAGTCAGCAAAAACAGGTACTAAAAAGTAAAGTGGCATATGCAAAGGCTCAAAAAGCAAGGCATGCTTATAATTCCTTATACATGTTGCTGAATTGGGTTTGCTAGATTTTTTTTGGAACATTTTTGCATCTATATTCATAAGGAATATTGGCCAACAGTTTTCTTATGATATCTCTGTCTGGTTTTAATATAAGGTTAATGCTTATCTCATTTAGTGAATTTGGAAGTATTACCTTTTCTAAGCCTTTGAAGAGTTTCTTTAAATGTTTGGTAGAATTCACCAGTGAGCTTTCTTTGTGGGAAACTATTTTTAAATTACTAATTAATCTGTATATCTGTTATAGGTGTATGCAGGATTTCTATTTCTTCTTGATTTGCTTTAGTAATTTTTTGGCATATAGTTATAGTACTTTCTTATATTTTTTTATTTCTGCAGGGATTATAGTGATGTCCTCTTCATCATCTTTGAGTCTGCTAATTTGAATCTTCTCTCTTTTTCCCTTGGTCAATACAGCTAAAGGTTTTCAATATTGTTGGTCTTTTCAAAGAACCAACTTTTGGTTTTGATATTCACTATTAGTTTTCTATTCTCTATATAGTTTATTTTCATTCTACCCTTTATTATTTCTTCCTTGTCCTTGGTTTAGGTTTAATTTGTGTTGCTTTTTCTAGTTTCTTAAGATGGAATATTATGGTATTAATCTAAAACCTTTATTTTTTATTATAGGCATTTTCAGCTTTTGACTTCCTCAAAGCACTGCTTTAGCTGCATTTATAGATTTTGGTATATTGTTTACTCATCTCAATTCTGTTAGTTTTGGCTTTATGTATTTTGCAGCTCTGATGGATTTGTGTTTATATAGTTGTATTTTCTTAAAGGATTAACCCTTTTATCATTATGAATTGGCCCTCCTTATCTCTAGTAACAATTTTTTAGTTTCAAATCTAAGGTCATTCTTCTGTAAATATATATAACTTATATGTTAAAGGTCATGCTTACGTTCATTTGCCCAGTTAAAATTTAATTCTCTACTGTGAATGTATGTATGTTTTTGAGGCTGCTAGCACAGATCAGGGAGTTTAATTCTCCTCCCCACCCCACTCCCCATATTCACTTAGGGACTAGTAGCTTAAAGGTTCTTTCTCTGGTCCTTTTGAGAGGACATATGCTTGGACATTCACATAGTCTTTCAGGTTACCAGGGCTGAGTGTGAGTTTATTTTTAATCCTGGATTTCTAGGAGTCACCCCTTGGCTAGAGTCATTTATGGTTCAGTGTTTGACCAGAGAGTGTGCTTGAGGCATTTGTGCTAGTGAGGCTTCAGCCCTGTGTTGATGGGGTTGTGAGTGGCATGGAAAAAAAATGTTCTGCTTCTTGTCTTGCTCTGAATGATTCTGAGTGTATATAAACCTAGTGTCTTTGCATGACCTTCTCAACCCTCAGAGTTGACTATGATTCCAAGAGGGCTCTGGGCTCTTCTTGGTTGTGTCGTTTCCTGGTTCTCTCAATTAAACTTTTAGCTGCTCCACTGTTTTGCTAGTATCACGGAGCTATCAGTCTTCTCTTAATTGCTTTCTACCAAGCTGTCCAATGTTAGACAATGCCTTTAGGCACGGGGTCTCCTAGCTCTGTTGGAAATAAAGTTGGTTCCCTCCTGTAGAGCTCTAGAATCCTTAGTCCTATGACTTGCCTTTCCCATAGGGCATAATCATTGTAGCACTGGATTAAAGGTAGGGGAAGGAAGCATACTCTTACTAGAGTGATACTGCACTCTCTCAATGGACCCTAGGATGGTTGCTTGCCCTCAGTTTTCTTGCCTTGTCCCTCCTGCCATTGAACTGAGGAAGTTGAGATATAGGCAAATGTGGACCTAGTATTTCAGCCTGCCACACCAGGAGACATACCACTAGCCTATGAATGGGTAAAAGGAGACCCAATCCTCCACTATGCTTGCCTAGAACAGACCTCTGCAACAGAAAGTTGAGGTGGGAGTCAGGGGGATAAAAATATTATTGGCTTGACATTCCTAGGGTAAAACTATAGCTCTAGACCTGGAGATGAGAGGGCAGGGAGTCCATTTTCCTAGCTGCACCAGCCTGAAGTAGAATGCCTAGAGCAGTGTTTCCCTAGTATAGAACTGAGGAGAGTTCTTAAAGGAGTGGCCATGAATCAAATGCCACAGACTCACGCTTTCTTCATAGAGACCTAGTAGATTGTCTTAAATGATTGTTTCTCTATTAATTGTATGCTCTTACAGTAATCTCCAGAGAGTTTTAATGTTTTTTTTTTAATTTTACAATTTCAATTGTTTTACTGCAGAAAGGCTGTGAAGAGCTTTGAATATCACATTCTGGAAGTTCTGCCTCCTCCTACTCTCCCTCCTCCTCACCCTCCAATATTTCCTATTTCATTAAGTGGCTCCATCATTCAAGCTCTCAGATTTAAAAGAAGACTCAAATCTTTACCACTACCCTTCATTATCAGTTCCTTTTTTAATATTGCAATACCTTCTTTATTAGTAACAGTAGAATATTAAACTATTTTAATAAAGAAATCTTCTAATACAATGCATCAAAGAATCTAATTCAGCTATCTTTTTATCTTATTTTTCTTTGGCTGTGTTAAGTCAGCTTATGCACTAATTGAAGAAAATCTGTTATTATATTTTTTACTTATAACATTTTAATTATTTTTAAAAATATTTTCTAACTCTGAGCTAAAATAATTTATCTCATTTAGCTTTCCCCCAACTTTTCCATTTAAGTATTTACATTTTTGTGTTGACAGTTTCAACATCTGTATCATTTCTGAATCTGGTTCAAATCAAAGAGATTGCATTGTCTTTTGTCACTGTGTTGTTTTTTATTCATTTTTTTGTATGCCTTACATTTGTTGTTGTTGTTGAACATCATATTTAGGACAGCAGAGGATGAGATTTTATGGCTGAAATTAGGCATACCTTTCCTTGTTCTAGGCCATGAGTGTGAGATTTAGAGTCTGCTTTTTCAAAGTTGAGCCAGACCTGAGACTCGTTATTGCTATGGTTATTATAAGAGTACTACTGATTTTAAAGTTCTCCAACATTACTTTGTGTTTAGGGTGGGAGCTGGTTTGTTAAAAGGTCTTTCTCAGTATATGTTCCAATCTTAGTTGTGTCTCCTTTGTTCTGTCAGAGAGGTATTTGCTTCATGCTCTTATCCAGTAATTTGTTTTTTGTTATTCTAAATGTTAGCATGGTGAAAGTGGGGGAGTGTGGAGCTATTCTATTTTTTTTCTGATTAAGCATCAATCTTAGGAAACATTCTGTCCTTTGAATTAGGTCATGTGGCCTCCTTATGCCTCTGCCCTTTTCCCAGCTTTAGTTCTATGCAAAGCATATATTCCGCCACTACCCCAAGAGCAATGACTTGTATTTTTAAGATTAGAAAGAGTCAGCTTGTCATTTTAGAGCATCTTTCTACAAGTCAGAAATAACTTATTTTAACTAGAAGTCCATTATGATCACATGACTGGTCTTTCATTTTTCCACCAAGGATAAAAATACAACGAGCCAACTCATTATTGGAATGAGTTTTTAACAGTGCACTGAATGGGGCTATTGTTTGTTGCCCTTCTCACAGCACTTTAAGACCTGTGTTCAATAAAGAGGATGGGAGAAGATCAAGGGTAGCAATGTTCATGTCTTTTTCACTGATGTCTCCCTAGTCACACAGTGCTACAAGGGATGCTTTCTCTGGACTCTTTCTGTCCTCATACTTCTGTGTGCGCTAGGAGTTCTATCCCTTGTTAACTCACACTCAAATATTGATAAACTTTTAAGAAAGTTATCAATTTCTTAAAAATTTTAGCTGAATCATTTTTACCACTGCTCTGTGACATCTGCCTCAAGTAAGGTAATGTTAGCATCACGTCTCTCTTTGTATGACCTGTCTTCTTGAAGTTCAGGTTAGTTGCTTGTCCTATGACCTTTGCTCTATAAATAGTTCAAGAAAAGATGTGATTTTGAAGATGGTCCAATATTTTTTGTAAGGATGAAAGTGATTTTCTTTCCACCTTTCTCCATTCTAAGCAGAAGCAGGTAATCTATAATGGATAGAATAATTCAAATGTTGCAGTTTGGAGGATACATATGATATGACTAGAAAATGGATGCAAGAAAACCAGAGGTTGGGTCTCTAGTAGTTCAGAAGTGAACTGGTGGTGATGGGGAGTTGGAGATAAATAGACCTACTCAAAAGATAGGTAAGAAGTAAAATTAACATGATTATAGATTGGATAGGGTAGGGGAGGAAAATGGAGAATTGTCCAAAATGACTCCTAATTTTCTGGTTTATGAGACAAGATAATGGAAAGACAGTGGACATTAAAAGAGGAGGATTTTCAGGGGACAAGGATGAGTATGATTTTATACATATGGAATTGGAGGTGCTTTTGAAGCTGTCAGTTGAAGACCTTCAATAAACTAGTATATAATGATGTAGAGTTCAGAGATATCTGATCTACTGAAATAGAACTGTAAACCATTTTCTTGTAGGTCAGAATAAAAGCCATGGTTCCTTGAAGCTATAGAAATGGCATAAGTGAGAGAAAAAGAGGGCTTAGGACAGAGATTTAAGAAACTCCTTTGAAGAATGCTCTGCTTGTTCTCAATGTTCCCGTTATATATTAAGCCCTTTTAAGTTCACGGATTGCAGTAGGGTTTTCTCCACCTCTGCACATGTTTCCTTTGTGAGATTGTTGTTTCTAATCTCTATCAACTCCCCTTTCCCATCTCCAAATATTTTCACTAACTTCTATTAGGTTATAGTGATTAAAGTGTTCTACCAGGAAGCTTTATTAACTTTCTCTAAATCAATTGGTCCCATTCTAGAATATTTTAGGTCCCTGTTACATGCTCCCATCTGGACTTCTCCTTCATAAGATTTTTCACGTTAATTTCTTATTCAGCATGTATCTCCTCCCACACTATAAGTTTCATGTTTACATATATTTATATCTTTCTTTCTCACCAAAAAAAAGTGTTGTCTTGAACCATTGCCTGGCCCATATGGACATTCAATAAATAGTATTTGAATAAGTGAGTTCCTGTATGGCCATGTTTTATCTTACCTATTGATCACCTGAAGTTGTGTGCTAAGACTCATCTGGTAACACAGAATAATTCCTAAATTATCCTAGTGAAAGTTGAGATGGCATGTTTTAACCATCAGAGGTTAACTCACTGAAATGTATGAGAGAGAAGAACTGAAAATTGGAAGGTGGGGAAGACAATAATAGATGGTATATATTTTATTTTTTATCATTTTCTGCTTGGGTGATAACCAGACTTTTGATAGTAAGGAAGTTCGGTATGGAGTAAAAATGAAGTCCTTCTCTTGATTCATATCTCCATGTCTCTCTGTCCTCTCTCTCCTTAGCATGTTTTGTCTCAATTATTTCCTATTAAAAGTGTTTGCATTCTGGAGAAGGAAGAAATCTGGAGGGATTTGACTATATTACCTATATTTTTCTTTCTCATTAGATTAATCTAATTATATTAATCATAATTGTTTCTTCTGTTTGGAGCCAGGAATTATTATGAGCTTATGCCTGTCAATACTTGCTGTTAATCTTGCATTGCATACCATCCTCTTTGCTAATAAGGTAACAGAGAAGAGTGTATAATACTAAAGTAATAAGGTATAACAAGGTGTGTAATTATTGTACAATAACCTTTCTCATGGAGCAAAAAAAGATATTGCACAAAGGGCAAGATGCTTAGAATTCCTTGCTGTGCAGTTATTATAGCCTAGCTGTGCAGCAGTTATATCACTATTGTGAAGATTTTTTTTAAAAAAATTGTAACATAAATTGTTTAAAAAAAGAAAAAATGTTAGGAAGAATTATAAAGAAAATGCCAGTTTATGAAATAACTTTTACTATTTTTAACTTCATTCTCGTTAATGTTGCAGTAGATGATAATTTCCTTGCCTGTTGGAGACTAGTTTTTTAAAATGTCTTCCAAAATTAGGTGAAATGTTATAACAAAACTTACTTTTCTTGCGCATAGAGTTGAGATGATGGTTTGTGAAAAGTGCTTATTAAACAAAATAGAAATACAAAGTTAAAATGTTCAATATCTTAGAGATACCAGCATTCAAACTTTTCAGAGCAGAAACTGAACAGCTTATAAGGCTGTCAGTTAGAAACATAAATAACCCCAAATTAAACTAAATATGACATTATGGTTTAATATCTATATTTAACTGCATATAGGTCTTTTAGTGGGGGGTGGCAGTCTATTGGTGCTGGAATATCTTTAGGCTAATATTGTCATTTTGCTGCCTTAAAGAACATTATTCCAACTATCGGTCTTATAGAGTTTTCTTCACACTCAAAGATTTTAGATGTATGAGAGAAGCCTTTACTGAATGAATGGGGAAACGTTCTATAACTGCTAATGATATAAGCATAGGATTTTGTCTATGCATCTATTCTTCCTTTAACCATAAGGCAATACTATATAAATTGTAAGAATTCAAAAAATACTTGCTGAATCATCTGAATATATGGAGATGAAATTATTTAGAGAAATTAGTTTTTAATGAATTATGTCATAACAAAAGAGATTCGGTACCTAGACAAAATTAAGACAAGCCAGACAAAATGAGATCAGATTTCAAAAGTTATTGAGAATTTAGAGCTATTGGTAGCTTCTATAAAACATGTAGATTACTGTTACCTGAGCAATCACAGAAGATATGACTTTTCTCATGCTCAGGTCCCATTGTTAGCATTTCTTCTACGTATGGACTAGAGACTCAGCCAGACTAGTAGTCATTAGCCAGGAATTACTATAGAACCTGACCTCAGTTTATTCTCCCTTCCTTTCAAAGAGGAAAAATCCTCCCCACTGAGAAGATTTCAGTCAAGAATGGAGCTACATACCACAGCAGTCCACTCAGCTTGTGTTAACCTATCACAAAAAGCTAATAAACTAGGCTTGAGGTGTCTTCATTCCCAGTCAACTAATCAGAGGAAACTCTCCAGAAAACCATATCAATTTAAAAAGAGAAAGCAATGTAGCACTAAAAAAGCTGAGGGGGTGAGTAATTGGCTCATGCAACTAACTTTTACCTTCTGGATCAGCTGATTACTTATTCATGGAAACTATTTCCATCTGACTGCTGTTGTGTGTGTTCAACTTCATACTCAGAAGGAGTGATTATACCTACCTCATAATGGTAGCATGCCAATCAGTAACCATGAAGGAGATTTTACCCTGCTTGTAGCTAAGAAGTTGTTCTGGACATTTTATATAGATGCTGGCAGAAGACATAAGACTTCTGGATCAGGACTTTATTTCTCATGGCACAGTAAGTCACCAGCTTGTATCATTTTGATGTTTGTATTAATCTCATGGGGAAGATGTGGAGGGAGTCCCAAAAGGGTGGCTTTGTGTTTTACAGAGGTAAGCAGATGAATGTCTGTCTCCCACAAAAGAAATACAATCCTGAGGGTAACCATGGTACTCCTCCTGGAGAAAATGTTTACAAGTGTTGGGACATTCAGTGACACTTATATCCATTGGTGGTAGAGGTTGACAGTGCCTTCCATGTGGCTTCTTGTCTGTCTAGGGGTCTTATGATTCCTAGGTCATTTTGAATGACTGAGTTCAGTTCTTATTAGAGGGATTGCCCAAGGGAAGCCAGTTCGATTTGCCTTATTTGTCTAAGACACCAGCTAGGTGTCATTAATCTACCCTCTTGAATGACTGAGTGGGGCAGGACAACATCAGAGGTGTTGATATGTGTTTTGTGTGTTGCCTTTGATAGACTTCAAGTTAAAGTTAAAGGGAATGGTGATCAAATCATGGTCAAAGCTACCCAGCAAGGGGTGGCAGATCCAGCAGTCAGTTCCTTTTAGAGCATTTGCAACAGTTTGGGAGAGCTGCGCCAGGGTGTTGTCTTTCTGGAGGAAGACACCAAGATCATCAGTGTCCCTCCCTCTCCCATACTTTTGAGGATATAAGATGGCCCCTCCCCAGGTTCCAAGTTGTTGTTTTCCTCCTCTTGCCACAAATGCAGTACATTCTATTCCAGGACCTACAAGTTCATTTTTTCCAGTCATGCTTCACGTGTATCCAATCTCTTCATCCGGAAGGGTCAGATACAAGACATTCAATGGAACTTCATAAAACTTAACCAGAATTAAACTTGATTCCCATAGGCCCCCTCTTGGCCAGGCTGCCACCTAGAGGATGTATCAACCAGGCTAACCCAGGATTACTAGTAGGAAAAAGAAAGTTGCATCATAATATTCTAGATGGAATCCTGAGTTTTTAAAGTAAATCCATTTGACCTCTCACACCACTCCTGAAAATTCCCCAGAAGCAAATGAAAGTATCCCTTTCTGGGGGGGGCTACACTCAATGACCAAATTGCATTACTAAGGTTCATGGCCTAAGGGAAGGGGAGCTAAGGAAGGTGTGTGTGTGTGTGTGTGTGTGTGTGTGTGTGTGTGTGTGTGTGTGTCTTAAAAAGGGTACAGTATCAATGGTTTGAAAAGCCAAAGACATGACACATGGATTAATTTCAAGGGCTCCTGTGATGTATCTGAAGTCAGCTGATCAGTATTCTGAAAAAAAAAGGTGCCAAAATTGGTGACTCAAGCCCAAGCATTTAGGAGAATCTTTGAGAATCAAGATCGCCAATGGCCAGTGGTTTAGTTTATGGAAGAGGCAGGAATAAAGTTTCCCCCAAAAGAATACCTGCCACTATTTTTGTGTGTGTAAAATTGAGATGCCACTGGGGCCAGGCAGAATGTAGTCTTGAATATATCATTCCAAATTGAGAAACATGCTTTTTGAGACTTTCCCATTTTGTTAGTCACGGAGTCCAAATTAAGCCACCCAAAAACAGGATGTCAAGTCAGAGAGTCATAAGACCTCCATGGACCAGACATGAAATTTTGATTAGAGTTCAGTAGAAAATTACATTACTTTTTCAAAGCAGTGCACCTGGTAGATATGTCCGAGAGGCCACAAGTTTAAATCACAGAGCTGCCTCCAGGTGGAGGCTGTGTCCCTTTGCTAGAATCTCCAAATGACAAAAGCATCAGTTCCAGAGACTTGCACCATCTCCAAAAACCAATGAATCCAATACGGTTCTGCACCTCCTTGTTGATGATGAGGAGCCAAAGAAACAGCAGTTGTTCTCTGGCTGCTGGATGGATTGAGCATTGTGAACCCATCCTTACAGTCCCAAGATTTACTTGGCAAGCATGATTTTTCTTAGGGTTTACCAGCAACCCCTATTGGCAGAAGTATAACATCCTAGTCAGGGCTATTGAGACTGAGGCTTCTGACTTGCCAAAAGAAAGGAGAGTATCATCTCTGCAGTGAAAGCTTTGGATATCAGAGGGAAGAATAATACTCATACTCAATCCTGAAGCCCCTTTAGTGGTAAGTGGAAGTGGAATTTGTCCCACTGGCATTTTTCTACCTGAAGCTCTTCCCAGATTGGGGTAATCTCGTTGGGCACTTTATACAATCAGGAAGTATAAGCACACAACACATCGATTTGTAGAAGCAACAAAAATAGTACTTTGAACTAGCCAAGCCCCACTCGACAGATCTTGTTAGCTTGTCTCCTCTGTTGTGGTCCCTGCCTAAAACCCACTAGTCGGATCCAAGCACCACTTTTCCTTGGGGTCTGTATAGAATGAAGACTGGGCTCTTGTTTCTAATATGAGCCATACCCATAGAAGATGGAGTAGATGGAGTACTTGCCTCTCTAGTGTTCCCCAGCCTCCTCAGGAAGTAGGTGAAGTTGAGATCTAGTGAGATTTAGAGATCAAGGGAACAGAGTTAGAGAGATAGAGATAGATGGAGATAATAGAAATAGAGATGAGATAGAGATAGGGATAGAGATAGAGAGATAAAGACAGACTTTGTGAAAGCAAGACACATTAACTTTTGGTGCTAGTAAGCAAGTCACTTTTGGTTTTGAGTAACTGCATCATGGTTCAAGTAAATCAGGGGTGGGGAACCTTTTTCTGCCAAAGCCCATTTGGATATTGATAACATCATTCTCGGGCCATATGAAATTATCAACTTCAAAACTAAACGGCTATATTTGGTCAAACACTTAATTAACTCACTCCTAATGCCTTGACAGGGCCAGACTAAGTGACTTTGAGGGCCTTATACGGCCTGGGCTGGACGTTCTCCATCTTGAACTAAATGAATTTCTAATGCCCGTGTTACACTCAAATCTCTATATTAGATTTGGAGACTCCTTGGCTCTTCCTCCTCCTGCTTGAAGGAGAGTGAATCACCATGAATACAGTTTGTCTCTTTCCTACATCCTGGCTCTCAAACTCCCTGAAAGGCAAGACAGTAGGAAAGCCTTACTCTCCCATCTCCTTCACCACTTGGGTGACAGCATTTGCTGCTGAAACGTGGGGCGGCTTCTCAGATCCCCTAACCCAGCCCACAAAGAGCCTCTGTCCTTTCTTCTTCCAGGAAGCCATATTTCTGTCAGCATCCCATCCTTGTCACCAAAACTGTCATAAAACTTTAAAGGGTCTGAGATTTTACTATTCTGACAAGCTAACAAGTTAGACTGCTACAGTTTCGTAGATGCTGGCAGAAGACATACAATCCCTGGGTTATAGATGAAGGACTTTGTTACCCATGGCAGGTAGACAGACAGAGCTTCATGTTTGCCTCCATTCCCCTTGTCTCCAAAGTTCCACAGGGTCCCAGTGGATGCTGCACATAGTAGGTTTGTGTCTTAGCTGAGGAGTCCTACACTTAGAAAACCCCAATCTTCTAAAGGAGCTCTTAGCATATCTGCCCAACCTTTGTGTTGTACTGAAGGGATGCATAATTTATATCATCCCAGGCTATTTTCTATGTAATCATCCTTAAAATAGGGTCCAGTAGATACACCTAAAAAGAAGATGTGCAGGAACATGAGAGATCCACGGAGAACTGTTCCCAACACATTTTTACCTGGTGATCCATGGTTAAGGAAGGATTCAGTCTCCATCAGAGTTCATAGCAAGTCATACCATCAGCTATTTCCCAAAAGGAGAACAAACACTTAAGAAAGGTGAATGACTTCATTCCAAAACCCTAAAGAATTCTGCAGTGATTCTTCCCTATAGGCTTGTTAGAAGCCCATATAACCTGCCTTAGAACCTGAAGTAAGAAGAATACCATCCCCAACGATGTCTATGTCCTAATCCCTAGATCTGTGAATATTGCCCTAACATGGCACATAGGAATTAAGGCTGAAGTAGGAATCAAAGTTACTCATCACCTGACCATTATATCCACATGTCCTACTTCTCATTGTCTGACGTTTGCAGGACACTGTGGTATAAAAGAAACAATAAGGACTTTGGATCAGTAAAACTAGGGTTTAGAATTCTCATCCTACAGTTTGGACTGGTTATTTAACCTGAGTCTCTGTTTATTCACATGCATAATAAGGATGAGGAGATTTACATTACAGAAATGTGATGTTAAAATGAGATAATCTTACCAGGGAAGATGCTTAAAAGATGTTAGTATCCAACTTTGTACCCGTGTATTTTAGAGAGAGCTAAACAACCAATTTACATCTTAACTCAAAGAACTTCTTATTTATATTAGTGTGCTGGGTCTGATGTAATAAAGTACTACAAACCAAGTGGCTTAAAACAGAAATGTATTATCTCACAGTTCTAGAGGCGAGAAGTCCAACATCAAGGTGCCAGCAGAATCAGTTCCTTCTGAGGGCTGTGTGGAGACTCTGCCACACCTCTTGCCCATCTTCTGGTGATTTTCCGGCAATCTTAGCTATTTCTTGGCTCATAAAGGCATCATCCCAACCTCTGCCTTCACCTTCACATGACATTCTCCTGCAAACATGTCTGCATCCAATTTTTCCTTTTTTAAAATAAGGACATCAGTCATATTTGGTTGGGGCCCTCCCTACTCCAGTATGACTTTGCCTTAACCAAATATCTGCAATGACCCCATTTCCAAACAAGACCCCAGTCTGATGCACTGGGGGTAAGGACTCCACTGTATGAATTTTGGGCACACAATTCAATCCATAATAGTGTTCTAAGCTATCTCTGCTAGTGATAGTTTTTGTAAATAGGAATGTGGTGTTCATAATTGTCAACCCAATATCATTATCTTCTACTGAAGAGTGCAGGTTTGTCAGATTGTTAGGTAATAATGTCTAGTATAGTAATGTGCATGATATGTTTAATGAAAGCAGTAACTGAAACATTTCTTTAGTTAAACATCATATAATTGTCTTCCCACAATAGCCAGAGAAGGTCAAATCATTATCAACGAAAGAACCTCTGTTATTCAGGGAGCTTTAGAATGTATTATTATCAGACTAAATCAAACCACATTGTTTGATTTTTGTATTGTAATACCATATTTTTCATGAGCTCAGATTAATAGTGATAAATAGTACATGCATTATATATTGATTACCATTTTTAAAGTGGCTTTGTAAAAGGCTAAAGATTTATGGGATCTGAAGAGAGACCAGAGTATCTGAAGAGAAATTATGCTAAGTGAAATAAGCCAGTCAGTGAAAGAAAAATACCACATGATCTCACTCATTTATGGATAATAAAGAACATTATAACCTGATGAACAAAAAGATAGATACAGAGGCAGAGAAGCATTGAAAAGACTGTCAAATTACAGCAAGAAGGCTGGGGAGGGTTGGGGGGGGGAGGTAAGAGATCAACCGAAGGAGTTGTATGCATGCATATAAGCATATAAGCATAACCAATGGACGCAAGACACTGAGGGGGTGGGGTTAGAGCATGTGGGGTAGGGGAGGCCAGGGGAAGGTCGATGGGGGAAAAAAAGGAGACATATGTACTGCTATTTGCAATACTTTAAACAATAAAATAAAATTTAAAAATAATAAAATAAAATAAGAAATAATAATAAAGTGGCTTTGTAGGCAGCCTTATTTTAAGATTTGTATTGGAGAGAGTTCAGCTTTGTGTTTGAAGAGAGCTCTGGCAATAATGGTGTTCTGCAGATCCCTACAGAAGATATAGGATCCATGGGATTCTGTCTCTCTTTTCCTCACTTTTGTTTTGCCAGTCATTTGTTTAAAAACTTCTGAGAAACACAACACTGTATCCAGTGCTAGAAATGCTAAACCCTACAATTAAGGACCTCACAGTTTAGTAAGGGGAAATACAGTCATACATCAATAATTATAATGTAGTATTTCTACTTCTGATCAAGATGGAGTAAAGGAATTTAGCCTCCTGCTGAAACAACTTTAAAAAAGACAAAATCTATAAATCAACGATTCTTAAGACATTGAACTCCAGGCAACAAAAGACAGTGATGTCTGAGAGATTAGAAATAAACGAGGTGAGCCATAGGATTGCCCTAGCTTACTGCTGGGGAGACTTTCCTGGCCATGATGCCAGGAGGAGGAAGCCAGTCTGAGCTCAAAGGATTCTTTGAGTGTAGGAGCTGGATTGGAGAGTCTGGGAGACCAAATAGCTTAGAGGTCTCAGGGTAGATTACAGGAAAGAAGAGCCCTGCAAGAGAGCCCTGGAGACCCAAGACAGTCCCCTCCAACCTTCAACCAAGTACCAATCAGTTCATGCTGCTGACGGAACTAAGGCCAACGGGAAAACTACCTGAAAAAATGAGAACTGCTACTTTGGGGTGCACAGACAGCTGAGAGTAATTTGTTTTTCCACCAGCCAGAGTGGAAAGTCTCATAATTCACAGAGCATCAGGCTGACTACTCAGTAATGGCCCCAAATTAGCCCTGGACTAAAGGCTGCTCTGGTCCAGCTTACTAAAGCTTATATCCAAGCCCCACATGAATTATACTCTTTTAAAATAACTTAAATGTGTCTCAGAACAAAGCTCAAGAACATTTCTAACAATACAAAAATACCCCTACCCAAGAAGATTAAATTCACAATGTCTGGCATGGAATAAAATATTAGTAGGCGTGCAAAAAAGCTGGAAAATATGACCCATCTGAGAAAAAATAATGTAATATGAGTTGTAATATTAGGTATATTCAAAAGAAATTGTGGGAGTACCAAGGAAAGGACAATGAACTCTGCTCGGTTAGTATGTACAAGGCAGGTGTTCAAAGAAGGCTTCCTGGAGGAGGAGAGAGCTAATATGAAATTAAAGACAAGGTATCAGCCAGGTGACAGAGACCACAGGTGGTGTGCCACAGCACGGAGGCACGCAATTATAGATTCTCTATAACTAAACAATGTATAGGTGGTCCAGTGTGGCTGAGGGTAGGAAGAGACAAGGAAGATTCAGGAGAGGTGTGTGCGAGTCAGGACTTGGAGTGTGCCTTCTTTGGCAAACTTTTCTGTAAAGGTCCGGGTAGTAAATACTTTTAGTTTTACAGACCACATAAAGCCTTGTGGCAAATTCTTTTTCTGTGGCCCTTGGGCCAGCGATTGCAGATCTCTGCTGTAGGTTTTTCGAAAGGAAAAGACCTGTTAGGTTTGTCTTTTTTAAAAAAAATATTTTTATTGATTTCAGAGAGGAATGGAGAGGATGAGAGAGATAGAAACATCAATTATGAGAGAGAATCATTGACTGGCTGCCTTCTGCACACCCCCAACTGGGGATCAAGCCCACAAACCGGGCATGCGCCCTGTCTGGGAATCAAACTGTAACCTCCTGGTTCACAGGTATGCTAGTACACTCAACAACTGATCCACAGCCGGCCGAGCAGGTTTGCCTTTTATTTTATTTATTTGTTTGTGTGTTTGTTTGTTTATTTAATCCTCATCTGAGGATATTTTTCCATTGATTTTTAGGGAGCGTGGAAGAGAGTTGGAAAGACAGAGAGAAACATTGATGTAAGAGAAACACATTGATTGGTTGCCTCCTTCATGAGTCCTAACCAAGGCCTGGGCCGGGGAGTAGCTTGCAACCAAGATACCTTCCTTTCACTGGAAATAAACCCAGGACCCTTTGGTCCTCAGGACGATGCTCTATCCACTGAGTCAAACCAGCTAGGGTCAGGTTTGCCTTTTAGATAGATCATTTTTCCAAATGAGTGGAGGATGGATTTGAGGGAAGGCAGGGAGGTGCTCAGAGAACTATTGTGTTAGCCCATTTGAGGGATACTGGGGGTGGAAAACTGGCTGTATGAGTCTGAAACACTGAAGAGAAGCCTGGATTGTATACAGATTTGGGAAATATCAGCCTATATCTTAGTTTAACCCTCAAGCATGGGAGAAGAGATTTTATTGAAAAATGAACATGTGCTAGACACATTTACTTGTCAGTGCACTCATCCTTAATACAACACCGTATAGATAGCTTTCATTACCCCCATTTTACAGACAATGAATCCGAAGGCTCTGAGAGGTGCAGCAGCTTACCCAGAGCCACCAATTAGAAAGACCATTGGAACGAAACCGGTCCGTTTGGTTCTAAAGCTCTTACTCTTCTCTGTGGCACTCTGCTCTCAGCTCTCCTTAAGAAGTAGAGCAGGTGGCCCTCACCTGCCATGTGGCTCCTGTTCAAGGCGCTTCCCTCCCTGCATGTGTCGCACAGCGCTCTGTCTGCAACCACGTGGCCCAACTATACACAAGACCTGGCCAAGCTGCTGACAAAGGAGAGAGAGCCTGCTGCCGCCGAAAGCCTGTGATGCTTCTATTTCTAAAGATGACACCTTCCCTCATTGCAACTAATTTTGCCTCCAAGATCTCGATTTAAATCAACCCCACTGCCCTGCCACTAATCCCTTGAAACTTAAAAATCCATATAGTTCAGACACACAAGATTCACACGATCCTTTGAGACACTCTCCAGCAGTGAGGAATTTCTAAAAGTCAGTCCTAGCACTGCAACTGTTCGCAACGAGAAACTGGCCAATATTCGTAATTCTACAAACATATGGTAAGGCAGGGTGTATTTTAAATATCAAGAACATTTACTCAAGACCTCCCCAAATGGTTTCAAAGTTTTATTTGGGGTTTGGACACATATCAGAGCATGTGTTTACCTGACAGCTCGTGCCCTGCCTAAGTCTTTGGGGTGCCTACGTTTACCAGGCCATCATATTGAATGTACGTATTAATTAAATTTTGCATCCACTTTGCAGCAACACCGGGAAGGGCTTTGATAGATAGGCAGCGCTTTGCTGAAGTAACTCTAACATCCTTCTCTTAACACGAATTTCCCCTTTTTATTTGTTTGGTATGAAAAACAAACACTGAGCATATGGAAGGATAACAGGGAGTGCTGAAAACTTTGAAAAATATTTTGTGTAGGTTTAATTTTGGTTACACAGGACTTAATGTTTTGAAGGATTTAGAGAAATTTTTTCTTCCTTCCTAGGGAATGTCTCGATATGAGAAAAGTAGAATTGTGTTTGTTCTTGAACAAACAGAAGCTTTGGGGAGCGCCGTCAGTCACAGATCCATGTTACTAACAGGAAACTGAAAGACATAGAGGAGAGCACATTTCATAGAATTATACCCATACTCTTAGAAAACCTGAAAAGATACCAAATATTTTATTTTCCCACTATTTTCCTCTACTTCTAGCAGATCTATTCTTTTAAAACTAGAAATTGAATACAAATACTGGAGAGAAATGCTTTTTAAGTTTATTGGAATTGAAATTTTATGTCAGAAATCTTTAGTAACATGAATCGTGAAACAATGAAATTATATAAATGTAGGAATAGGCTATCAGTTTAACAACAAAAATACTTGTAATGCCATGGATTGCTTTAAAAGTATTTAGTCCTAATTTTCTGGATTTCTGGTTTCTCCCAATCCTTATTTTGCCCATATGTTTTATATGATTTCTTTCATATCGTCTCTGTGTTTCCACTGAGTTATTTTTCTCTGTCTAAAATATCTAAAATTCCACTTCTCCTGAGAAATATGCTTTGATTACAGGTCAGAAGGGGTACACAGAGATGGGAAAATGAAAAGATTCTTTTTCTCCTAGCAGAGTCACAAACATCTGACCGTTCTTTGGCTTTAATTTCAAATAAAATGAAATGTAATGCAACCTTAGTCAAACACTTTATTATGCCTTTCTTCATACTTTTCTAAGAATGTGGCTTATTGATAAATATTCCTATAATATTAAATCCAGGGACAAATTTATTCTTTTTCATTAAAGGAACCAAAGACAGTGATATTTTTTCTATATGAAATTAAATTATATTTGTTACATGTGGATACATACACATATGTGTATATATGTATGTGATATATATATATATATATATTCTGGTTTTTAAATGTAGCATTTTAAAAATTCCTTTTTAAACAGCAAACATAATAGCATATTTTGTCTTTAGAATTGCATTGTTTCTGTGAAACACCAGATCTCTTGTGGACTTATAAGCTTTGAGAAATATGAATATAATAACAGAGGCCAGTGTCACTGACATCTCGTGAACACCCACCACTTGTTTTTTAAATAGTAAATGCAAAACACACTCTAATTAGTAGCTATAACTCTGGTACTTGAAAGATTTATCATGTTGACTCTGTTGCAAGTGTACCACCTTATAGATCAGAAATTTCCAGTGAAGATTTGCTCTACAAATAAAAGAAGATATGGCTGCACATAAATCTGGGTGTGTGCATAATTGAAAGAGCTATAGAAACGAAAATGGGGAGGGAACGAGCAATTCCTGGAATTGATGCCCATTGAATCTCTGCCCATTTCTAAAAAAGAACCTTAAGAGAAAAAAAAACATATCCTGGCAAAATGTTGGTTTCCATTACTTTTCATTTTCTCTTGCCAGGATCAGAACCAGATGTTCTGTAATATAGCAAAGTCTGTTCTATTGGCATGTTTGGTGTATTAACTTCAGGAACTACTGGAAATTTTATGTGAGAAGATTCACAGGTGATTAGCATCCAACTTTTCTGAGACTTCAGGGGTTTTGATGGGGTTGGAGCAGAGATGGCATACAGTGGAAGTGGCCAAATATCCTGTGTTCTCTTCTTGATATGTTCATATTCATAATGAAATACATATGCTCATGTAACTTATCTTACAACATATGGTGTAATATAATTGAAGAAAGTCTATGCAATTATTTCACCCCTCCTAAAAAAGAAAACAGTTCTACATTACTAATAAAAAAGAGTCAGGGCTTAGAGTATGTGCTAGAGATACAGATTTTAAATATAGCCTATCCTCAAATCCCACAAGTTTATGTGGAAATAGGAATGGGACATTGTACAACTTGGGTTAGTGGTTCTTTACCCCTCTTACATCTAACCTGACTATAAAGTAAGTGATTTTTAAAATGGATAACTCAAGCATATAGAACTTGAAATTATGTGGCTGATCATACTTAAAATTAGAGTCATGACTTTCATCCTCTGCAAATTTCATCATATCAATTAATGGTGGGAGTGTCTCCTATAATGCAATACTATATTTAAAAGCATCCCCCTACAGGCACACATACTGCATTTGAAGAGCTAGTCAAAGTGCTTGCATTTAAGAGCATTTTAAAGATTATATTCTGGCAATGCTACCATAGTCTGGCAGTCATGAGGGGTTTACCACATTGGGGAAGCTCTGTTGTGCTGGTCTAGCTAGTTGACATAGCATTGACCATGTAAGTGAGCTTCAATTGGACATGCTTATGTTTTTAATTTTATAATGCTCATTAGGTGAGGCAGTGAAAAGCATGTATATTGGTAAAGAAAATAGGAAAATGTAGCTAATATTTTTCTTTAGAGAAAGAACCTTTCCAAAGAGGTTCCCGATTCTTCATTTTATTCACTACCTCAATGGTGTTGTGATGAGACAGAGCAGGCCTCCTCTCTAAGAGTGGGAGAAGAAGGTGGTTACTAAAGTGTAAAACTTCCCATACCCCCCAGCACCCTCACACACACACACACAAAGGCTTTATGGGTGAGTTTCCAGCATAATATTTCATATCCTGTGGGAAGAATGAGGATCAGAAAAGGTTATCAATGGAGACAGGCAGGCTATGACCAGATGTGCAGAAAATTCCTAATCACAAGGCTGGAAGGCTGAGCTGGAGTCCTGACATTTTCCAAAAGCCCCTTTCGTAGGACTTTGGTGGCCAGGTCAACTTGAAATATTAAGCAACACTCCCCTCAAACACATTACACCTATGATCTAGTGAAAGACTCAGCAATTCAAACTCTCCTTGTACAGAACGTTTCCCTAATATTTATCAGTGAACAATACTTAACTTATAAAGCCTTTATAGGACTTACTTGATAACCCACTAAGAGAGAGAGGAAAACATAAGCATGTGAGGCCCTGAGAACTTGAGCATTGGAATTGCAGGGAACAGGATGTGGGCCGGAAAGTGAGCTGATGAAGTAAAGAGCACAGTGTTGGTGGTAGGTCTCTATCTGTTTCACAGTGTTCTCTCAAATTGGCCTTGACAATGAGGCTCAAAATTAAATTCAGACATGCCATAGCTTGCCAATACTGTGGACAGTGCTTTGTTTCTCTCCATTCACACTACCCAGAGAGAGATTGCAATTGTGTATTGCTATTCTAATTCCCAAAATCACCTCTGGAAAGAGGCTGGCCTTTTTCCAATTGGTGAGTTTTGGAATCTCTGGAACCACCAAGACATATTTTCCTTAAAAGGTTGGCAAAGTGCCCATTGCCTGGGGAAAGCGTTTGCTATCATATTTTCCGGAGTAGAAAATATAATTACTCCCTCTGTACCAATATGCTTCCAGCTGCTTCCAGATAAGCTAATCAGAGTTGATCTCCGTTACTCTCCTCCCTTTCCAGATAAAAGAGACTGCCAGGCCTTGATGTCATGGGACTTCTAGGTAGTCTTTTTGACTGTCTGACAGTCCCCTGGGCACTTAAAGAGCGTGTAAAGAAACCCTGTCCATCCCCCCACCCCACCCCCACCCCTACCGCAAAAAGAGACCCTGCCTAGAGGAAAATTGGAGGGCAATACTTAAATTGATATATGTCAAATGCAGGTGTGTCTTATAGTCAATAGACATCATGATCAGACAGTTTATGCTCTGAAGGTTTAAATCCACTCTGTAGGGATGAACCCTACAAATGAAAGAGAGTAGTGGTTCTTGTTCAGAAAGATGGCAAACAGTAGAACAAATCATGTCCTCGTGCTGGCTGGGAGAGAGTTGGGTTTGGCATTCAAAGAGTTGAGCACTAATTGTTGCGACCTAAGAGCTGACCAAGCTGACTCTAGTGATTGGAATTATCCTCCCTCCAAATAGATGCTACAGCAGAAGGGTCAGTTATGTGGACCAGAGCAGCATTTCTGGGTGACACCATGTGGCAGCACAAAGCCAGAGCAGCAGCAGCAGACCGGTGGGACTCATGTTCTCCCTGCTTTGTAGTGCATAAGCTCTGAGGTTAACAGAAGATTTACAGGAAGAAAGAAGCAGATATTTTTCTGGCTAATATATTCATGGGGTATTAGAGTAATTCGTTGGAAAAAAATAAATTTCCTACCACTGTATTTGCTGTCTGAGTTTGTGGAAAAATTTATGCTGTTATATTCATCGAAACCCTCTCAATATTCAGATGACAAAAGAGAGAACTTGGGTTGGGAGAAACAATATTTAGGGCTAAAGCTGTGGATCTAAATGTTACACAGCAATTTAAGCCCATGCCAGGAAGGAGAATCCAATTCTGATGTCTCTTCCAAAACTCTATTCATTACACAAGACTTTTTCTAAAGTCCAACAGCCCTGCCCCTGCCCCTTGATGATTGCAGACTTCATTTATCATTCATTTATCCACTTCTTCAATCAAAAAATATTTACTGAGCAACTATTTTGTGCCAAATACTCTCCTGAATGCCAGGCATACAGAAGGGGAAAATACAAATTCCCCATCTTTGTAGAGCTTGTTTTGAATGTGAATTTTTATTTTCACACTAGAGATCAGAGAAATAAAAGCTATGTTGATAGCTCTAGCAAATGGTACATGCTTTTCCCTAAAATAGCATCAACTCTTCATTCTGGTGATATAGCCTCACTCTTCAATCTTTCTTCTTTTTCTTTCTTTCAAATCTACATTCTCTTCAGAGAAAGATGTAAATATATGGTGAGAGTTTTAAGTGCTTGATCCAGGTGGTTTAGCAGAAGTCAAAGTATTAAGATGAATAAATTAAGGAGAATTTAAACCCAACTACTAAAGCTGGGATGTCAAGCATGGATTAGTAGGGAGTAGAGTATAAGCATTTGAACAGTATTTGATCCTTCCAGGTATCTGAGTCCCTGAGTTTGGCATCACAATTATTGATGCCATTTGGATATTATTATAGTGCTTTTTATTTATTTTTTAAAATATATTTTTATTGATTTCAGAGAGGAAAGGGAGAGAGAGACATCAATGATGAGAGAATCATTGATCAGCTGCCTCAGCATGCCCCCACTGGGGATCAAACCATGACCTCCTGGTTCACAGGTCGATGCTCAACCATTGAACCACACTGGCCAGGCTATAGTGATTTTTATTACATTGATATTAAATTATGAAATATAAATTTATATTAAGAAGTTGGATATATTTAAATTACTAATTCTTATTTTGCTATTTAGTCATGTCTTTTTCTATTAGTTACATAATATTGCATAGTTCAAGTATGTAATTCACAGGCACTACATTTTTTCTAAAATCATCAAAACATGGGCATATTTTAATTGACCTTAGCTTTAATGCTACATGTAGGTCCTCACAAGTTCCAGCTTAAAAATCTATAGAGATAATAACAAAAGAAAAACTCACAAACATTAATACCAAAGGAAGAAAGAAAAACATATGTCAGAATCTTAGAGGAATCTAACCAAGTGTAAGGCAGATAAAGTTTGATTTGGAAAAAGCTTCTCCGATTGCCTTTGAATAAATACTGCCTGAAAATAAAATTAAGAAAATATATTTTATTTCCCATTTACTCAGAGACTCCCAGCCTATACCAACTCAAGTTTGCTTACAAGCCTGCTCTCTGCTTTGGGAAGAAGGGTGAAGACTATTTCTGTTTCTGTTTCTTCAATCCCAGGTATCTACTAGATTTAGCAAATTACAAAAGCCAAGAGAGCATTAAATTGACAATAAACATGCTTTGCATTTGAGAGGTATATTGTCTCTATGAGTAAAGTGCATTAGGTCAAATAAAGACACCCAGAGCAGTGCCAGCTTAGTGTGACATTTCACATGCTCTCTGATTACTACATAATATATGAATTGCTGCTAAATGTAGAGAATTGAACCCCACCTAAGAAAAATAATAGGAGAGTATTGATCATCTCTCAGCTTCAGGAATAAGTACTAAGTCTGGAAATATCTTGCCTCATTTGAGTAAAATCAAAGTAAAAAATATATGTGTGTATGATATTTGAAAAAGATATTTATAGACAATAGAGTATCAAACTCTAAAAAGAAATTGCTAAAAATAGATCTACTTTGGAAATCAGGAATAAGTTTCAGAAAACAAATGGGCACAGTCAATAAAACTTAGGAAAATATGGCCACTATAATGCTATTAAACTGTTAAGAGACAAAACCTAAAATGAAAAGTCAGTAGGATGGACTATAAATGGATATACCTAGAAAGCACTTCCAGGAAACAAATATGCAACAACTGGAGGTAGTAATACAAAAATGACAAAGAAAAAAATTAATTAGTCATGCAGCGTGTAGACTTGCAAATCATCTTAGAGCTTAGAGCAAAAAGATAAAGATGTTAAAAATAAGTACTGAGAAAGTGATAGACTTGGACAACTGAGAATAAAAATGTAAATATAAGTAATACACCTGAAGAAGCAAGAAAATACATAACTGGGAAAATATTCTGAACTGAAAAGGATTCATGTAAACAATGTATTTAAATGAATTTTACATTTTAGGTTAAATAACTTAGAGAAAGTAACTTCATTAAATATTTTCAGAAGAAATGTTTTAAATACAAGGACTATGAAAATCTCCTCAGCATTGTGAATAGATCACAATGGCATGTGACTATCCTTCACTAGTAGATACTATTAAATGGCCCTGCAGCTGTATATACAGAGACCGGAGGAAAAACTTTTATAGAATAAGATGACAGAAAGTTTCTCTTTCAGTGTGAGAAAAATATATTCTCAAATATGCAAAAATATGAAAGATACACTGTCTTCTATGTAATTTGTAATTAAAGACCTAAACAAACTAGACATAAGGTAAAATGAAAAATGATACATTTAAGGACATGCAATATGTAATAAAACAAGTTAAACATAGATTCATTTAAAATAATGTTTGTACATGACTGTAAAGTTAAATGTTCAATGTCCAAATTATTCAGAAAGCAATAAGTATAGTATATGAATTTTAATAAGTGGTAATCTCATTCTCATATTGGAATACTACACAGAGAGATGAGCATGACTAAGTTCAGATGAAAGCAAAATTTTGTTTAATTATGTATCTTAAAGAGAAATTAAAAGTTATAATTTCAGCTTATGTTTGGCTGAATGGAGAATTACAGTTAATTGTTTTTTTAGAAACATAAGATAACCACTAACAGACAAAATGTATACCTCTTAAAATAATAGCCTTTCAAGTAAGTGCAGAGAAAACATAATCTGTTTAACAAAGATCAAAATAAATTAATCAGCAAAGAAAAACTAAAAATATAATGTATAAGATGACATAGCCAAAAGAAGATATATATGTCAATAATAATGATACATACAAATGGGCCATATTTTTATGAAAGAAAAAAGATTCTTAGATTGATTTGATGAATACGATAATATTGCATGGTATTTACATTCTACTTCTAAGGCTAAATCCTACGAAATGAAAAATTTTCTTAAGCAAATTTTATCATATTTTCATAAGATGAATTTAATATAGCCATTAAAATTATGTAGTAGCAGATGTCCTAGTATTAAATGAAAAATGAGGATACAAGGTGATCCATCTGTAATGTTAAATTACATATATCATATAGGTTTTATTTTAATTATACAATTATTATGAGCATATTCATTTATTCAAAAAATATTGAGCACCTTCTTAAAGCAGACAATAATCTACACACTGAAGATTCAGCAATAAACAAAACTAAATAAGAGAAAAATAAATTCCTGCCTGAATGGAGATTTCACATTGATATAACACATAATATTGGATATATTATAATACATAATACTATTTACAATATAGGCAAACACTAAGTAATTTTTGCATGTGGCATTATGGATGGTTTTCAAAAATATTTTTATCTTAATTATCTCCCATAACCACAAAAAATAGATTTAAAAGTGACTTCTAAACAAGATTTCTTATTAAAGATGTACTTCAATAGAACTTTTTATTGTTAATATACTAAAAATGTTTTTATAACGACTATACATTATAGTCATGCTGCAAAATTAAATTTAGGATAATTATTTTAATTCTTGTTACCTAATTAATATTCCAAAAAGTAGCATTTCTCTAGACCACTATTTCTAGAAATGTGAAATTTATTGGATGTCAGAAATTTCCTAGGCACTTCTAATGCCCTAATTCCAATTATTTATTTGAAATAATTTAATTTGTTTGTACTGTATCCCTTTCCTCCTGCACTAAGTTTCTGTCTGACACTAGTGGAAACAAATTACTAAACAACACAACAAAGGTTTTCCTCACAGCTGCTTCAGCCAGATGGTAGATCTGAGCTTCTGGAAACGTATTAGGAAAGCCTATTCTCATACAAAGTCTGTTCCAAGCTTAGACATCCTGGGGCCCTTGAAGACACAGAATGGACTGCTGAGTTTGAGGTGTTTTTCTGGACAGTAATTTCTATCTTTGTGCTGTTTAACTGTCATAAACTCTTAGGTTATCTCTGGCTTCCTCGCCATCATATACATGCTTACATAACACTATGAACTTTAAAGCCCTTGCACTAGGTAATTCTGTTTATACCCTTTTGCATATCTGAACTCTTGGTATTTTATGATGCCATCTCAGAGAACCAACCATTCAAATCTATGCTAGCCCTTTCCCCAGTGAGATGGTCTTTTTGAAGAACAAGATATGAAGATAACTACTGAGAGCTGATAAAATTGATCTAAATGTTGCTATAAGCAGTCTTAGAAACAACCACCAGGGGTTTAGAAACAAGTGGCCTGTCTCTTCTGGCCACTCATCTCTGCATTTTCTTCTATATGGACAACCAAGAAACAGAAGAATCTAATTACTTGATTATAGGATAAAATTTTATCACCACACTGTGGCAGGAATTATTACAAGCTTTTCTTATTTTTAGTTTTTAAATGTATATAATTTGTGTTCCTGATTTGGCAGTTTGCCATGTATAGACCAGTGAGCTGAAGTATTGCTGACTTTATACTAGACTAGAGGCCCGATGCACGTAATTATTGCAAGATAGGCCTTTGTTCCCCTGGCTGCCGGCACCAGCTTCCATCTGGCACCCGGGACCCAGGCTTCCCTTGCAGCCCCAGCTTTGTCCGGAAGGTCATCCAGAAGGACATCTGGCCTAATTAGCATATTACACTTTTATTATTATAGATACCCAGATAGCAAGCCCAAAACCCAATTTCTTCCACCGCTAGGCAAAAATTTGAGTAGAGTTATGGTCTAAATTGTTGCCCTAAAGAGCAGTTCTAATCATGTAATTTCACTGGACAAAGACTTTTAATGATGCTCTACTGCCTACAGAAACAAGCACAAATTCTTCAGTCTAATAATAAGAAGCTATACAGTATGGTGAAGCCTTTTTCAGTTTGACCTTCTTTTGACCTATATGTCCCATGGTTTCTCAAATATGCTTGGTGCTCATTTTGAGAGTGGCTGGACTGTGACAAAATAAAACTTGTCAGACTACTTGATTGTCACTCAAATTCCCAGTTCCACCTCCAAAGTTTAGCTCCCATTACTCCCACATTCTTCTTTCTTCAAGATCAGCTCTAATACTCATTTATTGAAGTCTTTCTTGCCTAAGCTGAAAATTCTTTCCCACCTCTGATTCTACGTGAATAATACACTGGCAGGCGAGGGGGATGTCCCTGCATTTTGGGAACTGGAAAGTAGAAGTTCTCTGACTTTCCACAAACCTCTGTATACTGATCCATAAAATGAGTAATTTATTCATTCATTCCTCCATTGGGCAAGGTTTTTTTGAATATTTCTATACATTAAGCATTTTTCTAAGAAAGTTATGTAAATAACCAAACATTCTGGGCTCTCAAAGATAGTGACTGCCCCAGACCTTTACAATACTATGTGCTTTGCAAAAGCACCTGAACCTGAAGCTTCTTGGCTTTGAAGGAAAGCACTGTTTCCCAAAGTGGTGCCTGGAACAGCAACAGCTTAACATCACCTGGGAATTCCTCAGAAATGAAAATTCTCAGGCTCACCCAGATCTACTGAGTTGGAAATTCTGGAGGCGAAACCTTCCAAACTGGCCATCAACAAACGTTGTAGATGGTTCATCCAAACATTTGAGAAATACTATATTTAAAAAATAAAGCTAAAATAAAGTTCTCACTGACATCTCAAAACACTATTAATTCTTCCTGTCTTTGTCCCTCTAGCAACCCAAACATATTTAATTATTTGTTATCCAGGCACCCTCATTCCTGTGTGGCTTTCTCCATCTCATCTGAGCCCTTTTGTTATCCTTCCCTTCAAATACTTCCTCTGTATTCATATTCATTTAGCTCATCACTTTGTACCTATTTATCAGCCCCTCCTGCATTTTCAGAGCCAGAGCATTAGATAGATTATCATACTTTTACCTTTCCTATTTTGGTTTTTGTCTCATCTGGAATTCATTTCCTTTTAGTACGGTGTGAGTTATATATCTCCATATATAGTGAGCCAGTTTCTCAAGACCATCTGCTAAATATTCTGTGTTTCTCTACTGATTTTTTTCCTGCAATTTTTATCTATATTGTCTGTACATAAATAGTTCTTTCTCTAGGCTCTTTTCCATTCCATTTTTTATGGGAGTATCACACTGTTCATTACTATCGCGTATGTTATGCCCTAACATCTGGAGGGACAAGTGTCTCCTCTTTGATCTCTTTATTAAAGTTGATAAGCTTTTTGGTCCCTTAATATTTCCACATGAATGGAAATATATTGGTCACATTCCTATAAAAACTCCAGGTGGGATTCTGATTGGTATTCTATCCAAATTGCAAATTAATTTAAAGAAAATTTTCATAATATTAAAACTTTACACACCAAAAAAAGGAATATACATTATTTTGTTTAGTCTACCTTAATAGAGTTTTAAAATCTCACCTGTAGAGAGCTAGTTTATTATTTTTAAGAGAAATTCTTAAATATTTTATATTTTGTTGCTATACCATTTTTTGATTATCATATTTTTGGATGATACCTGATGATGTCAAGAAAAATATTTATATAATAGTTGCTGTCCTAATTTTGTCTTTCTTATGTAGATGATCACATAATAAAAATGGGATATTTAACCTCTTTTATTGGAAGTCTTATGCCTTTTACCACATTCCATGCCTCTATTACTTGCTAGCTCTCTGGAACTAAATTAAACATTAGGAATATCTAGCATCTTTTCTATTTACTGTCTTAAAGGAGACATATCTAAAGTTTTCCATAAAAAAAACATTTTCTTCAGATTTTTGATATATAAAGCATGCCAGAAGGAGAAGAGAGGGAGCAAGATATTGAAAACCTATTTGAAGAAATAATGACAGAAAAATTCCCCTACCTGGTGAAAGAAATAGACTTACAAGTTCAGGAAGCACAAAAGTCCCAAAAAAGATTAACACTAAGAGGCTTACACCAAGACACATCAAAATTTAAATGTCAAAGGTTAAAGACAAAGAGAGAATCTTAAAAGCAGCAAGAGAAAAGCAGTTAGTAACCTACAAGGGAGTACCCATATGACTGTCAGCTGATTTCTCAGCAGAAACTCTGCAGGCTAGAAGGCAGTGGCAAGAAATATTCAAAATGATGAAAAGCAAGGACCTACAACCAAGATTACTCTACCCAACAAAGCTATCATTTAGAATTGAAGGTCAGATAAAGAGCTTCACAGACAAGAAAAAGCTAAAGGAGTTCACCACCACCAAACCAGTATTACAAAAAATGTTAAAGAGCTTCTTTAAGAAGAACAAAAAAAGATAAAAAATATGAACAATAAAATGTCAATAAATACATATTTATTAACAATTGAATCTAAAAATCAAAATAAACAAATGAGTAATCTAATGAACAAAATAAACTGATGAATAAAATAGAACCAGAGGCATGGAAACATGGAACAGACTGATGAATCTCACAGGGAAAGGGTGTGTGTGGAGGATGGGGGAGGCATCTGGAAGAGATTAACCAATGAATTTATATGCATATATGCACTTACCCATAGACACAGACAATAGGGTGGTAAGGTCTGTGGTGGGGTAGGGTCCAGGTGGAGGAGGGCAATGGGTGGAGAAAAGGGGGGGACATCTGTAATATTCTCAATGTTAAAGATATATTTAAAAAATTTACTTTAAGCCCTAACTTTAAAATACTGTTGTAGCCAGAACCGGTTTGGCTCAGTGGATACAGCGTCGGCCTGCGGACTGAAAGGTCCCAGGTTCGATTCCGGCCAAGGGCATGTACCTTGGTTGCAGGCATATCCCCAGTAGGAGATGTGCAAGAGGCAACTGATCGATGTTTCTCTCCCATCGATGTTTCTAACTCTCTATCCCTCTCCCTTCCTCTCTGTGAAAAATCAATAAAATATATTTAAAAAAAAAATTTACTCTAAAAGGAACTGCACCCTTGGATATGCTTCACAGAAGAAAAAATGAAAAAATAAAATAAGAACTGTGTTCTGTGAATTAGAGTCACTTTTTCTGAATCCATACTTTAATATCACAATATTTTTTGTGAGGCATAGCTATTGTTTATTAAAAAAAACTGAAATTTAAAGGGTTAAATTTCCTATACGACATTTCAATTCTATTGATACAATGATCTAAACGCTTGTAAAAAGCCTTTTTAATAACTTTAAAAATATGTAATTATTTTTTAAAGTTTAGAAAGTGAACTTCTAGTCTTCAAATTCTTCCTTACTTGCCTATCATGCATACCTTCCTTATATTAATCTCAATATATGATTTGTCACCAGGGTTCTGAACTTTCTGTTGAATGACTTCATTGCATGGCTGCATCAAGAGCATTGAATATATAAGAATATTAGAGGCCCGGTACACGAAATTTGTGCACAGGTGGGGGGGGTCCCCTAAGCTCAGCCTGCACCCTCTCCAATCCGGGACCCCATGGGAGATGGCCGACTGCCGGTGTAGGCCCGAGGATCAGTTGGACATCCCTCTCACAATCCTGGACCACTAGCTCCTAATCATTCACCTGCCTACCTGCCTGGTTGCCCCTAACTTCTCTCTGTTGCTGGCCTGATCGCCCCTCACTGCCTCTGCATGCCAGCCTGATCACCCCTAACTGCCCCCCTGCCAGCCTGGTCACCCCCAACTGCCCCCTCTGCTGGCCAGGTCACCCCAACTGCCCCCTCCCTGCCAAAATTTCCGCCCACTGCGGGGTGTTTCACCAGGAAACAAAGGGCAGCCTGGGTTTCCAATATCCTCACACTCCCCAGATATTTTTCTCTCCATAAACCCCTCTTTTTTGGAAGTTAGAGACACAAATAAGTCACATCTTTTGGGTCAGAACGACAGTTCTAGAAGAAGAACAAAGAGTCAACATAATGTCACTTTCTTAAAAAGAGAAGACTCACTATCATCACCCCAAACCCAGTGAGAGGTAGTGCGTGCTCCACAGCTTTCCTTTATTATTTCTCATATTTCCGAAACTGCTGAGTAGCTATAATGTGACCCCACCCCCCCCCTGC
>NW_005871126.1:2291518-2319174 GCF_000147115.1 Myotis lucifugus
TCATGGATATGATTAGACAGCTTTTTTGCGTACAGAGCGCGGGCCCTCTATACAAGACCTAGTCCTTTATGAGTTGGGTACTCACGAAAGGTATCCCTTGGCCATAGATAGGTTTTTTCAAAACTCCCCCCAGGCCTCAGCTTTGGTTTCCCTTTTTTGCCCCCCCACTGCTTCTCCCCCGCCAGCCCTGTGAATTCTTCCCCCCCCTGGCCCTGCTGACCCTGGTCGCTCCCACCCCCCCCCCCCCCGCTGACCGGGTCACCCCTAACTCTCCCTCCTGCCGGCCTGGTCGCCTCTTACTGCACCCCCCTTCCAGCTTGGTTGCCTCCAACTGCCCCCCTCTGCCAGCCTGGTCACCCCTAACTGCCCCCCCTGCCAGCCTGGTTGCCCCCAACTGCTCCCCCTGCCAGCTTGGTCTCCTCTCACGGCCCCCCTGCTGGCCTGGTTGCCCCACGCAGCCTGCTATTCAGTCATTTAGTCATCCCTCACTAACCCCGCTGCCGGCCTGGTCGCCCCACACAGCCTGCTTGTCCAGTCGTTTGGTCATCCCTCACTAACCACCCTGCTGGCCTGGTCGCCCCATGCAGCCTGCTTGTTCAGTTGTTTGGTCATCCCTCACTAAACCCCTTGCCGGCCTGATTGTAGGCAGTCATCTTGTGAGGGCGTGAGGGTTAATTTGCATATTACCTCTTTATTATATAGGATGAGAAAATAAAGAAAGGCTGACAATGACTTACACCATTTAAAAGATGGAACTAAATGAATTTATCCAGCAGAAATACTGTAAGTTCATTCTATAATTCAAGCATTTTTAATAGCTTTTTCCCTGAATAAACATCTTACCTCAAAATGCAATAACAGCTACTTCTGATTAGCTTTAATATTATATTTACAGGGAGAATATCAAATATAAACATATTATGAACTTCACAGTTTTTACTATGTCAAAAACAAATGGTTTAGTGCAAGTGACTTTTATTACTGTGTGGCAAGACTGTCTCAATGATGGATGCAGCATGTTGATTCACTTTCAAATACAACTTCCTTCATTTGGGTAATAATTCCCGAATGTTTTCCTGTTAGTTCATCTATGCCAAAAAACATATCCTACATAGAACCTGAACTCTAAAAGCATATTTGCTGGTAATACAGTCCTTTATAGTGTAGACCATTTAAAAATTGTTGTTTATCCTGAATAAACCTGAAAAAAATTCTTCCTTCATATTATTAGCATGTTCAAATTGTACATATACTATAAAAAATGTCATGTTAGAAATATAGGTGCATTCACTAAGTTGCAATAAAAAGTACTTCGCTAATAATTTTTGTTCTGTAAGTTGGTCTTTCATATCATAAATTAATTCCTGAATATTCTGAGACACTGTGTCAGGGGGGAGTGATATTTGAATTATCTTCTATGCTACAGATCTTCCCAACAGTTCTAAGCAAATATATTTAGTTCAGACTTTAACTAATGTCTTGACAATTACCTATGATGTTTTACTTTTAGTAATCCACATTCCTTTTAGCAGGAAGCCCAATACACTATCAAATAGTGGCATCTTATCTTTCAGCTTTTTAAATTCATTGTCTTTCCCTTTAAAAATTCTTTCAGTTTTGGACTTATTACTTTATGCCTTTTTTAAAAATGTAATCACTACCTACCTTACAATAGTTCCATTGTTTTAAAAGTCAGTGTCTATCTGCAAATAACACACCAGGGGTTTGTACATTTCAACATCAATTATGGCTACGAAATTGAACTCAACATATGAAAATATTTACTTCCAAGTAAAACTAATATGAACTTTTTTGGCCTTTGTATATTTAAAATTGCTTTCATAATCATCATTTGGTTTATCACTACTAATGTAATAAAAAATGGTTTGGTTTTGTTTTATTTTTTTCCAAGACATTTCAAGAAAGTTTCTTTGCTATCCGCAAATTGGGTTAAAAATAAATAATATAAATTATACTTCTATAATTTAGTAAACAGTGCTGGACTAGAAATTTAAACACAGGTTTGACTAAAAACTAAATTGATTGCTAAAATAAAAATTTACAATAATAAGCGATTTTAAAAGAATTTTACACTTTCAGGTTATAATTGAAATTGATCTTATTATATGTAATGTGGTCTACTGTGCATGACCAATATGCATCTTGTTCCGCATGTGACATACCACATGATTTCAACAACTGGAGCCGGATCTATTTCCTCTACAATGAAACCAGCCCACTGGTCAGGTGTTTGAATGCAACAGGATGCCACATATCTGTGACAGTTTCTAAGCACTCTGGATTTCTGTATTTACCACAGATTGGTGACAGGTAGTACCCAAACCAGTTCCACGAAACCTGGTTAGGGCCTGTCTTTGGGCTGTGAGTTTGGAGACAAGTAATTGAGGACATATGAACTGGTAGTCATTATGTTTTAGGTTTCTCTACATTTCATATTATGTTTTCATAAATTTATTTCCATGAGGTAAAGTGGAAGTGGTATTTCCACAATGCAGTTTTACTTTACTAATACTAGTTGCAGTCATATCTCCTACATATTCAATCATTCATTTGCTAGTGATTTGAATTTTGTCCTTTTTTTTTCTTCTTTCAGTGTACAGCATGAGAAGCTGTATCAGATGCTGCTAGTCAAGTGTCTTGTTAAACCAAAAGTGTTTCGTATACTCTTTTTGACTGTCCTCAGTGGTAACAAATCTTAAAGTTTTGAGAATGGATTTGACCTTTCGGACTAGCCAAAAATCACCCAAAATCAAGGTGTGGCTATACAACGATGGGGTTAATTTATTTGCTGCTCATTAAATAAACTCTAAAGGCAACTTCAACAGGGAAGTTTGAAAATTGCTTTGAGTAATGACAATATCACTGCAGACTAACTGTCCTAAAATAGTTTGCTTATTATAAAATTAATCAATAATTTTCCCGATAAATTTCTTGGCTTACCAATTGAGACATTCATAATCTAGGTACTTTCTAATATTGCTTCTTCTGCCCACACAATATCATTCACTTCAGACATAGCAAAGTATTGTAATTCTTTGTCTATATTATGCTTCCTTATATTTTAACTTTCTATTGTCTGCCCAGGAAGCATCTACTACTTCTAATTACCTAATACCTAGTCTCCTTCAGGACTCACTACCAGCATCATCTTACATCTTATCCAAACACCCTTCGAATCTGAATTACCTATCCGTCCTCTAGTCTAGGGTGTGAAATAGTCTTCACCGTATAACAAAATCACTCACTCACTTGTTATGAAAATCATGCTTTCAGTCCTTACCCTAAGAGATTTCAGAATGCTGGATATCATGTATTTTTTGGACACAAGATCAATTCGGTAATTAGAACATGAAATAAATAGGATAGGATGAAATGGAATGGAAAGGAAAGGAAGAATGTAGAACAGAAAAGAAAATATCAGAATGCCTCAAATGTAGTTAGGAAAAGCATGTGTGTGTGTTTTTTTTTCTGAAACTCTTGGTTAAACACAAACATTAGCTTGCTATATACAATGTACCTTTTTTTCTGGGATCTACTGTCAAAAAATGTTGGAAAGCCACAGCACTGCATTTTAAGTGCTTGTCGATCTTGTCTTCTTAGTAACCAGCACCACTTCTAGCACTCTGTAGGCAATGAGACATTTGTTGAATGACTCGATAAGTATAAAACTTTTCAAGTTAATTATCTTTAAAAAGATGTGCTTGACTTTATAAATCCTAGTATTTTTAAAAGGAGTTATTGCTACATTATAATCAATAGCAATACAGTGTTTGGGGCATAATTATTAAGAGTAATGTTTGCAAGCTCATCATCTCTTGATGCTTCTTATTTTCTCCAGCATTCCTTTCCTGTTTAGAAAAGTGATGCCTAGGTTCTGGACTTCCGGGTCAAACAGTCAGACCACCTCGGGAATGGATAACACAAAGATTAACGTACTTCTTATTCACAGGCTCTTTTAAAAAACTGAAGACAGATATTTTATTAAAAATTAAGCTTAATAGTAATAATTCTGTAGCCACACCCATAGCGCGCATACATGAGCATGCACGTGTACACACACACACACACACACACACACACACACACACACACCACAGTACAATGCAGTGCTGTTCTTGCTAACATTTCATGGTTATTTTAACTTAAGTATCATAGCCCTGTTTAACTCTAGACTTGCTTAGGAAGTTCATTTCAATCTATCTGAATTGCTTTCTGTGGCATGGGGATGGTCCTGGATTCCCAGGGAAGGAGCCCTGTATCATATTTGGAACACCTGGGTTTCTAGGCCCTTCTTTTCCTTGTAACTAGATTATATCTAGCTAATCTTTCTATATGTTAGTTTCTTTCAATGAAATATACTCTCAAGTTTCCGCTCAAACTCTGATGTTCTGAGAATCAGGCAAGAGCACTGCTGAGGTTCCTCCCATCTCTAGCATCAGAAAGCCTGCCTTTGTTTCATCTCTAGTGGGAAACCTCCCCCCCCCCCCCCCGCCGTAGATTCCTGATAAGACACTGTTTGTTTTCCTAATGTATTACCAACTTTCCGACCACCTTTCCACCCCACCCCCAAAAAGGTCTCTTTAATCAGAGCATTTCATTCATGGTATATAGTCCCATGAAAAATAACCACGATGAGTACGTATTAGAAAAAGGGGTTATGAAAAGTTTTTCTGGGACAAGTAGAATATGTTTACTGGGTATTAGAATAACAGAAGAAATAGGAAGAACCAATCAAAGGTAAAAATGCATTGCCAAACACCTCATCACAGATAATAATCTTCTTTATAACAGTGTCCTGTGCTCTTTTCGATTTTCTAGGTGGTTGTCCCTTAAAATGCTCAGGTCGTTCTTGATGATGCTGATTGTTAACACCCATCACTTTCTCTGCCATAGATTAACATAAATATATGCCATGTTGTCAAGTGAAAAGCAGGGCCTCTCCCATATCAAACGCTCAGGAGCCACATGTGGCTGGCGGCTGCCCATTTGGACCGCGTAGCTTCAGAAGGTTTTGTTGATGAGTTGTTTTGGAATCTGTAGTGCAATGAGGCTATGAATAATGTAAAGTAAAAAAAGGTATAGTATTTGGGAAAAAAGAAAAGAAAAGAAGAGAAAAGAAAAGAAAAGAGAAGAAAAGAAAAGAAAAGAGAGAAAAGAAAAAAAGAAAAGAAAAAAAGAAAAGAAAAAAGCAGGGCCTTCTTTGGTGGCATTTGGAGAAAGTACAAAGCATCAATATTGGATGTAAACTAGATCCAGGTGACGCAGTCAGAGTGGCTGTGGGAAATGTGTCTTTTAGAGCATCAGTGGCTGGACTCTGGTGAGGAGAAAGGGAAAGACAGCAATAACCAGACCCTAAACTAAGGTTGTGTCTTCAGGATTAGAAGGTTAAGTCAACTTGATTCTTACTTTTAATTAACCTCAAAAAGAACTCCAGTATACAATGTTTCAATGCTTTGCCATTTGTAAAATGCCTTTAGGATCAGAATGCTCTTCTATTCCTTACAAAAAATAAAAATAAAAAAATCTAACCTATACATAAATTTTTCTTTCAATTAAAGATCTAAAGGAGCACTGACTGTTTAAATGACATTTTCACATTGGAAGATTCAGATACTCTTCCGATGAATTTGGTTTGAGTGTCATTTGTACTTTGAGAGAACGCCATTGTGGAAAATACAGCAGTGCTAAGTGAGCGTGACTCTACATTCAGATCAATATGTGACAGTGATAGAAAATGCAGAGCATACCTAATCCGGCTAACTATGCCCCTGACAAATGCGGTGTGAGCACTGTGTCATTGGTGCTTTTCCTTTCTTTATTTGCATTATCCATCAGGACAGCCCATGAGGGAATGCTGGGAACCGTGGCGCTTTCCGTAATAAGCCACAGCACTAATGAGGCATAACAAATTTAGCAAGTATCATGTATAATCTTGATCTCTCATTGACACTATTACCCGTATAGATTACATGTTGCCATTTGTTATCTGCCCTGATGCAGATGAAATGGGAGGGTGTAGCTGAGTTACTCCTCCGATAGTTAAACATTTTTAACAAATTGTCATCTTCCAACACAAAAACTCAATAGTCCTGGCCTCTGTTTTTGTTGCTGCTGCCTCTCAGCAAGGTTGGCTGGCTGTTTTCACAGAAGGTCAGCCAGATTTTGTCTTTCTCACAGTTTCACATTCCTCCTGGGATTGAGGGTCTAATATATTTCTGTAACACACCAACTGAACCCAAGATAAACAAATGCCCAGAGGAACATGGCCCTAGTGTAGACCTCGGGTTAGTTCAACAATTTAGAAATCACATGTCTGCAGTGATCCTTGTCTTTAGGAATTGTTGAGCCTCAGCCAAGAGAAGGAAGCTGCAGTAAGGCCATGTGTCAGGGATGAGACTTTTGAGTGGAAATCAATAATAATAATTTATAAAGAATCTGTGTACATTACTATTTCACAGAACTTTTTTAAAAAGCTAAATTCATTAACCCCTTGGGAAGAGCCAAATGTTGGTTTTATTTTATAGATGAATGCATTTTCTAGAGTCATTGAGGTCATTACATGAGTAGAAGAAAAATGTGTACATCCTGATGTTTAGCTCTGAAATTTTCTGAAAAGGGGGAAACAATCATAAGTATAGGTGCATATGAAATACCTATGAAAACACTTTTGGAGATCATGAAAATGCATCAGTTTGTCTAAGAGGATCTGGGAGGACAGGGTGATAAATGAGAGCTGTATCCTATCCTGGGTGTATTATGGTGTTGTTCTCTATAGAATAGTGTGCCCATTTCCTCATCTAGAATGGAAATAATAGTGAAACTATTGTGATTATGAGCATTAATTGAGTTTATGCATGTAAAGTGCATAGAACACATGTCCTGGCCCATAAATTGGAGGCATCTCCACTGTAGACAACAATGTGATGATCTTAACTGTTTGTTCCAAGGATCCAGAGAGTTGCTCAAGGATAACCTAGAGAGCAGATTAGATAAATCTCTAGAAATGTCAGCTCCTCACCATAGTAGCTCTGTCTACCTCCCTGGCCTAAGGGCTTCATGACTTCAACACTCTGCTTCTATTTGTCTGAGAGGAGTGCTGACTTCAGATTGGTCTTCTTGTCTGAATCATAAGATGGGAAACATTATCGCAATAAATTTGCTCTTTAGATCAATCCTCCCACCTCTTATCTTTCTTTCCCTTCCCTACATAAGTCTTTGTATATGTGTATATATGTGTGCTCCTTCGTTTTTAACCCATCATAGAACTCCTGAACTTCTCTACATGGCCTTTGGAATGTCATTGTCCTCAGCTCATTCACAAGGCACAAGGGATTCCAAAGCATAATTATGCAATCGTTTCACCATGTTCCATTAACATTATCCAGTACATGTTTATGTTTAAATAACTTATAAATACTAAGTACCAATATGGGGCAAAAGAATGCAAGGTGTCAATACATCTGGAGGGCAAGAGCTCCCTTGGACCACTTCTGGGACCAGTTCAATTTAGTGAATTACCTTCAAATTTTTAATTTCTTTATTTTAATCAATGGGAAAGGTAAAAAAAAATGCTTTTCAGGATGAAGGGCATAAGGGTGATATTAAAGTAAACAGAGTACTTCTGGAAAACATTGTGGATATACTTAAATTTATATTAAACAACTATATATACTCATTTTTGGTGTATATGGTTGTTATAGAGATACCAGAAGCCCGTTGCATGAAGATTCGCACAATAGGCCTTCCTTCCCCTGGCTGCTGGCACTGGTTTTCCTCTGGCACCCAGGACCCAGGCCTTTGGTCTGGCCACAGCGAGGCTTGGCTTCTCCCCTACGGCCGCAGCAGAGAAGCCAAGCCTCTTCAGTCTTCAGTCTTCAGTCTTCAGTCTTCAGTCTTCACTTCAGCCGGAGCCTTGAGTCGCCTGCGTATGCAAGTAAACCGCCATCTTTGTTGGGTTAATTTGCATAGTCACTCTGATTGGCTGGTGGGCATAGCAGAGTGACACCAATTTGCATGTTTCTCTTTTATTAGTGTAGATTCATATCTGAGATGCTTAGTTTCTTCACTTTATAAAGTCCCTCTTATATTAGATTTTGAATGGAAAGCCCACTCAGTCTAGATAAAACTGTCAGGTCATCAGAAATAATTTTATTCATGAAAATATATTCATGGAAAGGATATAGCTGTGTGTCCTCCCTGTAAGAACCTGCCTGAGATTGCATTTGCTTCACTGCAGCTCTGCCTGCATCTGGCATGGCTGACCAGTTTTTCATTCTCTCCCTGGCTACAGCTACCAGTGGGCAAACACTTCCTGTCCATTAGACTCACTTTGGTGTTCTTGTTCCATGGTCACTCTGACTCAGCCTGGCCTTGGTTCACTTGACCTGGAGAACCTACTTGTTCATTCCTGTCTTAACCAACATCTTGGCTTCTAGACCCTCTACTTGCCCTGACTCACTTCTAGCTGCAAAGTGCCGGCACCCAGCCAGGTTTCCAAGCCATGGTCTCTGGCTGGGCTGGGCTGGTTGACCAGGAGCCTGACTGGCTTTGCTTTAAACTCCAGCTTGACTCCCTCAGATTTCTCCAAAGACATTTTAATCTAGTGTTCACATTTGATAGATCAGGCCGAACCCATTGATGCAAGTGACGAGTGTCAGTGGCTGGCTGGCTGGTGAGGGACCAGAGACGGTACAGGATGGCTGTGACTGATAACTTCGCTGAGGCCGAGGGGAAGCCAAGGAAATGTGTCATTCATCGTGAGCAGGCACACTTTCATTCTCAATGATGTCGGTAGCTCTGTCGCCTTTCCCATTTCTAGTTGTTCTTGTTTTTTCCTCTATTTTTTTTTCCTTATTTAAGTTAACTGTTTATGTCTTATTGATCTTTTCAAATAATCTGTTTTGGTTTTTACTTATGCTATCTGTTTTTTGTTTGTTTTTATCTCATTTCATTAATTTTGTTATTGGTTAATTTTACTTTCCTGTTTCTCTTGTTTATTTAGTGGCTAAGAACAACTTCATAGCCAGACTTCTTAGGCCATAACCCTGGTTCCACTGAATACTAGGCCTTGTAACCTTGGATGAGTTATTTAGTTATTAATAACTCCATTCCCTCGCCTATAAAATGGGAACAATGATATACTTACCTCATTCAGTTGGTATTTACATTCATCACTACTTCAAAATTAAAGTAAATACTAGGCCCACCACCAGAATTTGTTCCTTGTTCCTTGTAATACATTATAATTATTTTATGCATCTCCAACATTTACTTTGAGATAGGTTTTACCATCTGCCAGAGGGTTCAATGACACAAACAAAGGTTGTAAAGCCCTGTCTTCCAGAATGCAACAGCAGATTGGGAAGAACCTAGATCCTTGAATTAACCCATAGAGGACCCTCATTCACCCTCTCTCCTCTGTGCTGTTATAGGAGAGAAATAAATTTCTATCTTTTGGGAGATATTAAATTTTGGAATTTAGCATCAAAACATATACTCTAAGTTTACATGCATACAAATATCTTATTTCACTCGGACAGTGAATGCAGTTTGGCCTGGATGAATTATTCTTGAGTTGCATTCCTCCCTCCCACCTCCCATAATAATTTTGTGGACAGTATTCTACCACCTTCTAACATCCAGTTTTCAGATGAGAAGTACAATGCCAGTCTGATTGTGATTCCCTTGGAAGTTCATTATTATTATTATTATTATTATTATTATTATTATCCAGAAGCTTATAATAATCTTCTTTTAGTGTTTGGATTCTAAGAATTTACAGTTGAACATGTTTTCTAATCATTCACTTCTGGAATACAAAGAGCCTCTTCTGCAAATATGCATTTATCTGCTTTGGAAAATTTTATTTTATTATATTAATTTTATGTTTCTCTTTTTCTTTTTCAGGAATTCTCATGTTAGGTTTGCTGAATTTATCTTCTATTCACCTTGGTTGTTTTTCTCTAATAACGTTTATGTCTTTTTACAGTTGCTCTGTATTTGAGCTATATCTTGCATTTATTGAGTCTCAAAACTGACCATTCCCTATTTCAATTTACGGACCTCTTAAGCTTAAATATCATGTTGTCTTTTCCTTCTGAGAACTCTTCTTTTTTGTTTTCCTGCACTTACTATGTTAAAGTATATAGTAGAAAGAGATGAAAAGCATGTATGATAAGTGAGAGTATTTAGCAGAAAGATAAAAACTGTAAAAAATAGACAAATGAAAATGCTAGGAATGAAAATACAATATTAGTGATGAAAACTTCCCTCTCAGGGTAGATCAGCAAACTGGACACAGAGATAAAATATTCATAAACTGAGAGGTTAATAAAAATTATTCAAACTGAAATATAATCAGGGAAAAGTGTGAAAAATAGCTCAGAGCACCTAAGATCTGTGGAAAATACATGAAAACAAGAACACACATAATGGAAATAATGAAAGACACCCATTATAATTTTAAAGTGTTTAGGTATTGTAACTTCTAAACTGACAACTAAAAACCAACAACACAGAGGTATAACTAAAAATCCATTAGAAAAGGTAACATGAAGGCTAAAAATTATATTTTATTCACCTTATATAAAAATACAAAGAAAAAAGAGGGACAAAGAACAGAAAGAATAAATAAAAATAAAATATCAAGATGGTAGACTTAAATAGAAATATATTAATAATTATAGGAAATGGACTAAACATTATATTTAGACACCTGGCAAAAGAATCTGAGAGCATGGTTAATACGAATAGGTGCTCAATATCATTATTCATCAAGAAAATACCAATTAAGTACACCATGAAATAGCTACCCACACACCTACTTGGATCACAAAATTATCAAATCAAAAAGAGTAAAATTACCAATTTTTGGAAGGGATATATAACAACTGGAACATTGGTAACAGAAATATAAAATGATACCAACATTTTGAAAAACTGTCAGTTTCCATAGAAGTTAAACATGCATTTCCCCTCTGATCCAGCAATTCCTCTCCTAGGTATTGCTCCCAGGAAATAAAAACCCTTGCCCACAAGAAGCTTTGTACAAAAAAGTCTATATTATCTTCATTTATCATAGTCCAAAACTGGAAACAATCTTGATCTACATCAGTAGAAGAACTGATACATAAACTGCATTATCCATAAAATGGAATACTATTAATAAAAAACAACAACAAATGATCTGCTGATACATGCAACAACATGGATTAAACTCAAGAATATTATGCTCAGTGGTAGAAGTCAAATGCAAAAAAAAATGTATCCTACATTACTGCATTTAAATGAAATTCTAGAATGGATAAAACTTGCCTGTGGTGGAAAAAAAAATCACACAATAGTTGATTTATCTGGGGGGATTAATATGATGGGACACAAGAGAGCCTTCTTGGGTGATGGAAATGCTCTGCTCATTGATATACTTTCATAAAAACAGAATTATATACTTAAGATTTGAATATTTCATATGTAATTTATGCCTCAATTAAAAAAGAAAAACAAGGACAACACTGTCTACTATAGGCAAGTGATGCTGGAGAAACACCCAAAACAAAGAATAGAAAAGCTCCTGGTTTTGATAAACAAATAAACCAATAAAAAAGTTAACTACTGGATATAAAATAACTGGAATGGTGGGTAATAATTATTTTGGACACTTGGGAATGTAACGTTTGCACTGATTCCTGGAGGATGACAAGAAGTAATCCATGGGCTGTGTTAAATAAAGAACATTCTAGGCAGAGGCCTAAAGTGCTTAGGGTATTTAAAAAACTGTAAAGAGGTCAGTGTATCAGCAACATAGTGAGATAAAGAGGGAGTGGTATGAGACTAAGGACATCTACTGAGGTACCAGATGAATAGGTTCTTCTTGGTCATGATAAGAAGTGTAGATTTTAATCAACATGGCCAACACTGTTTCTGATGGAGTGACAGAAATCAACTTTACTTTTTAACTTCAATAACTAGGCAACCAGGAAACATGTATAAAACAATATCTTTCATACATTGACTAATAGGCAGTACAGGACTATGTTTCCTAAAAAAGTGGAAAAAAGAACATGAGCCTTATGATTTTCCCAGTTTATTGCCTAGAAGGAGTTTCCAGTGCAAAAGTAGAATGTAAAACAGATCCTTTCAGTTTTGCCAAATAAAAAAGATGGAAATTGGACTTTGAAAAGATAAAAATAGGTGAAAAAATTTTTGCACAAAATGGAAAAAAAGGAGAGAGTTACACTAAGTGAAATCACCAAAGATTAGAAAAAGAGAGAGACTCCCTCAAATCGTTGGTTATATGCTAATCTCTAGGTGTTAATGGGAAAGTGTCTTAAGCCAAGAAAATAACCAGAAAGCAACGGCCCGAACAATTTCCAAAGCTTACACAGGGTTGGAAAATATTTGCTCCAGATTGGAAAAAACTTAAAATGCCCAAGATATACTGTAAAGTCTTCTGAAGGATGGCCTCTTAGTTAAAGGGTCTAAATTAGTCTAAGATTAAAGTTGTTTTCACTTTAATGAAGCCTGAAGCAATACACAAAAGTATCCAACTTTTCCAGGTAAAGTAACTGAATGCCATAAAAAGTTTAAATCTATGTAAAGGACAAAAATAAAATCTAGCACATGATAAATAAAACACAAATGTCTAACATCCAATAAAAAACTACTAGACAGGCAAAGAGACCAGAAATAATAGACCATGATTAGGCATAAACTCGATAATAGATAAAGATAATGGACTTAGTAAAAAAAAAAAAGACTTTAAAACACATAAAATGTTGAATATGCTCAAAATGGTGGAGGAAATATATGAACATGATGGTAAAAAAACACCAAATGAAACTGCTAAAATCAAAATAATATAACATTTGAAATTCAATAATGGACTAGATGGAATTAATAGCATATTAGACACTGAAGGGGAAAAAAATCTGTGAAATAATAGATGTAAGAATAAAAACTTGCCAAAATGAAGCACAGAGAGGAAAAGGATTCAGCAATTGAAGACAGATCATCAGTGACCTATAAGGTAACAATAAGCAGTCTAGCAGATATATAATTAGAGACCCAGAAAGTGAGGAGAGGAAAGTGAGGATAGAGAAACAAAAGAAATTATTTCCAAAATTATTCCAAATTTGATAAAGGTATGTACCTCAGCTAAAGAAAATCAATAAAATTTAAACAAATGAAATCAAATTAATGGACAGCATAATAAAACTGCTGAAAATCAGAGGTGGTTTAAAAAACCTTAGCAACCAAATACAAATGACATACTACATCCAAATGAACAGAGATAAGAATGACAGCAGATTTCCTGTCAGAATCTCTACAAGCTAGGAGAAAGTTAAGCAATATTTTTAAAGGACTGAAATGAAAAAGATATTAATCTACAACTATATACCTAGTGAAATGTCTTACATAAATTAAGGGGAAATAATGACTTTTAGGAAGAAGGAAACTGAGATAATTCTTTTCCAGCAAATTATAATTAGAATAATTTTATAGAAAGATCTTCAAACAAAGGAAAATGATAGCGGACAAAAACTTGGATTTCACAAGGAAATTAAAAACACCATACCAGTAAATATGTAGGAAAACTATTAAACATTTAAAAAACCCTCTTTGAAAAATAATTTGTTGTTTAAACCAAAATTAATGACAAAGTGTTGTGAGATTATAACATATGTAGACATTAAGATATGAAAAATAAAACCTACACAAACAAGAGAGACTAAAGGAAATATAGATTAAATTGCATAATATTTAAAAGTATATTGTGATATATTTAAAAAATTATTCTAAATTCTGGGTCAATAACTAAAGAATAAACAAATAAAACAAAGAATTTTCTAGTAAACCAATAGTGGAGATTAAATAGAATCAGGAAAAATATTCAATTAAAAAGAAGTCAGAAAAAGAAGAAAAGGAGATAAAGAAAAGATGGCATAAATAGGAAAAAATAGCAAAATTATATACATGAACCCAGAAATATTAATAATTCAATTAAATATTAATAATACAAACTAGGGAAATGCCATAACTTTTTTTAAAATATATTTTATTGATTTTTTTTACAGAGAGGAAGGGAGAGGGACAGAGAGTCAGAAACATCAATGAGAGAGAGAGAAACATCGATCATCTGCCTCCTGCACACCCCCCACTGGGGATGTTGCCCACAACCAAGGTACATGCCCTTGACCGGAATCGAACCCGGGACCCTTCAGTCCGCAGGCCGACGCTCTATCCACTGAGCCAAACTGGCCAGGGCGAAATGCCATAACTTTTTAGAATGACTTTTTAAAAGCTAGATTCAACCCTATCTGTTTATAAGAAGTCAATTGTAACTAACAGAATATAGATAGATGAAAAAGTAAAATAATGAAGAAAAGATACCATTCTAACACAAATCAAAAGAAAGGTGAAGTGGCTATATAACAAACAAAGTAGATTTCAGGACTAGATTATTTCTAGGGATAAAAAGAAGCATTTAATTATGATAAAGATGCTATCCATCAAGAAAACAAAACAATACTAAATATGTATGCACCTAATAACAGAGCTGCAACATACAGGAAGATAAAACTAGTAGAATGAAAAGAAAAATTAAAAGATCCAAAATTATAGTTGGAGATTTCAACATGCTTCACTCAGTATGTGATAGGACAATTACCCAGAATATCAGTAAGGATATAGAAAATTTGAATAAATCTTTAAAACAACTTAAATCAATTTATATTTGTAGAACAATCCATCCAACAGCAGCAGAATACACATTCTTTTCAGGTGCACATGGATTATTCATTAAAATAGACAACATTTCAGACAACAAACCATGCTCCAATAAATTTAACAGTGTCCACTGACCATAACAGTATTAAACTAAAAATTAATAACAGAAAGATATTTTTCAAATTCCCAACTATTTGGAAATAAAATATTTTTATTTTAAACAATTGAAAAATACAAGTGAAATTAGAAATACTGTACTAAATAAATATAAAAACACAACACTAAAGTTCTTATATGTACCATAGAGAAGATATTATAGTATTAAATGCTAACCACCATGGTGTACACCTAAAACCAATCCTATATAATAAAAAACTAATATACAAATTGTCCCCTCAACCAGGAGTTTGGCTAGGAGTTCGACCAGGGAGTGAGGCCAGCCTGCCAACTGCCCACGGCCCCTCCTCCCGGTCAGCCCCACCCCTGATCAGCAGCCCCCCCTAACCCTGATTGGGGGTGGGGCCGGCTGGCCAACCGCCCACAGCTCCCCTCTCCTCCACCCACCCCCCCCTACCGGCCCAGCTGGATCGGCCCAATCAGGGCGGGCCAGCCAGACCCCACCCATGCACGAATTCATGCACTGGGCCTCTAGTACAAAATAATATTGAATGTAAACTATAATCAGAAAAAAATTTAAAAAGAGGAATTAAATCACCTGAACAATTTTTCACCTATTAAATTTGTAATTATGGATCTCACTAAGAAACTGTAGGTTGAGATGGCTTTATTGATAAATTTTACTAAAGGGTTAAGGAAGAAGTAATACAAATTGTATACAAACTCTTTCAGAAAAGAAAGGAACAGGGATCACGTCCCAGTACAGGTTATGATTCCAGATTACCCTGATAAAATAACCAGTAAAAAATCACAAGAGACAGAAACTATGGAACCATCACCCTGAATAATATAGACACAAAAATCTGTAACATAATTTCACACAGTTGAATGCAACAATATGTAGTAAAGAATAATGCAACATGATCGAGTTGGGTTTATCGTAAGAATGCAAGGTTGATTTAACATCTGGAAATAATTCAATGTAATTCACCTATTAGCAAACTAAAAGCACAAAACAAAATATCCAAACCAAAAAGCATAATTATCTCAATAGATGCAGACAATATATTAGACAAAATACAGCATCCATCAGCAGACTAGGAGTAGAAGGAAACTTCCTTGATCTGATAAAGAGCATCTAAAGAAAACAAGCTATCATCATACTTAATTAGGAAATTTGACTAGTATCATTTTATGGTTGAAAAATAGGCAAGAAAGATTGTCTTTATTCTGTAGAGGGTAGGAATGAGGGGGGAAAAAGCTTTATTTTTTAACCCAGTGAGCCCTGGCACAATGATATTCTATTTAACTATTTATTTTCAGTTCAAGTCATTTTCTAATATGCAGCAAGAACAAAGGAGGAGGCACCGTCAACATTCTGCCTGGAAATCTCTAGCTAAATCATCCACTTTACCAGCTTACTGTAGGCAACAGTGCTGTTAAAATTCTAACAGTATCTAACAAATGTCTCTCCTTGCCTTCAGTTTCCAACCATCTTTTCCTCACTTTCCTTTAATCCATCACTACGGCCTCTTCAAAGCCGTTGTAGCATCTGTCCCCAGTCCAGTCCGAAAGCCACGGCCAAGTATTGCAGTTTTTGTTACAGTAGCAGTTTGGGACTAGTTCCAGGTACCCAAATCATTCCTAGTCATCTACTGCTGTAGGAACATATTACCACAAATTTAATGGTGTCTAACAACAGCTATTTATCTTTATCATCCTCCTCATCCTCATCCTCATCCTCATCATCACACCACCACCTCATGGTTTTGGTGTTAACTAAACCCAGCTAGGCAGGTCTGACTAGGTCTGACGTGTTATTGAAATCAGATGGTAGCTGGGTCTGGAGTCATCTCAGACTTCCTCACTCATGTCTGGTTGTGGACATTAGCTGTCAACTGGGACCTCAGTGGGGGCTGTTGATCAAACAACAGCACGTGGCCTCTCCCTGTTACCTGTCCTGCACAGCACAGAGCAAGCATGTCAAACTCGCAGCCTGCGGGCTGCATGCCTTGTTTATTTGGCCTGTGTGAGCCTTTGAGTTTCACATGCTTGGATAGATTCCAAAGGCAGGAGTTCCAAGAGAGAGAGGCAGAAGTTAGCAGCACAAATCATGTGGGGTCACTTCCTTTACATTCTGCTCTTCAGAAGCAAGTCTCTAAGGCCACCCATATTCAAGGGGCGAAGAATTAGGCTCCACCTCTTCATAGGAGGAGCTTGCAAGAGTTTGAGGACACTTTTGAAAACATCACCAGCAGCGTAAATTATACAGGTACAAACTGGAAAACAGCATTGGGAATACAAACATTCCTAGGCTTCTAATAATTCCGAGGCATCTACTGCGACAAACCCAAACATCTTTTTGGATTTCCCAGCAGGGAGGACACCATTATTGGAGAAGGTATTATAAGGACTTCCTCATGACTGTAGATCCAGTACTCTCACACTCCCTACAGCCTGCATTTTCCAACTCTATGTCTGGACCACTTCACTATTTTATTTTTTCATCCTCACCACCATAGGCTCTCACAACCAAAATGTACATCTTGTTATAGTCTCTTCGATCCCCTTGGTCCTTGGATATAAGACATATAAGCATCCCCAGTGCTGAGACTTTACATAGTTTGCCTCCTTAAGTACCTCTCTGATCTTAAATACTTCTTTCTCCGGATTCCCAGGGTCTAGGCAAGCTTTGTGCCCTGGCTGTGGGAATCAGGTCCCTCTCATTTCTGGCCTATTTTCCTGCTTGCCAGCCCTATTGTTTTAAAGACAAAAGCCTCCATGTGAACCCCATCCCTCATGGCATCATGGGACCCTATCTGCTGCTGCCAACATGCCCTCATCCTGTGATCTGCCCACCTGCCAGGGAGCCACCTATTGTTCACCTCCGGCCACCATTTTTGCCAACCACCTGCCTGCCTGGACATTTAGCTTCTACCTGTTGCCAAAACCCCTGGACAGCTGGCTCTGCCATCTTTTTGGATTTCCCAGCTGCTGAGTCCTTCTCCAAAAAACTGTTTATTCTCCAGGTCTGGCCCTCTCCCACTACCTCTAGTTCCTGACATCTACCAAAGAGCATTTGACTTTCTCTCTGGCTGCCACTGTTTCCTTTGCACTCTTATGATCCGTGCCCAGTGATATCTATGGAAGCAATTAGAAAAGCAAAATTCACCAGGCGAGGATCGGCCTGATTTTCTAATTCAGTTACAACCTTGCACAGCATCAAACCCCCTTACTTCCTCTATCGCTTCATCTCTAGGAAAACTGCCTGCCCCAACCTTCCCTGACTGGTTCCTGAGCTTCTTCCCTTTTGGCTTTCCCTTGGCTTGCAAGACCTGCAAATTCCATGCCTATGGCCTGATGCCCTGGATTTCAGATTCCTGGCTTTCTCACGATTCAGCAGTCGTCTGGCCCTCAATGCTCAGACTGTACCTTGCACCACCGGCTTCCTGGCCCCTGCCTAACCAGTCCTATTAGCTGCCACCCACATCTGGTTGGGTTTTCTCATATCTGAAAAAGTGGGGAATAAGTTAAATTATTTTGCACCTATAGTACAAAACTTTATTTCTGCTACTTGTAGATATTTTAGATGTTTAAATGCATAACACACAATAAAACCTTTGCTAAGTTTTCCTTGAACTCCAGTCCACTTAATGGAAGCTTGAGACTTGGACTTTACATGTACGATATATTTTTTTCTAAGACTGCTCACAACTGGCATGAAATTTTTTGAGGGGAATAATAATATGATTAGCATGTTTATAAATTAACAGTCAAGGAGGTGTGCAAACCCAAAATTATTCCCACAGGAAGCAAGTTGCTGGCTCTGACATCCCTTCTCTTTCTTAGCCTGCCAGAAACAGATGTTGACAGTTCTCTCATTTGGGGAATTTATCCAGAAGGATGAATATTACCCTTGAGAAACACAATATACTGTACATGACTTCTTATAAGCAAAGGAGAGGTTTATTTAAGCTTAGAGAAAGTACATACTGACAACCGGTGCAGAGAAAGGGAAGAATGCCATAAAGCAATCTAAGAGCGTAGCCAGGCCTCAGCTTCATGCGCCTTTTCTAGGCTAGTTGAAAGGGGCAATTGATCGTGTGCTCAGAGGCTGCAGATGGAGTCAGACCTGAGAGACCAAAGTCTTCTCCACACAAAGCCCGAGTTCTCTGAGAAGTGAAAAACATCAGCCATCCAGCTGGCTGTTTTGCCCACATTTCACAAAGAAACCCAATTTCTCTTAACACATAAAAAACTATAATTAACCTGTTTTCATTGAAATCCAAAGGTATTTACAAAGAGCTTCTCATATACCAAACACTATGCATGCTTATATGTTTGAATGGAGGCATAAAAAATGGTGTTTGATAGTTCCTATTCTCAAAGACGTCAAAATATAAATTAATTCAATTCTGAAAAGTAAAAAGTCTTGGTGAAATAAGAAAAAACTAGTTAATTTGTCTAGTAGTGCCCAGAAAAATCTAGTCTACATTTCTTAGCATAAGTAGCTTTTGTTTTTTTAATGCAGCATGCCTGATTTTGCTGGGGGTCGAATATCTGACATGCAACGCACAGAAATGTGTCTATATTGTTGAATGAATGGAAGCATATACTGGGAAAGAAATGAAACAGCTCAGCAATTCCAGTAGATGCGGAAAGGGTTGAAGCCACCAGAGCCCAGCGGTGTGCAGCAATCAGAGATGGATGATTCTCTTTGAACAAAAATGTCATGCTGACCTGGTGGGGAAGGTGGCAGAATGCAAACCCTGCAAGTGGTATCTGGCAGCCACTATCAAAAGAAGAGAGTCGGTGTATAATCAGCCAATCACACACCTCTGACTTCAGGGACCCAAGCCTCCAGCACTTTCAAATATGCAATACTACCCTTCTATGCTCATCAAGCAGGAAGCACGTGTGCTTCAGGTGTCAGCGGACCTCTTCATACAACCAGTTCAGGGACACTGAGCTGCTGGTCTGTGTGACTTTGATGCCTGTGGACAGAGCCCTACCTGGCATTTGGTCCCACCATTTAATGGTCATTAAAACATGTCATATTTGATCCAAATACATCATATGTTGAAAGTGCAACACTCTCTTTTGACCAAAAGTTCTGACAACTTTATTGGTTTACAGAACATCAACTGAGTTAAAAATAAGATCTGCCTAATATTATTTTTAGCTGCCAAGGACTTAGTTCAGGGTCAATATGGTTAGTTATGCCTGTCAAAATATCTGAAAAAAGAAAAAGCATTTAAAATAAAATCAAGGATACTATTTCACCCAATGTTTTTATTTCTATGAATCTGTTGTGAGAAAATAATCATGAAGTAGCAAATATATATATATATAAAAAGAAGTTTGAGAAAACATTATTTATAATATTAAAAACGACATAAAACATAAATGGTTACATGAATCAGGTACATTTGCCCCATGGATATGAAGGAATTTCAAAAATAAAAATTATATTGTCAGGAAAAAATTCTCACAATGTAATATTAAATGATAGAACTTATATTCATTAAACAAATATAGGTGCTGACCAGGCACCAAGCATTATCCTAAGTCTAGGGGAACGACTACAAACCAAAAAGAAAATCTCTTCCCTTCTGGAGATTATAGTCCAGTGTATCTTAAACTGTTCTTTTAACTATGCAAACAACCAAGCAACCAAAATAAGCAAGTATAGAAAAGAAAGGAGAAGGGATACATTGTAGTGGACACTCCATTCGTATCCCTTGGATCCCTAAATATTTTGTGCACGATTCCTCCTGCGTCCTTTCCTTCCCCAAGCCAGCACCTTCGTCTCTGGTGAAAGGCTACTCTGGGCTGACTGCAGAGCCTGCTTTGCTAGACGTGCCTGGAAATACACAGACCCTGGGGGCAGCCCTTACCCAGTGACTGAAGGAAGCCTGGCATAAACATTGCATCTCTCATGCTCTGATTGGGACATCTCTCTCCTGTGGGTCGACCCACAGATCCCCACTGGACCACCTTGTTTCTTGCAGCACCTTTGCTGCTGGAGAGCCGAACTGAGACTAACATGTGAACAGAGATGGTACAATAAGAACAAGCAAAGCTTATTTACTAAGCACCTCTGATGTTTCAGATTTAACATGAATTATCTCAATTTTTACAGCCACAATTGAGATAACTACTATGAATATTATATATCCTCATGGTACAGGTGAATATAAGGCTATGGGCATTTTCTTTTTTTATAATCATTTTTTAATATATCTTTGTTGATTTCAGAGAGGAAGGGAGAGGGAGAGAGAGATAGAAACATCGATGATGAGAGAGAATCATTGCTATGTGCCCTGACCAGGAATCAAACCGTGACCTCCTGGTTCATAGGTGGATACTCAACTACTGAGCCAGACTGTCCAGGGTCTTTTTCTATCTTATACTTCCACATCCTTTGTAATTTTCTGCCAAGATTTGCATTACGTTTATAAGCATATAGGACGCAAGCACTGGTTTTCTCGCGTGCTGACTTCAGTAGCTGCAGCATTGTGCACACTGGCAGCTTGAGACCATCACTGCTCTTACATTTGAATGTAATTCTTTGTCAATCAACAAATGGTAAAATGACCACGTCATCACCAGGGTTTGTTTCTCAATCTCTATCTACAAATTTCATTATGAAAGTGAGCAAATATTTATGTATTTGAGTGGATTTCTGCTATTGACTCTGAAATTTGCTGCATTATCTGGGAACTTTTGTTTAGGCTAACTTACTTTAAACCTTCAGAACCACCTGTATTTACAAATGTCATTCTTTTACTTGTAGGTACACCCCAGATATATTACAGGTTTGGTTGCAATGACCATACTAAAGCAAACATTGCAATAAAGTGAATTGCACACATTTTTTATTTCCCAGTACATAAAATATGTTTATACTATACTAGTATATATTAAACGTGCAATAACATTATGTCTAAAAGCAATATATGTACCTTGCTAAAAATGCTAATATAGAAAAATGGCACCAACAGATTTTCTCCATGTAGTGTTGCCACAAACCTTCAATTTGGCAAAAACGTAATTTTTGTGCTGCTCAATAGTGAAGCACAATCAAAAGAGGTATTACCTGCCTGATTTCTTCCAATTTGTCCTAAAATGTCCTAATTTTGTTTTTTTAAGTTAATGTCATTCAGACATTAAGAATTTTGTTTTTTTAAGTTAAAGTCATTCAGACATTAAGTTTTATATTCAGTTTTGAAATTTTTCTAGGCTAATGACATTTTCATAACAAAGAAAGAAGTGATCATCTAGAGGACATCAAAACAGAGAATAGGATTAAAAATCAGGGATAAAGTAAGCAATATTTTAGGTAATTATTCATTAAATTCCTCCATTAGTAACTATTTATTATTTGCTTGCTATATATTAGCATTATAAAACTATGTTTCTTTATTCAATCAACAATCACTGAATATCTCTTGTGTACCAACCACCGTGGTATTTTTGGGAAATACTGTCTGCCCACATTGCTCACTTTGTAGGCAGCACTATCCAACAGAACTTTTTGCGATGATCATAACCCTAACCAATATTTACAAGTGATAGTGAAACTGAAGAACTATATTTTTAATATTACTTAGTGTTAAAATTAAATTTTGAATAGTTTAAGATGGCTAGGAATGGTAATACAGATACACATGCATACACACATGAACACACACTTATGGTTAAACCTATTAGTACTAAATGCAGGGCTTCACAAATAAGTTTCAGAACCCAAGAGGAAGCATTTAATTCCTTTGAAATTAAGATGAGAAAGGAGAAAATTTGGCTAAAATTTGAAGGAAAGCAATTTAAACACACACACACACACACACACACACACACACAGAACAGTGATGGAGAAAATGTGTTCCTGGTATTGGGAAAGGCAGTTGCATAGGATTTGGAGACCTGAAAGTCAGGCGGGGGCTTTTTTGTTTTTGTTTTCTTAGACCAGAAAAAAAAGCATATAGTGGGCATTAGAAAAATATGAAGTAAAAGTACATAGGAAAGTATACAATATTCATTACACTACAATATTTGAACTTCTTGTAAGGTGTATTAATCAGAATAATAAGTTAATTTTTAAAATACTGTGTAGTTAGCTTGTAGATAGAGGTGTTCAAGAGGCTATTAAAATAACCTCTCTGGCCTAACCGATTTGGCTCAGTGAATAGAGCGTCGGCCTGTGGACTCAAGGGTCCCAGGTTCGATTCTCTGGTTAAGGGCATGTACCTGGGTTGTGGGCACATCCCCAGTAGGAGAAGTGCAGGAGGCAGCTGATCGATGTTTCTCTCTCATCGATGTTTCTGACTCTCTATCCCTCTCCCTTCCTCTCTGTAAGAAATCAATAAAATATATTTAAAAAAATAATAAATAACCTCTCTGGGCTTAGACGAGGCCTGGGCTGGAGATAATACTTACAGAGAAGGGATGCAAAAAGAAGAAAAGAGGACCAAGGAAGCTTCATCTGGGTTGATTTTATTATCAATTGCCCTAAGAAATAATTAACTTAGACAAGAATCTTTTGAAGATCCAGACCATTTATGCTGTGGCTCAGGAATGCTTAATTGAAATTTCTGAATCCTCAGAGGGCTAACTCAAAAGCAACCTCATAGGTCAGATCTCAGATAGGTGTCCCTGACTCATAGTGGGTAGGGGACTTTACCCTTCTTAACCCCGGCGTCCTTTTCTCTATGCCTCAACTGCCCTCTGGAGCCAGGTCTGAGGGACTGGCATACAGGCCTATTAACATCATACATCCCAGGGTGGCATAAATGTTCTGAAGAGGCGATGTGCTCTAACTAGGAATTCAGATGAAAGGATTTTATTCCAAAGGTAGATTCTCCCTGTCTTTGACACTATTACCAGGTTACTTTCATTGGGATTGTAAAATGACTTCATGTAGGTCATCGAGGAGAAGTGAGTTTTTATTGTCTTAGGGGCTAAAAATAAAATTAGATTAGCAGTAATTAGTGAAGTGGGTGTAATTCCATACCTTTGACTGTAATCATTTCCCGAAGTGGTTTTCTCTTGATTTGACTTTTGAGTGTTTTATATTCCCTTGTTGAAAGAAAATATGCATTCTGTACCCCCTACAAGGGCAATTTTAAGGAAAGTACAGTTAACATCAACTAATGTAATGATGGGCTACATAGAACACTCTGTTTTCATGAAATAAATCACTAAAAATACTTCATACAATAATAATATTGTAGTTCAAAACAATCCCAAGCTATTATTTTATTTTGCAAGATGTTGTTGGCAGAATCTAGTCTCAATAATTACTTTTTTAAGAAAAGAGAAGAAACAATTTAATGCACTCCAATGCAGACTCTAAAAATATCAGAAAACCAAGTATACAAGGATCAGGCTATTAATAGCTTGAAGCACTGTCAGTTGGTGGGATGAGACACTTTTTTTTTTAAGATTGTGAGCCAAAATCTAAATTTTACTGCCGAGATATACTTTGAATCTGCAGCATGCTTAAAGGTGAGAAAAGGCTGTAAGTGATTAAACCCCGTGTTTCTTAACACCCTGTAGGAGACATTCATTGTTTCAAGAGATGCAAAAATCTTCAAATGTGATTGATTCAAGTGTAATTAATTTCAAACAACACATATAGCACTTTTACAGAATTGGTAAGAGTTATATGCAAACTAAAGTGTGATTTGATATCACAATTTTAAAAATCTCTGCATCCCTGAACTAAGCATTAGAACCAGTTTGACTAAATACAGTAGGAAATGGGACAAAAGTTCAGCAAATAGGGTTCAATCCTGAGAAAGCCTTTCAGCTGCTGTAGATACCGGTTTATCTGTCACCTTCCACAGCTTATTCAGGCTCACCACTATCCATACTGGGTATTTCACCAGTGGCCATTTCTTTGACATTTTAAAAATCACTAAGCATAAAAGAAAAGGTTAATAACATATTTTTATAAAAATTATGAATTTATCTTCATCAAACAACGTCAGGAGGGTGAAAAGGCAAGTTAGACGGTAGAATAAGAAATTTATATATTGGGAATTTGACCAGGGTTAAACATTTTTTCCATTTGTCACACGCAGTGAAGACAAGAGCAGTAGGTGCTGCTTTCCCAGTGCTGCACACAGTGCTGGGCATAGGGTCGGTGGTGAATGACTATCTGTGAATGAATGCATGGATACTGCAGTGAATGAATAACGGGGTGGCCCCTATTGAATGGTATACAGATTATGACCCTCTGATGGACAATCTGTTTTCCATAAGGCTATGAGAAAGCTCAATATAAGCAGACAAGGGGACTCTGAATATGAATCTCGTACCTGAGCGATACCAACCTGAGAGATGGCCCAGATGACCACTCATCCTTAGAGCTAATGTACAAGTTCCAGTGGAGTACTGTCTGTCTCCCCAGCCATCTTTATTGATGCCCTGGGTCACAGTAGCTATCTTACCAAAGATGCACCTTCTGCATTAAAACAGGGGTGGAGACCACTCGAGGGGCATCCTGGTCTACTAAAAAGAAAATACTACCACAAATGCACCATAAATAACTAATTTCCCATTCTGGGATTTAGTTTCCCAAATGGTAAAATAAGTGGGATCATCTTTGAGCTCTCTAGACCCTATTTGCTCTAACATTCTGTCACCGAAGAGTCTGGGGAAATAGCTTTTCTGGGAGAAATAATACTCATCATCCCTGGAGGTCAAGATGACCTGAGCAATGTGCTCTGCTCATGTCCCAGAAGGCCCACAGTATCTTTATACTGGATCCAAAAAGGCAAACTTTTAAGTTGCCCCAGCTTCTAACTACTCTTTTCTGTAGGCTGAGATGAAAAAAATGTCCACACTTCTTTGGAAAGGAAGCCCAAACCCTACACAACAATGCTCCTTGGATACAAGTAACATTTTCTTCTAGAAATAGAAAGTGTCCTCTAGCATACTTATAATTTCTACAATCTGTTCTGCCAATTTTTTTTTGTTTGTATAACTGTTATTCACAGTTGTTTTGGCAAAAAATGAAAATCTAGCTTATTTCTAATAGCCTAATAATTTTCATGGGTTGTCCCATTTAAGAACTGATGAAAAAGCCACCATAGAAATCTTGTTATTAAGATATTTAACCATAATTACCTATTTGTTATTTTTTTAAAAAAAAATCTGTGGAATACCATCAATGTAAAAGAAAGCTTTTTGAAAGAGTTCACCATGCCATAAACATCACTTTCTCCTTTCTCACTTAAAAACAAATCCTTGCTTCCAGTTTAAAGAGCTGTATCCTAAACATGTGCTGTATAACAGAGCATGTTAATTATTTTGCCTTAAAAAAATAAGCTTCTCTAATAGCAATCACCAAATTCAGTAGTAGAAGAGGTCCACCAGCCTGCATGATAAGCCATTCTGGCCTTCTTGAAAAAAGACATCCAATATAATAAAAGGCTCATATGCAAATTGACCGAACGGCAGAACTAATGGTCACTATGACGTGCACTGACCACCAGGGGGCAGATGCTCAACGCAGTGCACTCTCCCTGGCTCATGGCTGGTAAGCATAGTGGTGGTGGCAGGAGCCTCTCCCACTTCCATGGCAGCACTAAGGATGACTGACTGACAGCTTAGGTGAGCGGGCCTAAGCTGTCAGTTGGACATCCCCCGAGGGCTCCCAGATTGTGAGAGGGTGTAGGCAGAGCTGAGGGATCCCTCCAAGTACATGAATTTCATTCCCTGGGCCTCTAGTCATATATGAAAGGCATGCCAGTACCCAATCAAATGCAAAGTAGTAACATCCCAGCCTATGGAGAAAGCATGTGTGTAACCAACTTAAGATGCCACTGATGCGGTCAGAGCAGCTCTATCATGGGAGGGAGGTGGCTGAGTCGATGTCCAGTCCTTAAAGTGACAAATACAGTCCAAAATTGTGTCATGCTCTGCTGAAAATCTTAAGCAATACATACGTATATACATACATACATCAATACTTTTACATGCCTGTGTAAGCCTCATGTAAACAATGCCACTGTCATGTACACATGCCTTGCAACATCATCCTCAAACCCTGATAATGATAATCTAATCTAATAAAAGAGAAACATGCAAATTAATCATACCTCTGCTACACCCACAAGCCATGCCCACCAGCCACGCCCACCAGCCAATCAGGAGTGAATATGCAAATTAACCCAACTAAGATGGCGGCGGCCACAGAGCTGGAGTGAGCAGGAGGCTTGGATTGCCCCCAGCAATGGAGGAACCCAAGCTTCCCACCTGCCCTGACAGCCCTAAGCTCCGCTCAAGGCTACAAAGTTTCAATTATAGAAGATAAATAAATCCCAGATACCTGCTTCTAGCCCGCAGCCATGGCCAGCTTGAAAACACCCATCAGCCCCTCACCCAGGCTGACCAGGCACCCCAGCAGGACCCCCACCCTGATCCAGAACATCCTTCAGGGCAAACCAGCCAGCCCCCACCCATGCACCAGGCCTCTATCCTATATAATAAAAGGGTAATAAGCAAATTGACCCTAACAGCAGAACGACTGGGAATGACTGGTCACTATGACACACACTGACCACCAGGGGGCAGACGCTCAATGCAGGAGCTGCCCCCTGATGGTCAGTGTGCTCCCACAGGGGGAGTTCTGCTCAGCCACAAGCCAGGCTGATGGCTGCCAGTACAGCGGTGGTGGTGGAGCCTCTCCTGCCTCCTCAGCAGTGCTAAGGATGTCCGACTGCAGCTTAGCCTGCTCCCCCGCTGGTAAGTGGACATCCCCCGAGGGCTCCCGGGGTGCCAGAAGG
>NW_005871126.1:2319346-2419519 GCF_000147115.1 Myotis lucifugus
CCCCGAGGGCAGCAAATTTTGTGCACCGGACCTCTAGTAATAATCATAATAATAAAAGGTCAGAGGCGGCACGACCAAAATGACAAAACAAAAAGTCAACATGAGGTTCACGGAGGACCTCTCGGGCCCTCCCCAAACCCACCCCATACCCCCACCCCCACCCCTGGGGCGCTGGTAGCCTCGGAGAGGGACCGGGGTGCCGGCAGTGTCAGCAGAGTAACACGGGGCACTGGTTGTGTCGGCGGAGCGTCATGGGGCTCCGGCAGTGTCTTCTGAATGTTCGAGGCATCGTGGAGTGGCAGACATGGCCCTGATGGCAGCTAGGCCTAGGAGACCCTACACACGCTTGATTTAATGGTGCGCTGGGCCTCTAGTAGATAATAGTTACCAGGTACTGAACCAAGCACTTTTTAATGCATTACTTATTATTCTTGAACTACCCTGTAAGCCAAGTATTTATCACCAGTTTATAGATGAGGATGCCAAGGCACAGAAGGGTTAAGAAAACTACCCAAGATCAGTGGGAAACAAAAGTCTAGATATGAACACAGGTAGTCCAGCTTTTTAGCACTTCTATACTACTTCTAGAGAGATGCTGATATGCTCTATGGTACACTAAAATGACCACAAATTCTTTGCTCTTTGCTGCTTTTATTTCTTCATCCTCTAGGTCAGGGACAGGGAACTTTTTAATCATTGAACTCTTCAAAACTTTCTTACACCTTTACTGTAGAAAGGATAATACAAATATGTTTGCTTTATATTCAAGCTCTCCAAAATAGAATACAAACCTTTCTTTCTAATTTTAATTTTCACCAACTCTAAGAATGTCTTCTACTCTAGCCAGTGTACTCCAGTCACACCATATACATCCTTGAATCTAGGACTTTGCTTATTACATGCCTCCTGTGGAAATGTACTCCTCTTCATAATTCCAACAGAAAATCTTGATCTCTCCATGGACTAATGTTGGTAATTGTTTTCTCCTCTTTTATCAGTCAGGATTTAGTCCAGGAAACAGAAACCACTCCAGGTATTTCAAGCAGAAATGGATTTTCCCCAGATATTTTAATGCAGGGATATAGTTGGAAGAGCTGGAAGATCAGGGAGCTGTCATTCATCTATGGATTATAAGGTTGTACTCTTAGTTACAATCTAGCAGTGAGAATATTTCTACTATAGCCTCTTAAATGCACCAAACTGCACACCCAATTCGGTGGAACCTAATTGGAATCCACAATCCTAGCTGCAAAGGAGTCTGGTTATTCATTTTTAGCCTTCCAAATATAAGTAGGGTAAAAATGGATATTAGGAGTATCTATTTAAGACATCTATCATATTTTTTTTCATGCTTAATATGACTTTGATCTATATTTTTTTACATGTCCTGTCCTTTTACTTATAAAAATGTCTAAGTTTCCTGAAACAATACATTTTATATATTTATTTTGTCTAATAAACATTGATATAGTACTTCCCAAGTGTTTTAAGTACTTTGCAAATATTATCCTATTTATTTCTAGTGACAGCCCTAGGAGGTAGATACTTACTCAGCATTATTTACATACTCAGCATGATAAATCTGAGGTATCGAGATGCCAAATAACTCACTCAAGGTTACACAGCTAGAAAGTGGACAGACCAGAATGTGATCATGAGTAATCTGTCTCAAGAGTCCATCTTCTTATCCATGGTGTCTTGGTTTTCACAGTGAGCAAAAAGCTAACCCAAGAGTGAAGTGAGTGATTTTGTGTTAGTCTTGGATCTAATAGCATCTCTCTACAGAGATTATATAAGAGTTCTTTGATTAAATCAATGAATAAGTGACATAGCCTTTTGCAGATTAATTATGCATAAATTGATTACAGACCATCTGACTTTAATTTGATTATATTTAAATATTTGAACAAAGTAATATATTTGAAATTGAAAAATATTAAAACAATATAGAAATGTATACTGTAAGGACTTCTTCTCCCACCAATGCTCACATTCTAGAGGTAACTACTGTGCAAAGGTGGTCTCCAGCTTTCAAACATTTTTTATGGAAATATACTACACATACACACACACACACACACACACACGCACAGTACTTTTTTCCAAAATTAGAATTATATTATATACATGACACTGACAACTGGCTTTCCCACTTAAGTACATGACTTCTCTCTGTTCAATACATGTTCTTTCTAAGGGCAGTGTAATATTCCATTCTATGTTATTTTACATGTGATTTCTCACTTTTGTGTCGTAACTTACAGTTTGCAAAGCATCTTTGTATTCATCATCTCATAGTCAAAAAGCTTTGGCTAAACATATCTGTGCTCATTTTAATAAATAAAGAAGAAATCAACAACCATTTTTCACATTAATAGCCTCCGAGAACATAACCTAAGAAAAAAAAAGAAGTTTACTAGTATGATCTGAATTTCTTGTATTTTAAAATATTTTTATGAGTGAACTCCATTGGTGAGAAAACAAATGGATATAATGATTTATTGTGCTTCTACTTCTGCTGGGATCCCAGTGAATTCCTGAGGAGGAGTAGATTACATCAAGCAATATTTGACCAGAGGACTAAATTTCCCCCAGTGACTTCATCTGAGCTCTGACACTTTCCCTGATTTCACAAGAAAATCCTTGAGGCTGAGAGGGAATTGAAAAGCTGGCTCAGTGTTAGGTAAAAGTAAATCTACTTTATAGGAACACCATATGGGGGAGGGGAGTGTTATTTTAACACTTTTCCTCCTACAGTGCTCCAGTGTAATGCTCAAGGTCCCTGGCTCTTTTGATGCTATTAAGCAGGGATTTCATTTTATACTAGTGACCCAGTGCACAAAATCGCGTGAGACCTGGGACCCCGGAGGCTCCTCGATGGATTGCCCCAAAGAGGTAGGCTGGGGCCATGGGCCCCGCCTCCGCGGCGTGCACAGACACAGGACCCCCAGGCCCTACCCACCCACACGCGCCCACCTCACACGCAGCCTCCTTGTGACGGTGTGAGGGCATCACAGCATGAGGGCATGACGAACACCTAGGCTATTATTAGTATAGATATGGAAGACACAGCTCCTGTAGGAAAGAGCACTCCTGGCATTGCTATATCATTCACCAGAGATACCTAAGGTCCTTCCATTGTTCAGATGCAAAGCACAGAGTTGTCTATCTAGCACCATTTGACCCTCTCTTAAACACCCTGGTGTTTGGTTTCAAACCATGGAACATGGCTTGAAATGTACACTGTTGCACTATTAGAGCAGGCAAAGGCCCTCAAAGTTCTTTATCATGCTTGAAAAAATAAGTGAAAGAAAGAAGGAAGGAAGGAAGGAAGGAAGGAAGGAAGGAAGGAAGGAAGGAAGGAAGGAAGGGGCTCTCTTTACCTCCTGGAGCTTTCTCCCACTGCTCCAATAGGAAGCATTAGTGATACACAGCTTTGGCCAAATTATGGCTCAGCGAAGGCATGCTTTTACCCCAGTTTTTCAGGTACTTAATTTTTTAAAAAGAAAAACACAAAGAATCTGACCTAATACAATAAGATTCAGCATAGATGTTTGTTAACGAATCAAAAGGGAAGCATAAAATTCAGTGTGGCCATGGATCACCAGAGAATATTCCAGGCTTCCCCGTGGGAAGAAGGGCAAGGCAACGTAAGTGGATGGACATCAGAAGAAAAAGAGCAGAAGGAAAAGAAGATCAACTATGGCTGTGGTGGAGGATTTGACTGCGGCCTTACAATTCCCAAGACAGTGAGTGAATGTTTGGGGGGGGGGGGGCGGGGGGGAGCAGAATTGTGTGTGAAATTTTGAGCTTCGCCCTTTCTAGTACATTGCAATGTTTCAGGACATCGGGGCTTGAATTGTTTCCCTTTGACTGAGCGTGTAGCAGAGAAAGCTATCTGGAGAATATAGTCTTGCACACAGCAGTGAGGATGTCTGCGCAGAAAGGTAAGAGTGTGATAGATGGGTAGCGCACTGGTGGCACTCTGCCAGCTCGCGGTAAGCATCTGCAGCAGCACCCAGTGGTCTCTGACTTAGCAAAAGCATTATCAACATATTTGGTGTCATAAAATAACACTTTATTTAACCTTCCTGTACAAACTTTAGAAGCATTAATCTGTCACAGTAGGCTCTATCTTGTACATGTAAATGGATGAGACTCTGTAATCAAATCCTAAATGTGTATTTGTAGCAATATGGCTTTTGAGAAGAATGTGTGATAGGAAGCAACAGACGGAGCAGGGGACAATTAAAGGAACAGCACCAGGCTCGGCGAGACCTTTTACACCCTGAATGGAGTTTCCCAGGACTGCACTGATTTCTGAATTTTCATGTTTATTTACCAGCCAGCGCCACTTTATTGGGACCCCCACATGGCCTCTCCTCCTCTATCACCTGCAATGGAGACTCATTTAGGCCAAGAGAAACCTTGCCTGGATGTAATTCAAGGAGCAACCTAATTTCCTCTCAACACCAGCTCCAATTATGCATTGCAGCTCTGTGTTCAAAATATTTTGAGTCTGAGAACAGTCCTAGAGAGAAATGCTTTGTGAATCTCAGACTGGAGAAGGGCAGGCCACAAGCTCCAGGTCTTGGGATTTGGACTCAGTTCTGTTCCCACCCAGACTGTCCCGGCGAGGAAGGAGGCATTTGCAGATGCCGCCAAGCCCACTGGATATTCGCCAGTCTGTTTGGAGCTTATGATTTATGGAGCTTTAAATTTCAGCCACCAGAAACAAATTCCTCGTGACCAAAAACAAAAATCTTAGATGACTTTGTATAAAATATTCATTGTCAACAGTTGGGGCAGAGGAGAAAAGCGATCGTTTCACTTTAGATCAGAAGAACAGGGGGCATTAGAAGTTATTGATGTGAATGATATCAACACATTTTCTCCTTAAAAAAAAATCTTCGCAAGATTTGCATTCGTGTTTATTGTGCAAAACATATGCATCTTGCCTGGAATATATTTTATTGTGTGGCATATGGTTCCTTTCAGCAAAGGATCTTAAATGACTTTTACAGAAAGAGTTCCTCCCTTCATTCACTCCCAGAGAATAAGGTGCTATTTAAGAGGCAATAACTCTTTCCTGAGGGCTCCACTTAAGCCCTTAGTAACGGACTTGTAAATTGCACGCCCATCAGTTTTTCTCCCATCACTCTCTTGGCAGGGCTGGCTTGGCTTAACTGCCCTAGGCAACCCGGGCCCTGCAAATCCATAATAGAAGGCAGGAGTGTCTTTCAGTCACAGTCTAGAGGTGGGATTCCTGAAGGGAATCCAGAAGAATTACAATCTTGGGCAGCACTGTCTAATAGAACTATTATATATCCCGCAGTGTGAGCCACATACTTAATGTTGAACTTTCTAGTAGCTATTTAACAAATTAAAGAGAAACAGGACAAATTAATTTCATCTATTTTAAGAAATCCACTATAATAAAGATAGTACAATTTCAACATGTAATCAACATAAAACTATTGAGATATTTCACATACTTTTTAGTACTAAATCTTTTAAATCCAGCACGTATTTTTTTCTAATGGCTCATGTCAGTTTGAACTAGCTACATTTCAAGTTTGAGTAGCCACATGTGACTGGTGGCTACTGTATTATATAACATCGGTTTAGGGAGAATGCCAGACAATTCTACCCAAGTAAATTGTATTCTATAGCAGAAGAGGCAAGCATCAAGTGCTGAGGCAATGCTAATGATGATGACATTGGTAAGGATGGTAATAGTTTATATTGACTATCACTTTAACTATTTACAATGACAATAGTACTTATTTTTTATTATTTTATAAATTTATTTATTATTGACTACTACTATTGCTATCATAGGCTGTTTTAAACATTTCACATGTTATTTCTTCAATTCACAAAAGACCCTTATAAAGTAGACACTGTTATGATTCCCTTCTGTAGAAGAAGCTAAGGCACGAAGGTGACACTGGGCGGATGTGGGAGAAGCTGGTGGAGAAAACCAGGAGCAGCAGGTGGTGACAAGTGAAGAGGTGGGGATGCTCTCTAACATCAGGAAGCTGGGTCCAGACTCTGCATTCTCAGGACTCCTGGTTTTGGTGGAAGGTTAGGTCCATGGCATCATCTCTGCTAACTAAATCTCCCCTGAGCCACCCTAAAATGAATACATGGCACCCAATGTACTCCCATATAAGGTAAGTTGAGAGAGAATTTGAAGATGAAAGGTGTTGAGAGCAAGTTTATACAAAAGAGGAGAAAAGTCCAGGTGGAGAGAATCCTCCACGCTTAGCCTCGCATGTACCAGTAAAGGTTCTGCAATAACCTGAGCCTGGTCATGCGAGGGCAGCTTTTTTTAGTGGTCTCAATGTGTGTGATGCCCTGGAGTTGTTCCTCTAAATATCCTGTCCTGTGCTCATCCCCCGGCTGTTCTGGTCTAGGAAAATAAGGATTACACATGAATAAGACACAGACCACGAGTGGCCCATGTAGTGGGAAAGGTGGGATCTTCATCACATAATCCCAATGCAACGTGATAGAACTAGATGTAAGAGCCATCGGTGGGAGAGAAGAGGAAGTCAGAGAGAAGGGTGTGGGGAAGAAGCAGCGTTGGGGGCCAGGCCAGGCAGGAGTTAACGCTGAGCAGTAATCTAGAGGATTGAGGAGCTCCCAGAGGGCAAGTGGGAGAGGCATCCCTGAGATGCAGTCCTACTTACTCATCTTGTAAATTGTGCTGACAGCACACCAGCACTTTTTCACTGAGCAACAGGAACACACATCCAGTCAGAGAACTGAGTCATCTGGCATTCACAACATGTTCACATGCCAAAACATGGCCTGACCCACATCACTCTTCTGTACACCCAAATATAACATATATTCACTGCAAGAAGTGATGAGAAGCAGTAACTTTTTCTTCTTCTTCTTTCCATGGCAGCACTCTTGCTCCACACCCAGCGCTGTGTGAAATGTACACATGGGAAAGACTGGAAAGGTCATGTGACATCAGCTCAGCCCACACATTGGAATGGGAATCTGTTGGCAAACTGTGAACTATTGGTCTTGCAAAATTAATTGGGACGGGAACATCAACGTGTGAGAATGTGTCCTTTTTGTACTTACAATGCCACAAAGAAGCATGCCATGAATATCCCAAAGTGTACATTTAAGTACATGAACTTGAAATTCAGTAGGGGAGAAGGGAGAGAAGCAGATAGAATAAAGCAAAGGGGAAGACAGTATACCATTTTTTCCAGATGTGACTGTTAGCATCTCCTGTTCCTCCCTGGAAAGCAGTGAATGTCGATAACAATTGTGAAGACTGGGGGCTTTCAGTATTTTGGAGAACGTTTCACAAAGCAAACTCTAGTCATGTAAGATGGGCAAACATAATGTGAAATGTATTAACACATTTGGTGAATTCTGCAAATATATTTTTGCACAATTAGCTTAATTATTTAAATACATATTAAACCTTACTTGCCTCAAGCAATTTAACATGGAATGTAATTTCACATATTATCACAAGAAAAACACATTTATAAAAAATCTGTGTCTCTCCTTTCATAATAACACTTCAACCCATCATTACTTGAGACATAAATAGATCATTTATATTTCAAGGATGATGAATGCTGTCTTCCAGAGAAAGTGTCTCCTAATCCGAGCAAGTGGCCCCCTAAGTCCTCCTCCATTCATTTGTGGTGCTGCAATAGGCCCTGGTACTGCTCCCTGGGTGACCCCATAACAATATGCAAAGCAGGTGCCCCCACCTCGTTCCAACTGAAAGATGAGTTATAATTTACTTTGAGGGGCTTTAAAAGTAAAGAGCATGCAGAATTAATTTTAAAAGACTTGGGGAAGAGGTGGGGATGGTTGTAGCTCTGCATATTCCCATGCTTACAAGGCAATAGTAGCTACTTCAGCCATGAAAATCCTGCTCTTCAGTCATTGTTGACTGCTGTTCCATAAATATTTTCAATGGATAGTATGTAGCATTGCTTCCTGAGAGGGCAAATTATTTTTGGATGTCCCCTGTATCCATCCTCTTTGCAACAGAAAAAAAGGTAGCATGCCCTGGTTAGGTGACTCAGTTGGCTGGAGTGTTGGCCCAAACACCAAAAGGTTGCAGATTTGATTCCCCATCAGGGCACACATCTAGGTTGTGAGTTTGATTCCCAGTCAGGGTACATATGGGAGGCAAGCAATCAATGTTTCTCTCTCTCTCTCTCTCTCTCTCTCTCTCTCTCTCTCTCTCTCCCTCTCTCTCATCAACAGAAACATATCCTCAGGTAAAGAGTAAAAAAAGAACAAAAAAAGCATTAATGGTAGGAACACTTTGTACAGTGATTAAAAGAGCTGCCACATATATTACTTTTTTATGGAACAACTCAATGATCTAGGCAGTGTTTAGTATTGTCCATTTACATTTAGCGAAACTCCACTTTACAAAGAGACAAAATAAATCAGAGAGAAAAGTAACTTAAACTGTGACCACACAGACAGAGGTATTTTTTTCAAATATGTTTTTGGCATTTTACTGTATGACAAGCAATAGCATTTTGAAGTGAAAAGAATGTGCACGTGCGCGTGCGCACACACACACACACAGACACATCTTCCAAAAAGTATCTTTTTAATTTCCAGTTACATAGATTTGATCTCGTAAACAATCGCCTGTTATATTTTATAGTTTGAGAGCTTCAGGAGGGCAGCAACGTGAGGAAATTGTCTGCCTGAAGGGGGCGATGGACAAAGAACAGCAGCACGGTGGCCCCAGGCTGAGACCGCTGTGAACTTAAAGGTGACCCTGCTAGCCTTAAAAGTTTTCCCTTTGGGGTAGAAACCAGTCGCACAGGAAGGAAGACCCTGGACTCCGTTTGTGGTGCTTTTCATTGAGAACTAAGCTAAGGGGGCTGAGAAAAATGTCTGTCTGGTTCGGCTGGGGGTGTGACAGGTAGGGACTGAAGGAGCCCGAGGCAGGACTCTATTAGAGAGAATCTAAAAGGGACCCGGGGCTGCCAGGATGAAGAAATTTCCCTCGCAAACCTGAGGACAGTTCAGGTGGGTGTTAATGTCAGTTTAAAATCCTTTTCCACTCAACAGACGAGCTTTGAGAAGGAGCTCTAGCTGCCAATCTGACTGAGGGCTGACGCCTCAATTAGAAAAGCTTCTTTCAGTGAAGGTCGGGGGAGGAAGAGAGAGGAAGCCACGGAGCTCAGCCACCCAGAAAGGGTGAGCCCCGCGCTCTCTGGAGGACAGGGCAGCACAGTCGGACCCTGAGGTTCCCATTCGTAATCTGCTCATTTTCTACAACCTGAGGGTCCCCGGCTGAGCAGTTTGGAACGTGGAAGCCCGATTTTAAATTGGTGTTTATCGGAAGGAAAAAGTGTCTTAGTCAGTAACTGGCAACCCAAGATCCACCTCCCACTCTGGGTTACTCTTTCCTCCTCTGTCGGGCACATTTCCTTAGAGGAAGAACTTTTTTTTAGCCTCTGTGTGGAAAATGGTCATTGTGTGTGTGGCAGAGACAGCAATACTCCCTATTCCATTTGCTTTCTTGCACTAAGGTGGGGAGGGAGGGTGTCTAACGAAACCCGTGTGGAAATAATATGTCACTGTGGGCTGCAGCATGAAAAGCCACACATGGCTTCTCAAGTCTCTCTTTCCACCCGAGGAAGGTCTGTCTTTCAGGGGAGCAGCTGAGCGATGGGCCTCTGTTGGGCTAGTTTTCTGTGTGAGCGTGTCGAGCTGAGCCCCCCATTCACTCACGCTGAGTATGACCCATGAGTGGGAATAAATCCATGTGGGGTCAAGCACTGAGATGTTACCACTGCTGCCCCAGCATAGCCTAACCCTTGCGAACGAATGCAACAGAAGAGCTACAACTTTGAACAACATTGTAAGGCAGTTACATTAAAGAAATGAAGACCCACATCAGGAGCCTATGGCAATACTAGTATGTCTATGTTTGCAGATGTGAGGGCTGTCCTTTCCTGTTGCAGCTCCTGATGCAAAGAACTTAGTGATAGAGAGACAAGCTGAAGTTAAATGTTCAGTAGCAGGGCCTTTTGGGAGACTCGCATACAACCGGTTGCCAAGTTTGGTTTTTCACCTACTAAACATCACAAATCTCTCCAACTCTATGGCCTTACGATGAGGCTACCATCATCTCTCACCTAGACTGTGGCATTCATCTTGGTGCCCTCTAATCCACTGACTTCCTTCAGCCCAAGTCCCGTTCGCTCCCCAGATTAGAACTCTTCAATCGGTTCTCATTGCTCTTAAAATAAATTCCAAACGACTGATTATGGCTCCAAAGGCCATACATGAGTGGAAGACAAGGACAAGAAGCATGGAAGGTCATCCCACTTAATTTATCCCAAAGGGCTCCTAAAGCCAACTTGTTTTTGACCTACTCAGCTAGTAGAGATTTATTTCTGGGTTCAGAAAAGAGTGTTTGGCAAACAGCTATTCACTGTTAGCAACACTCTTTTCCATAACTGAGGATAGAGGAAGTAAGAGAAGATAAAGACATGGTTTCAATGAAATGAATGAGCATTTATCTGAGTCTCACACTCCCATAAAATTTAGCTTTTTGTTAAAAGTTATTTTCCAAAATAATTGTATACAATTGGGGGAGAGGGGAGCTGGAAGACAATTTTCCCTTTTCATGTTCTACTCCCTTTATCACTTTCAAGACCTGACCCCTATGATACTTTACTTTGAACACTACCCTGAATCTCTCAAACAGAGTTAACTGAGCTCTTCTAGCAATGAATTGATAGTTCTGTACCAGGGTTAACCATGTGGTATTGTCATTGATATCATTATTAGTATATGTTTCTTTCTCATGAGGACAGAAAACCTTATTACTATACATTACTTAAAAGTGACTTATTTCTAAAAAAATATATTAGTACTTTACTCAAGGTCCTATTTCCCAGGTTCCCCAAGATACTTGAATTTGAGGAGGAGGCAAAGGGCAAAGTGCTGCTGGGAACCACTCTGAGCAATAAAAATGGTGCATCTGCCATCTAGTGGTGACCATGTGTAAATGCACGTGGGTGTGATTAAAGAATCTCAAAGGCCATCCAATGGTGAACACAGTAAAAATAACACCTAACATGTCTTGAGCTCCTACTATGTCCCAGGCACTGTGAGAAATGCTTTATATGAATTATCTCATTTAACATTCAAGACAATAATATTCAGTACATTCTATCTTTATACCCATTCTAGAGATGAAAAGTTTAAGGCACTGAGTTTCTAAGCCTGGCAGCCTGAATTCAGAACCCACATCCTTAAAATCAACACTATAATAAATGATGGTCAACTGAGCTAAGCTCTACACAGAAACATTAATTTCTGTATTAGTAAACATAGTAATTCTTCAAATGTGTTTTTTTTATTTTAGAGTTGGAATAACACATTTGTTTTATCTTTGCAACCTCAAAGGTTGAGTGCATCGAGGGTTTGAAGAAGAACCTGGGACTATCAGAGCACAGAAGGCAAGGAGTCGCCAATTCTCTTCTCTCCAAGAGGCTCTCCTTTGCCAAGTACTCCATCTGCCAGAACATTTCCTCTACCAACAAGCCACATCGCCAGCACCAGCGTCCAGCCCTCACTCCCTAAGCATGGCTGACTTACCCAGTTAAAAATATGTCTGTGTCATCTTGAGAACTACCATTTCCCCCCAACATGCCAAACCTCTTAGGAATTCTTCTCAGACACTGCTCCAGTCAAGCCGTAGGAAGCTCTAAATAGCTCCTGGATCTGTTGGTGCTCAACTTGGGGAGACAGGCAACTTTATAACATGGATCTCAGCTTCTGATTATAGGATATGTTCTTTCCCTTCGTTGAAATGCGCTCTGTTCATTTGGGCTGCACTTCAAGCTTTTCTATATTTTGTCTACTCAATATTCCATTTTATTTCTTCTTTCAAAATATTTATTAAGATGGAATATGTAGCCAGTCCCTCACTTCAAGGAGCTTGAAGTCTTGTAGAATGATATATACAAGTTAAATTAATAGACAAGGTAATGACAGACTGTGCTAAGGACAGGGGAGAAAGTAAACAGCTGATAGATGGAGAGGACCATGCTAGGGAGCACTTGCATTTCTGAGTGTGAGCTGAGACCCAAATGAATAAATGGGAAGGGAAGTGGAAGAAGCCACGATTAGTGGGAATGTCTGAGCCTCTCTCAGACTTACTTTTGTGCACTGTTATCACTGCAATCATGCCTCTGATTTCCTTCCTATCTTCTTATCTTCTCATCTAACCCACAGATCTCTGGGCATTTATACTCTATCAGGATACAATGTTATATAGATTTACACATCCCCGCCCCTTACATTTGTATATTATACTCACATATAAGCTCCTTAAAATACTATTTTCAAAGTTCTTCATATTCATATCTCTCTGCCTTGATGTGGCAGAGTAAGAGAAAAGTAGCAGGCGGATTTTTGCAGTAAGAGAAAGGAAATGGAAAAGGGGCAAATATCTGAACGAAATGATTTTGGATAGACAATTGTCTTGATTATAGAACACTCAGGGTGGATGTTCTATATGATCACAACATTGGCAAATAAAAGGCTCTAAACAATATAAATTTCAAGTGATATAAAACTAGCTGTTCTTTTAGCACATGGATGATTTTGAATTAGTTGCATTTTGTGACATCAGATGAGAATTAAACTCTTAATATTTTGCTGCCCACAGAAATCATCTCTTTATCACAGCAGTGACAAGTGTGTGGGTTGTTCTTTGGTGGGGTGCATAGAGCCTCAATTACCATCCTTTTATAGAGAATATATTATGTGAAGAAGAATTCAGAGTGTCTCTATAAAAGTAGAATTTTCTTATTCAACAGTGTCATGCCCAGTGTTTTCAAGTCCTATACCCTCCCTTTCCTAATCCCTCCCAAAATATACAAACAAATGTAAAAACAATGACTGAAAAAAAACAAAACCCTCACTTTTCTCTATATTCTCCTTAGGCTATCAGAGTCAGAAAATCCTTCACAGAAGAGACAAGCTAGATTATATTCAACCTCACGCACCATCAACACAGTTGTCAGCCATGTAGCATGTTCATTACAGCGACAGTGTAAGAAGCAAAGTGAACACAGCTGGAATTTCAGCTCCCAGGTTGAGTCTGCAGGGCTGACTGTTAGAAACATCATCTTTTCACTTATACACTGAGAAAATTTGATCTGGAAGTCATTGAAGGGGAATATGGAAGCCCCATGATGTCACTCCTATTGAGTGACTTTTCCATTTCTCAGCTTTGGTTCAACACAAACAACATAAGCAAATGATTACTGAAATAACACTTTTAGATATACAATTATATACTGTTTGGAATGTTATAACAGATGAGTTTCTTTCAGGTCATTCAAAATCTTGAAATATATTTAAAAATAATATGTTCTATACTTGAACATTTTTAAATATTCTTTTCTCTTCATTACCACAAAAGCTGTTGTTTTTCTCTTGTGGGCATCATTGCAGCTAAACAAGACGTACTGTGAAAGAAATGTAATTAATAGTTATCATAGCAGCAGTGAAAGAATTACTCTAATTATTTGTCTTTTGTGGTTCTTTAAGGACTGAATTTTTTTTGTGTTTGGTTTTTAAAGGTCATATTTAGAATTATTTTGTTTGAGATCTTAAACAAGTGGACCTTTGTTTCTGCTCCAGAAGTTATTGAAATGCAAGCCAAGGTATCCCATATGTGTTTTTATTTAACTGCTTAATCAAACTCTTCTCCTAAAGGAAAGAAGATCGTTCCGCTCATTCTTTGCTGACTGTTTAATTAATTGATTCTCTTCAGAGAGGACATGAACTTAATGTTTGGGGACTAGTTCCCTGAAAAAAAGAATGAATATAATATATGGGTCTTTCCATTATTCACGCATCCCTTTCTTCCTCCTATCATATAAAGTCAGCTTCGCAAAGCACACTGGTTACAGATCAAAGTAGAGTGTCTTTGGACTGTTTCTTGGGCCCTCCAAAAGTCTTGAGACTCCATTCTATAATGTAGGCTTTTTATCTCATCTAACTCTCAGTTCTCTACAATGGAAACAATCTTGAAGAAATATATTCTGAAACACCCATGCTTATTTCTTATTCAACAAGCAAATTAGCTGGATCTTCCACCCTGAGCTACTGTAACCTATTAAGCCACTTTCATTTCATTAAAAGTGAAAATTTCTTTAACATATTACCAAGCTACTTACCCACACTCTTTTTTTTTCCTTCATTGAGCTCCTGTCTTTGTGCAAATCACTGTGAACCTTAATTAAGACATTAAAATTCCCCACAATGATCCTCTATTGTCACTGGAATAGAAGCGCTATCTCTTGGCACTTCCCCACACTGTCCTTTAAATACTTTAAGGCAAAGAAATCACATGCTCAGCTTATGCAATGCTCTTTATCTTTGCTGAATCATGGCATAAAGGGCCAAATCTTCATATACTCTAAACTGCTACAATATCTGTGCGGTCCACATGTGTCAGTTCTCTATTTTAGAAGTTTGAAATGAAGGTTTTAGCACTTTATTCTCAGCCATGCATTGTCAAAAAATTAAGAAAATGACTCAGAGAGAAATGTACTATATCAGACAAGATAAGATATGTGTCCCTTCCAATTTCTACCAGGCCTAGCCAGTCTGTTCTGTCCCTGTGGTTTTACTGCCTGGGACCAACCAGTTGCTTACCCTGGGAGTGCCTCCCTGGCTTAGGCAATCTTCCTCTCTTTTCCTCTCTTCTCTCCTCTCCTCTCCTCTTATCTTTTGTCTCTCTCTCTCCTTTGTCTCTCAGTCAAGCCAACCAGCCCAAAGTTTCTGGCTAGCCCATCAATTCTGGATTACATGGAATCTGTGTCCCAAGCAACCACCAAAGGGCCAAATGATGTTGCAATCTCCAAGTTCAGGAGCATTAACTCTGTGTATGAACTCTGACCGATGGGTCAGGAGATGAAGAGCTGGGTAGGTATTCTCTGTCCTTCATTCAATCCATGAATTGCTCCAAGGTTTGGTCATTCAGTCTTTCCAGAGAAGTACCATGTGTCCTACCAAGCTGATGTACCTGCTGCATGGTCTTTGGAGCTCATTGTGAAGCACAGGCTGAGCAGTAATGTACTGCAGTGCATGGCTTCCTGTGCTTTCCTGCCTCCTTCTCATTCTCATTTCCATGGATTTATACCTCTAAATAAAAAGAAAACACTTAATTCTTTGCCTCAAGTTCCACTTTCTAGGGTGCCTAGGTGAAGGCAAATACAATAAAAGCAAGAGGCTTATACTTCCCATTTCCATTCAAGAGTCTATGAAAATTACTGAGAAAGAGGACCCTAAATGTTTATGTTTTAACAAATAATTATTTAAAATTTTATTTTTTAAACTGATGTTACCTGGAAAAATGTAAACACTAGCTTAACCAGATGATCAAACTTAAGATCTTCAACCTTGAAACAATCCAATATTATGTGCCTCCTAATGTAGAGAACAGCAGCACGTTGCTACCATGGTATGCCTGACCAATATACATTACATGAGTGGAACCATGAGAAAACAAGCCAGCCTTAATGGAGGGACTTATTCTAAAAAGTACATGGGCTGTACTCTTCACTTTCGAATCTCAGAGAGGAGGTCGGGGTGAGTGGGTGGGAAAAGATCAACCAAAGAACTTGTGTGCATATATGCATAACCCATAGACACAGACAATAGGATGGTGAAGACCTGGGGCAAGGGATAGGGGGCGGGCTAGAAGGGGTCAATGAGGGGGCGGGGGGAGAGGATGTAATACTTTCAACAATGAAGATTTTTTTAAGTAAAATAAAATAAATACTTCAAGGAAGATAATAAAGTCATTAATCATATCAACATTAAATGATGACCAGATGAAGCCCAAAGGTGAGAGGTTTGGATAGAACAGTTCTCAGAAGAGACAAAGGGTTAAGTAAACAACAGAGTGTATGTGTGTGTGCTTAGAACTCAGCCTAGCACAGACTATGTTAACAAACAAGACCAACATTTCTAGGAGCACAGGAAAGAATAGTTTACTTCCCATTCACATAACATTCCATGTGGCTGTTTCTGCCTGATGGGAGCTTTCCTCCACGTGATGCTTCAGGCACCGAGTCCTCTCCATCCCGCGGTTCCACTACCCCTTAGCATCTCCCAGTTCCCTACACTCAGCAGTGGGGGAATGAGAATATATAAGGCATGATTGCCTCTAAAGCAGCGGTTCTCAACCTGTGGGTCGCAACCCCTTTGGGGTCGAATGACCCTTTCACATGGGTCGCCTAAGACCATCGGAAAACACATATATAATTACATATTGTTTTTGTGATTAATCACTATGCTTTAATTATATTCAATTTGTAACAATGAAAATACATTCTGCATATCAGATATTTACATTACGATTTATAACAGTAGCAAAATTACAGTTATGAAGTAGCAACAAAAATAATTTTATGGTTGGGGGGTCACCACAACATGAGGAACTGTATTAAAGGGTCGCGGCATTAGGAAGGTTGAGAACCACTTCTCCAAAGTCTTTAGCCTGATCCCCTTCTCTTTTATTCACATTGAATTGGCAATAATTCACAAGTGGCCACACCTAGAAATAAGTGGGGCTAAGAAATGTAGTTACTGGCTAGGCAGCTGCCTCCTCCCTCTAACAAAACTCTATAGAGAGTGGAGCACAGATTTTTTATTTATTTTTTTTGTGTGTGTGTGGATGGGGTGGCAGAGGGAAAAGATTTTCCTATGTTGTATAATTTGCAATAAAATCACTACCATTTATTGAGCACTTACTATGTGTCAGAAATAATGCTAAAAGTTTTATGTCATTCATTCAAAATTCCTATAAAATACGTTTATTATCCCCATTCTCCAGTAAAAAGCCAGAAGCTTTCTGAAATGAAAAGCAACTTGCCCAAGGGCACACAACTAGTTGGTGGTATTCTGAGGTTTGCCTTGCTCTCAGTCCCCTATAGTGGTTACATGCATGAATTCAGGATGGACATCTGATTCAAATCTTGGCTCTCACTTTTTTAGTTCCATGACTTTGGGGAAGTTACTTCATCTATTTAAGCTGCAGTTTTCCTGCCTATAAACGGGAATGATGATCTCACGGAGGTTTTTTTTGGTTGTTGTTGTTTTTAAGAAAAAGATAATATTAACAAAGTTCTGATCTTGGCATTTTACTAAGTGCAGGGGATGCAAATATTAGTATTTGCATCCTGGGAATCTTAATCTCTCTCACTGCTTCTTCACCTGTCAAAATTAAATGGCTTGATGTATAAAGTGATCAGCCCAGTGTGTGTTTGTATTAGTTTCCTATTTCTGCAGTATCAAATTACCACAAATTTAGTGGCTTAAACCACACAAATTTGTTATCATATATTTCTGGAGAAGTACAAAATCAATCTCACTGGGCTAGAGCCAAAATGTCAGTACCCTTTCTGGAGGTTGTCAGGTTCAAAGATCGCCTACATTCCTTGGCTTGCGGTCCCTTCCTTCATCATGAAAGCCATGAGTGAACTTCTCTTTTCTCAGACCTCTGCTCTGTTCCTACATCTTCTCTCCCTGACTCTACTCTCCTGCCTCCCTCTTATAAGGACTGCTGTGATTACATTAGGCCTACCCAAATCATTCAGTTCCTCAGCTTAACCTCAAATTCCTTAGTTTAAGCACATCTGCTAAGTCTCTTTTGCCACATAAGGTAACATATCCACAGGTTCTGAGGATTAGGATATAGATATCTTTAGAGACCATTATTCAACCTACCACAATGTAAGCAGTACTGTTTGTATAATCAGAAGTTATTCCAAATTAAATGAGATAACACATATACGTGACTAACACTATGCCTGATATTCAGTAAAAACTTCATTGGGGTACTCCCCCCCAAAAATCTTGAATAACCTCTGACACTTGAAGAGACCAGCTTGGTTCCCCAGTTAAAATATGAAGAACCAAAGTAATTATCCAACCTATTTAATTCAAAAGACTAAAAACTAACAAGAAAACAGAGCTAATATGTCTCTGTTGGTATAAAAATTCTGGAGGAAATTGAGATTTCTTTTTGGTTTGATTGCTTTTATTGAAATATCTGAATATTTTAGCCTTAATCTCTTTTGTGGCAAAGACCTGGCTCAAATACCCTATTTTCTTATGTTAGCTAGAAATATTAACTTCATAGTTCTTTTTAAATTTATTTTTCTTTTATGCAATGAGCCTGCTGCAAGATGGTGGAAGACCATGGGCTATTTGGGCTCTAGAGAGAGCTCACCCTAAGGCTTCCAATGGGGGAAGTTATTAAAGACACAGCAGGACTACATGGTTTAGAAACTTCCATGTACATTGGGAGGATCCTAGCTTGCAAAGTAATAATTTTCTTTTAAAGCCAAATTGTTCAGCTCAACCCACAGATGATCTGGCTTTTGGTTACCTTAAGGTATGTTTTATGACATTAGAAAAATGAGAACATGTGTTATCTGGCCTGGGGAGGAAAAAGCAGCACCCCTAAATTCTAATAGTTTCTTTCACAATCCAAAGGAAATCTCTTAAGTCTTTAAAAGGTTGGGTTAACAACACTGAAAATATTTTTATTTTTCACACTCCTCTGCTTTTCTTGGTTCCATCTGGAACCAGAAGCCAGTACGTTGAAATACCAGGAGAAAGGCAGGCCTCAAACACTTCCAGCCTGATGAGAGGCAGGAAATAGCAGAGAGCTCAGAAGGGCAGATTTTCTTGTCTGCTTACAAGATTTTCAGGCTAATTTAATATGTTAACAAGTTTGCATAAGTAATACTCAATGTGATTTGGGAATACCCAAGTTTTGAAGCCTGTTAAGGTTTGTGTTCCAAATGAATATTCATCTTTATTGTCACTGTGTTATTGTTAATATAAGTGATATCATTTTTATTTATGTAACAGCATTCTTATGGGGATTCTAACATCTTTAAATAATAACATGACTGCAGCAAGCCTTTGTTCTCTGAAGATCTCGTTAGGAGATCAGAGTATAAATAAAAAGTTATGATTTTTTAAAAGATAAGCATGATGTTGGTTTAAGTTCACTGACAAATGCAGCTAAGTCTTTCTTCAGTTATATGAATACATGCAAGATAATGTAGGAGGAATACCAATTGTTTAAGAGACCCAAAATGATTTAGCAAAGAATGTAAAAAATATCTCAATATTTTCTTCATACAAGTAAACTCACCAACTCAAAGTTCTCCAAATATGGCTTCAAAATGCTTTGGAGGGGCCAGAGCCAACTCTCATGAGTCAACAAAGTAAAAATACCTTAAGAGAATGATTTAATAGTTACTTCCCATTCTGGTTCTAATAGAATAGGCCTAATTTTTTAAAATCTATAAGACATTGAGAAATTGGGCTTTGTTCGATGCTTGGACCTTTTCATATAGTCACATTGAAAAACACGAGAGACCTAGGGAAAAGAATAATTTGCAGCAGCAGCTTTTAGCCATTAAGAATTTAGAGATTGTTGAGATCAGTGAGACTAAGGTTTAAAACTTTCCCAAAACAGTCCAAAAGCTAAATGGATTTAATTCACACTAAACATGCCTTTATGTGAAATTTGTTTGTGCTAGGTCTTTTTAGATCATTAACATACTGAAGGGCAGGGTTTGTGTCTGTAATATGTTCCTCTTATAACATCTCCAGTGGGTCCTAGTCACCATTCGACATTTATGGAACAGCCAGTTCTAGGCCCCAGAAACTGGACTCTGTGAGATTAGAATAATCTCCTAACCATTTTTAAAGAAATGATTAATTCATGTATTTCATCATCAAATATTTCTTGGCTTTCTACTATATGCCATGGACAAGACCATGCTTTAGATATTCAGGGATCTCTGTCTTTATGGAGCTTACAGTGTCATGAGATAATACAGACAATAAGTGGGTTAACAAATAATCACTGAATTTCAAATTTAGAGAAGTGTTGAAAAAGAAAGAAACAGGATGTGGGGTTGGAGGAAAGGGTTCTGGAAAAGCCTATTTAATTATATAATATCTAAGGTAAAATCTGGATCTATTAAAATAACCAAAGAGGAGCATTTCAAGAAACCATATGACCTACCCATGTCAAAGCTAATGAATGATCAAGCCAGATCAGCTCTTGATCCATCAATCAGAGAAACAGCAAAAGTGTGTCATCCACCTCCTGACTTGTACCCATTTGGCTTCTCCAAGAACATAGGTTGAGTCCCTTAGCACAGCCTTGCTATAGCCCACTCTCTTTACCTACCCATCTCCCACCACCTCTGGGGGAAAGTGAAGCTAATTGTTCTAGCCAATATTATGTGCCTTCCCTATTGTCCTAACAATATGGCCTCCAAGCCCGCACTTATCTGGTACAATCTTTTTCCATCCTTTCTAAGTCTTCTCACAATTTCAAAAGGTATAGTCAACCTTTTCCTAATAATGAAGTCATAAAAGTGAACAAATCTGAAAAGTTTAAGGGGTGATAAAGTACCCCATGTTCACTACAAACTCTACGTTCCCAATTTACTTATTGTTCATGTCTCTTCTCATTGAACTAATGTAGGTGACCAGGGGAGAAAGAAACTGACCCAAGCGTGAGAGTGATCAAGGAGTTTACAGTGGGGTCTCCAGGAAGAAGGGGACTATGACTCAAAGCTACAAGTATATGGGGTCCACAGGCAGAACAAAGAGAAGAGAAGGTGAAAGCATGTTTGAGGATGAAATGATGTTTATAGCCCGATGAGAAACTGAAATTACAATGTGAATTTCTAGCTCTTTTTCTAATGCATTTTTTTCTTTATTATCTTGCTTCCGCTTACCTAGTTTAAAATTTTGAGGGTGAAAACACTTTGTATAACTCTGGAATTTAATTTCTAGTATTGTTAAACCAATACATTTTTTTTTAAATTAGCAATCAACTTTGAATTTTGACCTGCCATCCTAATATTAGGGCCAAATTTCATGTGTAAGGCAACAGATTGAATTAAAATTAGTGTGCAATATTAGGGAACCACCTGCCTTGTTTAGACAGGGGAAATAAGCAATTATAATGCATCTCTATAAAAGTTGGCACAAAAGGAGTGAGAAGCATCTATAAGAAACTGTGCTTTTCCAGTTTTCTGATCTCAGTCAAGTTCTCTTTTTATTGACCACACCTCAATAACACTAAAATGTTTCTCAAAGAGTGCCACCAAGCTAGTTAGTGACCTCATCCTTCCACAAATGTTGACGGAATTATTTCCCTTGTATATAGTTCCTTTGTAAAAGACATTTATAGTTGTGCCTTTTAAGGCTTAGCATTAACCAGCTGTTTCTGCCTTTTTGCAGAACTCATAAATATTTATGTGCTTTGATATATCAGTTTGGGGCCCTGAATTTTAGGTACTAAGGTTTGTCAACATAAAAGGTGTGCAGTTTTTGATGGTTTGGTCATTCTACAAACATAGGAAAAGGGTGCAGAAACTATCCTTCATGAGCATCATTCCCTGAAAGACAATTGAACCTTACAATCTCACAGTTCCAGTATATGTTTTGCTGTTGAAAGTTGTTATATTGAGCCTTGTTTTGTGGACAGATAGCTATTGGGATTGTATCAATAAAGGTAAAACATTCATAACAAACTTGTCCGCTCAGAGGGAAAAGTACCAGGATAACTAATGTGCAAGCCTTGCCCTTAGGATACTCATGACCAGTGGGAGGAGAGGCAAGGAAAGTCAGATGTTATGAGTGCAATGTTATGAGCCTACCTGGTCCTTGGCCAGTGTCCCAGTGGATGAATAGGGGTTTAACAGGCAGAACAAAAGGTAAGGACATTCCAATAGAAAGAAATAGCATCATAAAGAAATGGAGGAATGAAGGAACATGGAATATCAGGGCAATGAAAGGACAGTGTGAAAATGAAAAATGGGGTCCATTTGGGGAAGTAGCTAGAGACGAGTGGGCAGGTCATGGAATTTGCATTACGGAGTTAACTTGGGTGTTTCCTTGAAGTCATTGGAGAACCACAGAAAGATTTTAGGCAGATGAGCAATATAGTCAGATTTCTAATTTAGAAAGAGGTTCCTAGTGGCAAGGCATAGGAGGGATTGGGGAAGGTGAGCTGAAATTCTTTGGGCACATGTTGTACTAATCCTAGAGAGAAGTGGTTCAGGCCAGACAAAGGCTGTGGCAACGGGGATGAAGAGAACTACTGTGGTATCTGTAGGAGCTGGTGACTGGCTGAAGGGGGCTGAGAGAGTTGGAGAAATCGAGGGTACCTCCCAGAAGCTTGGGAGTTGCCTTGGATGCCGAAGAGCATGGAGCAATTTGTCAGCCGGTACAATCTGCATTATGGCCAAAGTGGATAATTAGAGCAATGCCCCAAATGCTCTTTGCCAGTTTACAGTAATAGCTAACAGGCAGTGTGGGCTGGCTCTGGGCCAGCCTCTGATCTCAGTGTGTTCCATGTGCACAGCATAAGGATGGAGAGCACTTACTCAGGACCCAGACTGAATTCAAATCCTACCTTTGCCACTAACTGACTGGATGGCCTTGGCCAAGGTAGTTCATCTATACCTTAGTTTCCTCACTTGTAAAGTGGGGGGTAATAATGATAAAACCAACCTCAAAAATGTGGTTGTAAAGATGAAATAATTCGAGTAATTCACTTTGATGGGTGATGGAAATATAGAAAATGTCCACTGAATATTAATTATTATTGTTATCACATGTGTTACTCACACAATCATGTAAACTCACACCATCTATAGAGATAGGTGTTATTATCTCCCTTTGCAGAGAAGGAAATGAGACACAGAAAAATGGTAGAGCTAGGAAATCAAACCAAGCAGTCAGACTTGGGAGCCTTTACTCTTAACTATTTTGCCATCATCCTCTAAATCAGGGCTGGGGAACCATTTTTCTGCCAAGGGCCATTCGGATATTTATAACATCATTCGTGGGCCATACAAAATTATTAACTTAAAAACTAGCCTGCTATATTTGGTCAAACATTTAATTAACTCACCCCTAATGCCTTGGCAAGGTCAGACCAAATGATTTTGCAGGCTTTATACGGCCCAGAGGCCAGATGTTCCCCACTCCTGCTCTAAATTCAAGGGTATTAACAACACAGGACTATTCCAGGTAGAGGCAAATAGAGGTTTGAGTGGTATAGGGAAGGAGGTCCCAGCACACATAACTCTATTAAAATCAAACCTGAATTTGATACTCCTATGCAAGTGCTGACAGCCATAATAGCCATACCACTTGCTGACTTCATGATAAGGACTCTGTCCCTCATAGTAGAGAGGCAAGGAATCATTTAGCTGATTCCTGCTACCCCACACCTTGTTCCAGGGCTACCCGGACAAAAGAAATGACTGTCACACCACTGCTATAAATTAGCTAAATTTGGTGCTATTTTCCCTGTCTAAATAAGTAATAGTTCTTGCTAAATTTAGAGTTTTCAAGCTTTATTTTTATGGAAAGAGGCAGTTTAGTGTAGTGGTTAAGAGTTTTAGCTTGGGAATCAAAAAGACCTGTCTGGCTCTGCCAACAACTAGCCAAATTTAGCAAATGAAAATGATGGATGCTTAGTTAAATGTGAATTGCAGATAAGGAACTATATATATACTAGAGTTCGTGCAGTGTGTGTGTGTGTGTGTGTGTGTGTGTGTGTCTGTGTGTGTCCCTCAACCTGACCTGCACCCTCTCCAATCCGGGAGCCCTCAGGGGATGTCCTACTGACAGCTTAGGCCCACTCCCCATGGTTCTCTGCTCTCTGCAGGGCCTGCCTGTTCTACATCGTAGCGACTGCCAAGTAGGCCATGCTGGGTGCTGCCTGCGGGCCGGGCTTGCCTGCTCCCTGGTCACAGCAGCGACGGCTTGCCGTGCTGGAAGCTGCCTGCGGGCCACGTTTGCCTGTTCCCCGGTCGCGGCGGTGACAGCCAAGCAGGCCGTGCTGTGCTGGGAGCTGCCTCCTCCCTGCTGTCAGTCTCCACGAAGACGATGAGGTTAATTTGCATACTAACTCCTGATTGGCTGGTGGGCATTGCGAAGGTATGGTCAATTTGCATCTTTCTCTTTTATTAGTGTGTGTGTGTGTGTCTATATATATATATATATATATATATATATATATATATATATGTAGTTGGTATGTTTCCTGGGACGTACTTATACTAAAAAGAAGTGTCCATTATTTATCTGAATTCATATCTAAGTGGGCATCTTATAATTTATAATTTATCTGGCAATCCTATATGGGAGTTGACTTCTTAGTACCTCTGTTCTCTCACCTACAAAATAGGGATAATAAAAGACAGTAATAGTGACCACAATTGATATTTGCTATGAAGATTAAATGAGATAATATATATTGGCTATTGTTATTGTTATTCTCAATATGTATTAGTTATTGTTATTGTTATTCTGGGATGATGGAAAGCTAGTAAAGTATGAGGGAATTTTCCAGTACTGATTCTTTTGATGATATTTTAAAAAGAATTGGAATTGGGAGTAAAAAATATTCTGTCCAAGCTACATGTGTGCACCTCAGAAATGGAAATATAAATCCAACTTCATTTTTCTGATTTTTCAAGAGGAACTGGGTAGATGCTTTTATTTCCCAACATAATTTTCACATTTTCCCCTAACTCTTCTGACCATAAAATATTTGCCAAGCCAACTTTATAAACAAGGAGAGGTTCCAGGCACTTAGGCCTTTATCATTAATAAATTCAATAAAATATAAAATAAAATTGGAAAGCCATCTATAAATAAAGTCAAAGTAAGACGAAGTAGTACTCATTAATCCTCCCCTATTTCCTTGGGAAGAATTTGACAAAAACTGATTCTACAAACTCAGCCAGCCATCTTTGAAGGCTATATGCTCTGGGCCAATTATATATTACATGATAACTATACCCAATAATTAACAAATTAGTTAGTTTCTTTGGGAAATGATCAGAAGTGTCAGGGATTGACGAATGTTTAGATTGCCGCCATGAATCCTGCTGAAGAAACATCTGGTTCTTTTTTCTTCAATCAACATGCACCCTGAAGGGTCCCAAATTCAAAAATGATTATATTTCATGTCATTTATGTGCCTTACAGTGTGACAAATTTAACTTGTAAGAATAAGTGACTCCGTGTTCAATTTACGTTGATCCCATTTTCATCCAACATCCAAAGAGAGAGGACCATTATAGATTGATAAAAGCTGCTGATTGATCTATTGATTTCCAGACCTTAAATCTCCTAGGGACATCTTTGTAAAGTTCGTGTTCATAAAATTCTTGTTCTGCCACAAAAGCTCCCAGTGGATTGTGTTTCTCAACTACAAGGAAAATCATCAGGGACAAACCCAGAAAATGTTTCTTTAGTATACACTAGGCAGGAGGGCCTTCCAAATTCAGTCTCAATCTGGTTTCTTCAAAGGTTTATTTTTATTTCATTTTTGAAAACTTTTAATTTGAAGAGGGGGGAAAAGGCCCTTTAAAGTTTAACAACCCGCAGTGATGTAAGTGCCTTTCGGTCTCATATATAATCATGTCTGTTTGGACGTGCTGGGTGTCATGTCCAGGGCAATGGTGCCACATTGAGAACAATATTGAACTAAATAGTTTTGACAGAACAGCCAGACCTTTTCTTGGGGCTCCTGCTATATTGCATATCTGTTTCTTTGTACACAACGGGGTGAACGAGTGATGGAAAGCAGGGAGTTCAATTGTGGCTAGAGTCCGAAAAAGAGCCATCAATGGAACCTCTTTACAGATTTGCACGGACACCTGGGAGACAGAGTACAGATGACTATATTTTCCAGGTTATCAGGTCTGAGAAAAAGCAAAATCATTTTTCTAAAATGAGTACTCTAGCACAATAAATGCCCTGGGTTCTATCCATGCAGATTAATGGTGGCCTGTGTGGACTAGGCTGAAAGAACATTGTTAATCTCAGCTCCTCTTCTCCATTGCTTTATGGAGAGTAGTTTATGGGTACTGGGTTCTGTGGGTGAACTCTAGATGCATTTGTCTCTAAGCGGGGTGTTTTATGTATTTATTGACGAGAGCTCATCTTTCCGATGGTGTAATTTACTGAGATAGTTTATTGAGATTTTAATTCAATAATATTAAGTGTTAGTGCCAGCCTCCACTGCCATCCCCATGAGTGGCTCAGCTTGTAGATCTGTGTGCCCCAGAGTAGACATCAGAGGCTTTGCTTTTTAAAAAGAGCTACATTAAGTAAAGGAAAGGAGAGGCTCAAAAAGTGGTAAGGCAGAATCTATCAAAACTAGTAAATATTTTCCAGGAGGCACAGAAAGACGATGGGTTCTGGGGCTTTCATGAGTGTTGGGAGACCTGAATTATGCTCCAAGCAGCACTGGGAAAGACGACAAACATGTAATGTGGTGGCAGCAATGTCCTTTCGAGTCTCACTGAAGGATCGTGGTTCCCATGCTTGGCACAGATGGAAGGATCTGCTTACCTTGTATTGGCACATGGGCTTACTCAGTGACCCATGGCCTTACCCGATTACTATAAGGAATTGAAAACTGAATCCTAATCACCTGATAGTAGCATTTATCTTCTCCCCAGTGTTATTTTGATTCTGGTCAGCATTTTCAGAAATTTTACCATTATTAGGAAATTTGGAATCTCTTCATCATGAATTTAAGGTCTTCCCATCAGGTACAGTAGCTAAAAACTTTTTAGAGTTATAGTTTGGTGACTTATGGCTAAGTTCAGTCAGTAGATACGTTTTGTTTAGTTAGCATGACATTATTCAAATTTGAGCAGCATTTAATTTTTTTTAAATCAGAAGTTTCCTTATAAAAATCTGGAATTCTGGGTTCTTTTAAAAAGCACAGATAATCTGGCATGATTTGGCCCATATTCCTAGTCTAACCACCTCTTAGAGCTGGGCAATGAGTCTCCAACTAACTACAATTCTTTCTACTCCTTTGACTCCCTGCTGGTCTGCTTCCCTTGTTTGCATGTGCTGTGTCTTTGTAGACATATTTGTTTGCAATCTCTCTGAACTGAACAGAAATGGATGGGTGAACTGGGACCAGAGGTGGAGTTCAAGAAGTGAAATGTAAAAGTTCAAACTGCAGCAAAGGCCATGATAAGTTCATTTTAGCTTTCAACTTGGGGCTAGAGACATGAAGATCAGAATCTAAGTAGAAGGAGATGCAGCAATGTATTGACACATGAGTCTATAGCTATGTAACAGATGGCCCCAATGCTTAGTGACTTGAATCAACAATCCGTGTTTCACCTCTCAGTTTCTGTGGGTCAGGAATATGAACGTGGCTTGCCAAGTCAGTTCTGGCTTGGGTACTCATGAGGATTCAGTCAGGTAATAGCTAGGTCCTCCCAAAGGCTTCTTCACTCACGGTCTGGAGCCCAGGGAGAGTCTATCAGCTGGGATAGCTTTGACTCCTTGGGTACGAATGTCTATCTCTAAGTGATCCCTTCACCTGGTCTCCCCAGCACAGCAGTAAGGGCTTTAAGGCCAAGTACTCAAAGAAGAGAGCTAAGTGGAAGCTGCATCCCTTTTTTTGGACAGCCCAGGATGTCCCTAGGCTCACTTCTGCCTCAACTTTAGAGGGGGAGCAGTCACAAGCCCCCATGCAGATCTGAGAAAAGGAAATATGGACCCTACTCTCGGTGGGACAGGCGTCAGTCACATTGTAAGTAGAGTGTGTGGAATGGAAGCTATAGATCGGGGGCATCCTTCTGTGGAAAATGCAATTGGCTACAAACAAAAACAGGAAATAAGGTCAAGAACCCAGATATCTGAATGAAATAAAAACAAATGAGAACTTGAGTTTCTCTGTAAGATCAGGAAACAGAAAAGAATGTCTGGAGATTGAAATACCTGCTTGGTTGGTTTGGTTTTTCCCCATCTGACCATAGCTCAGAGGTTAGCTTGGGAATGCCAAGGCCACTTACCATCACCAGGTACTGAAACCCTCTCCCATTCCCACCCTGGATGGTATCATTTGTCATTACCCAGCTCTCCACTTTAGCCTCACCATGACCTGTGCACAGCTCACCTCAGCCTCTGCCTGTCTCCTCTGACCTGCGTTCTCCCCCTTCTTTTATTCAATCTCTGATCCCTTCTTCAGGGAAGCCTTTCCAGCTTCTGTAAGTTCACTCCTGGTTTCAATCAACATGCATTGTACAGATTTCTCAAGCATGGTAGCTGCCCTTTACTAGTATATAAATGTGAGTGTGCTTTAAAATCATTATTCCTTGTCCTCTCCATTTAAATAGAGTATTTGACATAGAGTGAGCCTTTACTTTCTTATTTTGCAGATGAAGAAAGAGAAGCCCAGAGAGGTGAGGAGCCTGCCCAGACTTACTTGGCAGAGAAGGGACACAGGCTGCCCCTCCTGGCTTGTTTGGAGCTCCTTTTGGTACTCAGGGGTCAAAACTGGTGGGCAGCCCATAGGCCTGGACACACCTGGTTGGCCAGCACATAGTGTTGTATTTTACTTTGCTTTGATTTTAAGCCTTTACAGTTCTCTGCAGACTTCATTAATCTCTACCACCAAGTCACTCACATAGTTCATTACTGGCCTGGTTTATGAAGGCATTGAGTTTCTGTAGCTCCCACCCCACCCCCACTATAACTTTATGTACTTCTTAAAGGGAGAAATTTTACTCAATAAGAACAGCTGACACTTGTTGATCTTTAGTCTGTGCCAGGCAATTTACAAATGTTAACCTATTTAAGAGTAATAGCACCCCTATGGTTATCCCCATTTTTGTAGATAAGAAAACTCAGACACTGAGAGATTAGGTAATTTGCCCACATCCTAACACATATTAAAGACTGAAAACTGGAATTTGAATCCAAACACTTTCACAGAGCTCATAATCTCAAAGGCTCTGCTGAAGTAAGTAGACAGACAAGAGGAAGTAAAAATAAACATGGTTAGATCTAATCAATCCTTTTAAAAGTAGTCATTATATTTTCAGATTTATAAAGTCTATCTGTCAGTTTATATTTTAAAGAATAGGATGGGCCCAACCGGTGTGACTCAGTGATTGAGCATCGACCTATGAACCAGGAGGTCATAGTTCGATTCCAGCCAGGGCGCATGCCCGGGTTGCAGGCTCAATCCCCAGTGGGGGCGTGCAGGAGGCAGCCAATCAGTGATTCTCTCTCATCTTTGATGTTTCTATCTCTTTCTTCCTCTCCCTTCCTTTCTGAAATCAATAAAAATATATTTTAAAAATAAAAGAATAGGATGATAGTGCACTAATGCGTTAATGTGGCTCATCTGCCAAATGAAATGTTGTCCATGTATCACGAAAAGTGAATTTCACTACCTCAAAAATGCCTACCATCTGGGTTTGATTTTTTCAGGCTAAAACTCAAAATTTAAGCATTTTAACCAAATCACCATCTAAATCTTTATTTTAGTCTCCAAATGCTTTTGTGGCTAGCGTAAAGATGAATGGAATTCGAAAGTGGCCACTAAGATTACTACTGCATGATGGAAACTAGAGTCTACTATATAAATCTAAATCCCTCCATAAATTTCAAAGAAGATTTACTGCTCAAAAATAAAAATATAAATCATTCTCATTTTCTAAATCATAGCTGCTGATGATCATCCTCCGAGTGGTGAGAGATCACTACATTATTCTGGATATAGTACTACATCTAAATTTCCTAAGCAGTCTCAACTGCTCCGGGGATTTACTACTTCATGGACTTGCCAAGATAGAAGGTATTTCTGCATAATTCCTGTAGCTGAACATTATTGATGCTCTAAGTGCGTGGAACATTTAATATGTGTAGCAAGTCCAGCAAGGTCAGTTACTGACATGAATTATGATTTTTACACCGAACCTTTGAAGGCCCAATTAGAAAATTGGTCACTTTTGAGGAGTCTGTCTCCTAATCTCTCCTGTTTACAGAACAGGACTCAGGGGCAGGAACAACTCACAATAGGGTCAGATAGTGGTGGGCCCTGAAGACCAGGCTAACGCATTTGAACCCTTACAGATAACAGAGGGCCACTTAAGGATTTTTTTGAACAAAGTGAGTGACATGATCAAAGAAGTGTTTGAGGAGGGTTAATCTGTCAGCGGTATGTGGAATGTAGTGACAAGAAAATGGGTGTGTGGACAGAAAACAGTGACATAATTCACAACATATGAAGAAAAAACCAAGTTCAACAGCTATCAATCCAGACCAACATTCATGTCCATTATTCAGATGCTCTGATCACTTTCAAGTCATAGCTTCAGAACTCGGGATCATTGATGACTAAAGGACGTCCCTGGCTGTATTTGCAGGTCAGGGAGAAGAAGAGGAGGAAGAAAGCCTGAAAAGCTATAACGCAGTCAGAGGAGCACCCGGGGCACCCCAGCAATTGACTGGAAGAGGACCCCTAAGCCAGTTAGTTTTCATAGATGACCGTTCGTTGGGTCCTGAGATTATTTCTGACTTCCTGTTGTTCCCTGAGCATCTGTCCTTTCCAGTGGACCCTTTTCTTGCGTCTTCTGCAGCAGATGCCCAGCCATCCAGGCTGTTTTGATTGCTTTGTATACTGGTGCAGTCTGGGGAGGTTTCTACTCTATCCAGTGCTGAGTGGATGGCCAGGCTCTTCTCAAAATAACTCATTATCTGTACCGCAGGACATAAAAGCAGTCATCTCCTACCATGCCAATGCAAAAGTGTTAACAAAATGTTTTTTTAGCCAGTTTGGGTAATAATATTTTATTGTTCTACTATTTCAGGAAATTCACCAGAACTGGGAACTGCTCTCACATTAAAAATCCCTGATTTTGTTACTTATACTCTGGCATGGAGCCAGATCTGTCTTAAATCAGGGATGAGAAAATCCTTAAGATCTTTTACTATGCTCTAGCTCTGCATGGCCTGTCTAGAGACGTGAATCTATCATCTGGAAAATAAATAGGATGGTCTGCTGAACTAATGCTTATCTCAGAATGAGGTGAGTCTCCCCCCCCCCCTCTCTCTCTCTCTCTCTCTCTCTCTCTCTCTCTCTCGTTTATTCATTCAGCAAATAGCCATTGGGCATCTATGGAATGCCCATATTGCACCACATGGTTGGGATGCAGAGGTAAAAAAGACAGTAAGGTTCCTGCCTCATGGGGCTTATAGTCCCCAATGAAAAGCAAATGTTTTTAAACAAATGAGCAAACAACTGAGTATAAAATTTGAAATGACAAGTGCTATGAAGGAAAATAAATGGGATGGATGAGAGATCTGCAGAGTACACCTACTTGAGATAAAGTGGTCAGGGAAAGTCTCTCTGAAGAAGTGATGTTACAGCTGAAACCAAAAGGATTAACAGGAACTAATTGGGTAAAAAGGTTGGGGGAAAGGGTACTACTGGCCTAGGAAAGAGAAGGTGCAAAGGCCGGGGGGAGGGAAAGACAAACTGGTAAATGCAAGGAACTAAGTGACAGCCTCTCTCTCTTTCTCTCTCTCTCTCTCTCTCTCTCTCTCTCTCTCTCTCTCTCTCTCTTTTCCTTTCCTTCATTACTTCTCTTTTTTAGTTATTACCTCTTTTTCTATCATATTGTTTTTGTTACCATTATGTCTCCATAAATTAAGTATTGTATAAAATATAAACACAGCTTTAGGAGATTTGGGGGATGAATTCCACATTTATTTATTGTTTAGAAGTTAGAGATGACTTTTTTGAAGGTCATCTGTATGATCTAGACCAGTGGTCGGCAAACCGCGGCTCCTTGAGTGTGGCTCTTCCACAAAATACCACGTGCGGGCGCGCACGTACAGTGCAAGTGAAACTTTATGGCCCATGCGCAGAAGTCAGTTTTCGGAAGGAGATAGACGAAACAAGTATTTCAGATTGAGGACGTTTTTAGCAAAGGCCAGCTTAGAAGTACCCTAATTAAGTTAATAACAATGTACCTACCGATATAGTTTAAGTTTAAAAAATTTGGCTCTCAAAAGAAATTTCAATCGTTGTACTGTTGATATTTGGCTCTGTTGACTAATGAGTTTGCCGGCCACTGATCTAGACCCTTAAGTACCACTGTGGGAGAAGGTAATCCCCTGATTTTAAGAGTTACAGGACCTCAGGAGAAGATTAAATCCATCCACTAGTGAACAGAGGTCTGCTGATACGTCTGATGAACAGAGACCTGGATAGAAGCCACACTGCAAGGAGGAACAATGGAGCTTGTCAGAGAAAACTAACACAAGAGAAAAGGGATGAATTAGTCACTGAAATACAGCACTTGAAATGCTAGAGAAAATGGTGGCTTACATCACGTCTGAGACTGTGAAAGCTGCTCTACCCGGGTATCTGTGATGCCTCTGAACCAGGAGAACGGACTGGCTTCGGGGACGGCTAATTGTCTTACCAACCAATAGCCATGGCCTCCTCTGCTGTAGTGTGAAACCCTAATTTTGCTTAGAGCGGTGTTCTGCCCTGCTGAAACGTGAACTATCTTAGCCGCCTTTGCAACTGGTGCTGACCATATGACTAAATTCTGGCTCCATGTTATCGTGGTACGGACCTCAGTAAAGACTCCTTCAAAGGCGCTGACTCAGCCAGCAGGCCTGCCCCTTTTGCCCTTTCCTCGTCTGCCTTCTTGCTGGCTGGAATGGAGTTCTGAGAGCTGGAGCTCTAGCATCTATATTAGTTCAGGAGGTGACCTTAGGATGAAAGCCACATATTAAGAGAGTGGAGCAGAAAGAGCAGCTTTGGGGCCTGATGAGTAAGACCTCAACTATGTACCTTGACATGTACATTAGATGAACAAGAAATACACTTCTATATTATAGAAAGCAGTGTTCTGGTTTATTATAGTTTTGTTTCATTTTCTTTCTCTTTTTTGCATAAAGGATAATTTTCTAAAATATAAAACCAAACCTAACCTTGATTGAGGACTGTATGAATGTTTCATTACCCACAGTGGACAACCATAATTTATGATATCTCATGATTCTGTGGGTCAGGACTTTGGGCAGGACAAAGCTGGGCCATTCTCTGGTTCCATGTGATGCCAGCTGGAGTCACTCATGCAGCTGCATTTATCTGAGAGCTTGGCTAGAGCCGGGACACCCAAGGGGGCCTCACCATCTCCAGAACCTCCCTCCATGTGGCCTCCAGGAATTCGGTAGCTTTGCTTGGACTTCCTTCCAGCATGGCAGCTGGGACCAAAGAAGAAGCAAGGGAGAGTGCTATGTCACTAAAACCTGTTCACCAAAGTCCCAGAATATCAATTCTCCCACATTCCATGGTCAGAATAAGTCACAAACACTTTCTAGGTTCAGGAAGAGGGACATAGAGTCACTTCTTTATGTAAGAAGCAGTATGCATGAACAAGAATGGCAGTAATAATTGGCAACCATACCTGAGGACTATTTTACCAAAGTAGTTAAAATAAAAGAATAATAGCCTGGCTGGCGTGGCTCAGTGGTTGAGCATCACCCTATGAACCAGGAGGTCATGGTTAGATTCCCCATCAGGGCACATGCCCGGGTTGCAGGCTCAATCCCCAGTAGGGGGCGTGCAGGAGGCAGCCGATCAATGATTCTCTCTCATCATTGGTGTTTCTATCTCTCTCTCCCTCTCCCTTCCTCTCTGAAATCAATAAAAATATATTTTAAAAAATAAATAAAAATAAAAGAATAATATATTACCAGCCATTTCAGCCCCTCTGCTACAAAACTGCTCACTGAGAGGTAGGTAGAAAAACTGAAAACCTGTCCTGATGGAGTTGTAAGTCTGGTGATGACAAAGCTGCAAAATATGACCAAGAGACTCATAGGGGGAGTTGAAAGGCAGGCAAGTACCACCCGGAGGAGTAGATGACATCCTGCAGATGGCATCAATATGGAGCAAGACATAGTGGTGGATGGTGCGAGCAACAGCTAGAGCAGAAGACTCCAGGGACACAGGAATTGGTTCTGATTATACATGAGAGCTTCCTCCTCTCTCCCTCTCCTTAATCTCCTACCTCTACCTTCTGGCCTCAGCAAAGACCCTTGAAGAGACTTAGGGGTTGGAGACTGGTGGCACAAACTTTTAAGGTGACCTTCCTAGTCACTTAGACATCACAAACTGGTGATTTTAATTGCATTAGGAGATAATATTTACATATGCTTCCCTCTTAATCTGAATGTAAATTCATTCATACACTTCTTTCTATGTGTACCTATATGTCACTACCTTCACATAGGAAAAAGTCTAAAAAGATATATACAAAATTTTAATACTTACTATCCCTAGATTATAAAATTACTGTTTTCTTCTCTTTACTTATTTATGCATTTTAAATTTTCTAAAATGAATGTGTATTATTTGCCTAATATTTAAGTGATTTTATTAAAGATGTGTTATTACTATTTTATGGTTCCCCAGGGAAACTTACTTCTCACTTATCAGTGGCCTTTAATTGATCATTTTCTCAGCAAGTTGGTAGTCATAGATTGCTAGGAAAGGTCCCCAGTCTTGCCTCAGATTTGCTCGGTGAAATAGTAACACTCCTGCAGAAAGATTCACAATCCCATGACATACATCTTAGGTGTTGCAATGCCAAAGATTAAAGAAATTTCAAAGGAACCTCCAGAAGGTTGAATTATTGAAATGCTAATGAAGACATGCCCTCGGAGAAAATGCAGGGAGTCTTCCCAGTGTTTAAGGCTTCATCGGAAAGACCTTTGCAGAATAAACATGCTATTCAATTTATGTTTCTCCAAAGGGCTGCTGGAGTTTGAATTGGTGCTCCCAGAGAGGATTTCAAAGCAGAGCTTAGATCACTAACCAGTATAATTTCCAGTTGGTATCCACAAAATCCATGTGTCTAAAATGTGAATTTTTATTTCGTTTCAAAACCAATTGATTCACATAATCAGTCTATAGATGTGTAGGATGCTGAATGAAGTAAATTGGCTTGGGCAGGAGGAATAATACATTGTTGGGAATGCCACAGTATATTTACATAAAAAGCTGTCATTGCTACATTTTTAAATGATAGCACTTTTAAAAGATGGCCTCCCCCATGGAAGTAAGTTTATTATACAGCTCTTAAATGTCCATGTGGTAAAGGTAATTATATATCTCCTATCTTTTTAAAAAATCTATAGAGAACAACTAGACATAGATAGTATAAATGATTGCAAAATTACCTCTAGAAATATTTTGAATATTATGCATATGAGTGGTGTGTGTGTGTGTGTGTGTGTGTGTGTGTAGGTAGATGAAAGAGAAGATGGCTAGATGAATAGATAGATACATGGATAGACAGGTAGAGACAATATTCCATATGCATAAATGTATATAGTCTTATAAGAAATATGTTTATCAGGCCAAAATATAACACACATAATCATAATTAAAATGTATTTTATAGATTACAATTATGCATATTTCCATGTTCTCTTACTAGTTTGTTGACCTCTCAAATTGTTTGAATGTCATGATATAAAAATCAGAGAAAGATTCAACCTTTGGTGCCACTTCTGGAACACTAGAGAAGAGAGATCAAATTCCTTGACCCTCATTACTGATAGTTTTCATGTGTGATTAAATGACTTTTTTAAAAATGTTATCCTGTTTAGGATGTGAACATGGCATTCTAATTCATATGTAGCATGCCTGGGCATTCATATGTTGTCACACACCCAGAGACTGTAGGTGTTAGGCTACATGAAATTCTACAAGAAGAATTCTTGAAATATTTCAAAGGGAAAAGGTCAAAAATTCTTATGAAATGAGAATCCCACTAGCAACCTAGGGAAGAAAAATACTGTAAATGCAATGCAAAGGTCTTATGGTTGACTGTGTTTTCACCTATTTTAACAACCATAAACTGTAAAATTGTTGGTGGACCAACCTATCACATGATGCTAAGCTCAGCTCATATTTCCTCAAACTATTTAGACCAAAAAGCATCTGTGAGTTAGGACTTACAGTGACACTGGTTTCTTATTAAGATTCTTTACCCAGTACAAACGGAAAATTCATTCTTGGTCTTGCCATCTGAGCAGTTTCCATGATTTTGTTCTTACTTCTAGCATGGTTAGATTATGGTGATAAACAAGCAGCTATTAGAGAGAAACTGACAACATGATATGTGCAAAATCTCTGTTGATAAGATTCCTTGATCTAAATTTATAGATCCAATATCCATTTCCAGGGCAGCCAAAGTTTAATGGCAGGGCAACCATGGACATAATAACAAGTCTTCAACAGCTTGATATTTTGAGTGTCGAGGCATTACATTTCAGAGAAAAAGAGAAGATAAGTGTTGTCATTTTAGCATACAGAGAATATGAAGCAATACGATTCCAAGTCTTTTTCAAAGACTCATGCAAATCCAATGCATGAGCAATTTCTCCAGCTCTGCATTTACTGGTTATTCACTCATCTGTTAAGCAAAAAATATGTTTAGCTATTGAGCTAGCAGGAGCTATGGTTAGTCCAGTAAAGGATACAATGTGATAGAAAACACAGTCCCTGTTCTACAGTTGCTCCCAACTAATAATGTTGTAATAATGTAGTAAGTACGTCGATACATATTTGGAGCTCTGACCACTAGAGAAGAAACAATCTACATTTGCTTGGAGGAGTTGAGAATGGCCTCGGAGTAGTGACATTTTAAATGGGACTTTCAGGATGAGTTTCCCAAAGAAGAGCACCTCTTGTACACTATAGAAATACTATGATCTTCTCAACCTGTCATGGGATGGAATCAGTGTCATACGAAGCTAAAGCATGTGCATTCTAGGCAATAGAGATCTACTGAAAAATCTTGGGCTACAAAGTGGTGGCAGTATGAGTCACTGGAGATAGGAAGACAGCTAAAGATACATATTTGCAATGGCCCAGAGAAGAGAAGGTAAACAACTCAGCTGTTTCTCATTGGGGTCACTCTTGTGCTCTCTTTATGTCATTTGGTTGAACAGAACTCCTGTTCTGTGTGGCAAGAATGTATCTAAGAGGCACAGAGACCCTGGGATATCAGGGTAGGGCCACATCACTGATCTTTGTAAGGAGGCCTACATTTGGGATAAAAGAGAATATTTAGAGATCTAACAATCAAGTGTTGGCTCACAAAATTACTACTTCGAACAAAGAGAATGAGGCCACTTTCAAGCAAATTTGTGAAATGAGGAAATGACACTGTTATTTTGGGTGTTGATATGTAAATATCCTCTGGCTCAATTCCCAGGGAATGTGTCCATTTTTCTACAAAAGGGATTATAAGCTCAAAAAATAGGCAACCTGAAAGAGGTGTGCCAATTTTTATTGTGCATATGTGGAGAGGAAGAGATGTGTGGCAATTTGTGTATACACATGTATATTTTTTTAACTTGGTACATTGCTTAATTCACTTGAAATAAAATAAAGGACCATCATAAGTGTAAGTAGTGATCATCTCTTTTCTAATTAAAGAATAAATAAAAGCAAGTGCTATGTACCACTTGATGATACAAGATTAGCAACAGTTGCATTAACAGAATTACTCAATGAAACTTAATATAATCTTACAGAAATTAGTAAATGTGAGAGAAAAGTTTATGTGTATACATACACTCACACACATATGAGAGAGAGAGAGAGAGAGAGAGAGAGAGAGAGAGAGAGAGAGAGAGAGAATTTATTTAGGCCCAAAACACCTAAGGAATGAGATGAGCAATGGACCTGAATTTCACTTCAGCCGTCTTAGCCCTGATGGCAGTGGCTACATCTAAAGATGTGGCTGGGAATGACAATAGCAGCTAAGGAGTGACTAAGTGACAGGCAGAAATGATAAAATCCAGAAGGCATGACACCAGCAGGGCCTTTGGCAGCAGCCAAGCCACACAACAAACTTCCAAGGTAGATTGTGAGCCATTGGCATCCCCAAGCTGAGCAAGCACTTGGAGTCAGGGCAGGAGAAGGTAGAAATCCAGAAATAACAATGCATTAATCGGTGAGGAGGACTCAGAGAAAATTGCTATTATCCTTCATACTCATGAGTATTTGCTGAAACTGCTGGCAGGATTCAGAGAAACAAGGGTTACACGTGCGTTCACAAGGACCTGAATCTGCTATACTCCAGCTGTACCAACACGGAGCCAGTGAAATGGACCATGGTATGGAAAATATAGTGTGTGATTTACTTCTGTCAACTTGTAAAGCTGAGACAGATTTCTGCAGCTGCACTAGACAAGCAGCGATCCATTGAGCTCATTAAGATGTCAATGACCAATCATGTGCACCATGTTTCTCTGGGTTCACAACTCTATCCACGATGCTGAAGGCCAGAACCTCCTGGAAATCAAACTTTTTGTATTTTTTATAAATTCGATGATTGAACAGATGTAAGGCTACTTTCCATTTTTACTTCATTTACTGTGAATATTCACACATTTTGCTGCTGAAATTTAATGATTGGGTGCCGCCCCAAACACGGCTGGAAGTATTGCATAATGTATGACACATGTACCCAATTACCCCTCTAAACTTTCTGACTTCTGAAGCCCATCTGGCCTCGGGGGCTTCAGATAAGGGATTGCGCACATATATTCAACCTTTTCTCCCATAGAAACAATCTTAGATTTAGAAGTATTTTCACAGTCATTATTTGTATTGACCCTTTCCAAAAATACAGAGGTGAGTCTACTCTTAAATTTGCTTATAATTGCATATTTCCATGCCTTTCAAAAAAAAGAGTAATAATTATAGCTAACACCAAGTGCTTACTAAGTGCTAGACTTTGTGCTTAAAAGCTTAGTTCGCTAGCAACGCGTAGCTAGGCCTAGACCCTGGCACCTCGGCAAATACCAGTGACATGTGCTTGCATTCCTCTTGGTTCCGAATAACCATTGTCAATGAATCTTCTTTAGACTCTGCCTTAGCGTTGCTGAATAATTCCAGCAGCTTCCGTAGAGGGCAAATTTGGCTATCTAGGGACTAGAGAAATAGAGCCAGTCTCTGGATGAAAGGAGCAGCTTGTGCATACTAGGATGGATGGCACTTCATGAAACAATTTACCACATTCTACCATCTGGCCACAAATTGCTCACAATCCTCCCACATGTAAAATATGCCTATTCCTGCCCCAGTACCTGCGAAAGCCTCACCCCAGGTATGGCACCAGGCTTGAAATTCACCAGTTGTGCTTCTCTTCTAGTCTACACACAAATGAGATTTCTCTGTGGAGCCCTTCAGTTCTCCAGAGATCTGTAAACTGGAACTACTAGTGTAAGGTATCTGCCCACTCCCACCCAAATATCTAAGACACAAAGGTGAGACAAAGGAAAGATAAGCACACTGAATATGCCTTTTTAAAAAGACAAAGAACTGGAAGGACATAGCAGTCACTGGTCTGTAGCAACTGTGAAATCAAAACAGGGCATGTCCTGGGACAAGGAATGTTGCTTGATTAAGGGCCTATTTCTTATCCTTTGCAGTGATTCTCTAACCCATTTTGTTCCTACACTCTAGACTGATCAGCTCTCTTGTTTTTTTAAAGATATTTTTATTGATTTCAGTGAGAGGAAAGGATAGGGAGAAGGAGATAGAAACATCAATGACGAGAGAGAATCATCAATCGGCTGCCTCCTGCACGCTCCCTACTGGGGATCCAGCCCACAACCATGGCACGTGCCCTGACTGACCAGGTTTTGAACCATGACCTCCTGGTACATAGGTCGATGCTCAAACACTGAGCCACGCTGGTAGGGCTGTTCAGCTCTCTTAGAAGTCCTTCCTTTCTATAAGAACTAGCTCATGTTTGCTAGTTCTCTCAGTCAGCTTTGTGCCTGTAGGAAGTTGATGGCCCAGAAGTTTCTTAAACGGTCTCTGTCCCTTTTCATCCACGTCAAGACAGCCTCTTTAACATACCTTATGGGATTTCTCAGATTAAAGTCTACTCTAATGGATAATAGTGAGGCTCACTGTTCTTATCAAGACAGGCCTTCCTCTAATTTTCCTGATGTGTCAAAGTTGGGTGATATGTCTGGATTCACAGAAGTTCTGTTCAAGTGAAACAACTAGACACCACATTAAATCATTCTGAGGTTTTATGACCACACCCATGAGGCCCCATTTGACTGAATGTAATTTTTTACTCACATTTTCATCTTCTTTGATAATCTTTTCCAATCCAGCACATCCAGGGTCTTTTATATTTTCTCTAAGCTCTCCTTGCAAACTGAATAGTTCTTTCTCTAGTTAATCTCTGTCTTCCTGCATTTCATTATACACAGCTATAAAAAGCCAAGTCACAGTTGTAACATTCCACCCGGGAATCCCCTAGGCAGATCCACGAGTTCATTAGGGAAAATTTGTATCTTCCAACCTTAGCAGAGAACATTTTGCCATTTATTTGGCCAATATTTAACAAGGGTGGTCCTTTTTCCACCCTCAATAGCAATTTCCTTATTCATCTCCCAGCATCTACTAATCATCTCCTTACCTCCTTTCTAGTCACCAATCTCCCCCATTACCAAAGCCAATGCCATATGTTTTCTATTTTTGTTGTGACAGCACCCTACCTCTATGTAGTGATTTCTGTGTTAGTTAACCGTTTCTGTGCAACAAACCACCCCGAAATCTAGTGGCTTAAGCAATAATGGTTTCTTACCTCCTATATAGGTCTGCAGGTTGGTTAGGATGTTCCACTGCTGGTTTCACGTGCTTGTTCATGCTGGAGAGTCATCTGAAATGGAAGGCTCAAATGGCTTCACTTGCATGTCTCATGATGGGTATTGACTGTGGCTGGGAAGTCTTCATTCTCTTGTACACAGCCTTTCCTCCTCTGGTCAGTCAGACTGGCTCACTTATATTGTGATCTCAGCACATCATTCCAGGAGGGCAAGGGAAGAATCTTCAAGGTACCTCAGGGGCCAGTCTCTAGGATTTGTACTTGAATGTGTCTCTTCTGCTACATCCTGCTGGTCCAAGAGAGTCACAGGTTCAAGCCAGTGTAAGAGGTGGAGAAACAGCCCTAACCCTGGATGGGAAGAAAGGCAAAAATCACTATGCAAAGGGATATGCATACTGGGATGGGAGGGAATTTTGGTCATTAAGCAATCTACCAGACTAAGAATCGATTGAAAGAGTGAATGTTTTATTTTTATTTAGGGTATGAACATGGTCTTAGTCCCTGATCTTCATTTTTGCCTCTGGTATCAGACTCATTATGTGAGATTTCCCAAGTGATTGGTTATTCTCTGATCTCCCTACTTCCTTAATCTTTGTCAACAATGGGGTCTTGAATATCCCATGTCTATTGTTCTCTACCTCATATTCTAGAACAATTTGGAGGAACAGGTAGATCTGGTTTTGAAACTTGGCTTTACCATTTACTCACTATGTGACCTTGAGCAGGTTATTTACATTATTTAAAATTTCTGCCTCATCAGATTTGTAGGATTAAAAGGCACAGTGTATTAAAGTTCTCAGCACATGGTAGTAAATTAAAGAATATCAGTTTTCACCTGGCCAGTGTGGCTCAGTGGTTGAGTGTCAACCTATGAACCAGGAGGTCATGGTTCATGCCCGGGTTGTGGGCTCAGTCCCCAGTGTGGGCCTGCAGGAGGCAGCTAATCAGAAACATCATCATTAATGTTATCGCTCTCTCCCTCTCCTTTCCTCTCTGAAATCAATAAATATATATTTTTAAAATGCCATTTTCTTCTTTTGTGTCACCAAATAGTAAAGGACATCTAATACAAGATTAAGACTACAGATTTATCATCAATGGCCAGTTGTTGGTAATTTTTTAAACCAGAATGTTTCAAAAATAAAAGAAGTTGAGAAATTAAATTACCAGCTATGTGCAAATTCTATACTCTTCTAAATTATTCTTCATTTTACATATAATTTCAGAGGTTGTGAAGAAGTATATTACTATAACCCTCATACAATTATGGATTATTCAATTAATCCTAGAGATATGTGTAGGACACTATAAAATTAGGGCATTGCAGAAAAATTATATTTGACTTTTTAAAGGACACTGAAATAGTCACCAAAGGAAAACCCAAAACTTTGTTAGACTTTCCTACACTTACATATTTTTAAAACTTGTCTTGTTTTTATTTGTAAACACATGGCATAGAAGGTACTATAGTCTTCTCAGTACTTTGTATCTTTGATTCAGCCTTTCCTTCACATATCATATAAATTCTGAGGCTCCAAATAGCATTATTAGAAATGAAATGGAAACCAAATAAGAAACATATTTCATAATGAAAATAAATGATAAATCTTGGTTGTTGGTGGATTATAAAGATTGATGGCATGGGAAAAGTCAAAGATCTCACTATTCAACAAATATTTCACTTCACCCAAATCATCAGTGCTATGTCAAATTAAGTGAACTATCTTTTATATATATTCTATCTTATATTACATATTGAGTTTTCTCTTCTCAGAATGTTTTATATTTTCAACAATAAGTCTTATTTTAAATATCAGATCCTATTTTATCATTGAGTCTTTGAAGAAAATGCCTAATAATAACAACAATAATAATAACCATAATAATAATACTGTGAATGATGCACTTGTCTCAATTCTGCACCTCAATACTGACATCCATTACACTCTGTCCCCAACTTCCATGAGGTCAAAATATTCTGAGTAGTTGGGGACGGATATTGAGTTCTACAATATCAGGATCAGGAAGTACCTGTTGGAAGGAGACAATGATATTGGAATCAAGGACCAATGAAGCCAAGAACCTGAGTAAAGACCAAGACTGGGGTGAGCACATATAAACCCTGGGTCCTGAGGGCTGCAGGTAGGGATAACATGGGGATTATTGAAAAGTTTAGAAACAGGTGGAAGCATAATCAAAGCAAAAGTAGGTGTGAGGCAAGGTCACCTAGGTTATTTTAGGTTGATATACATAGGTGCATTTTATAGTAAACAGGTGGACCATGATAGGTCAGACCTTCTACAAGGTCAGGATGAAGCCAGAATAGAAATTCACTGAACACATTTTTTTTCTCCTACCATGCTTGATAACATGTGGCTTTTATCTCTGAGGATTTACTCAAATTTGTAATATTTTTAAGATGTCTTTACATTAGTAAGTCTCAAGGGTCATTCCTGAGCTCATAGCAGAATTAAAGGCCTTTTAAGTTGTTTATCTGAGAGTTTAGACACATGTCCATGAAGGCCAACAAAAGAAGCAGCTAGCCTCTTGGGGAGCTGGGACTCAAGAGAATTCAACTGTATGGTGGAAGTAAGATTCAAGTTTTAAGATTTACAATGATGCACTCTAAAAATTATATAAAATGAAAAATGATCATCTATGACCCCGCACATCTAGAAATCTGTAGGTAAGATATTCAGTTTGACTTTCTATCAGGTACTTTATCCTTGTGAAGTATGTCAGCTTGGTCCTCCAGTTTGAGCTTAACACGTTCACTCAAATAGTAGGGACCTCACTTAATAATATCATCAAAGTGATGTTTTTCTTCTTTTACACATTTTCAAGGCCAGGAAACCTTTCCACTGTGTTTTTAATACCCCAGAACTCTTAGACCTATGGGACCTGAAGGTAATGGAGTAGATACAAATGGAACATGTCTTTCATGACCATACTTTTCTTTCAAAACCCCCAGAGATTTAAAACATGGTTTGAAAACCAGTGGACTAAAACAATGAATTAAAACATCTCTTCTTTTCCCTTGAGATGTTGGTTTAACTCCAGTGTAGAAATCCAAGAGAGATAGCGTCAATTGGTCTTTGGATGTTAACTGTGCAAGATTTCTATTTTTCCAAAGGGCAGATGACCTATTGAAAAGGCGCAAAGTCACAGTGCCTAAACTCTGCAAAGGTGCTCAGACTTCTTGTCTTTCCTCTGGTAAACTACTTGCTATTGAAATAAAAGTACTACCTGAGCTAAGCCATATAGCATACATGTACACATTTACCCCAGGAATCAGAAACTCTTATGAAATCTCTATTGAAAAACAAACAAAACACCTGTTCATTATTCCATTCTTCAGATAGTTCCTCTCCAAATGTATCTTTTGGGGTGCAGGTGGTATTCTGAGGCATATTAGAGATTAATCAAGTAACACAAATTTCTTCTCTGGCATTGGCATGAATTGGGGCCTTGGATTCCAACAGTAATTCAGCAGTAAGAATCCTGTGTAGGAGTTATTAAGCGGGCCACAAAAACCTCCTCTCGCTAATTGTTACCTCTTCTTCCTCTCTGCCTTCCATAGAAGAGCAAGAGAAGGTCTATACTTTGACTTGAGGCAATCAATGTGTACATTGCCTATTTAATTATGAATTTAAAACATTATTATACATTGTCTTCCAAAGGCTTTATATCCAAACATATTACCACTTTTTAATTGATCTTATGAAACTCAACAAAAGCCATTATGTTTGTTTTTTAAAAAAGGAAAAAGAAAATCCTCCAGTGAACATGTAATAGTGAGTTCTAGAAAGCCAGATAATTTCTTTGCTTAATAATAGTTTTCTTTCCTCTTGGCTGCAGATTCTCATAACTAGCACCATGCCAAACATTCGAAGATTGGATTATGGCCTGTCGTACTTGATTATTTTTGTCAGCATGCTGACCCGGGGTGCCCTTTTCTTGTGTTGTTCCTTCTGTTTCCATTTTTCATGTCATCCAGCTTTTCATCTTGTCAATCAGCTTTTGACTTCCTGATTAAAGTGTCTGTCACAGGAGCAGCCTGGTCTCCAGTCAGTTGTTTAATTTGTTCCTCATGGCATCCAATTGAGTTATTCATCTGGCCCAGCTGTTCCCAAGTGCTTCCAGCATCACTTTTTCATGTGTTTGGGTTTAACCTCTATATCTATGTACAACAGTGTGAATTGTTCCATTCATACTGTTGACTGTGGACTTCTTTGCCTTCCTAATGCCTCGACGCTACTAGGCTGGCTGCTACGCTGCAGCCAAACCAACAGAGAGAAGGAGTATTTCAATCTGATGTTATGGTAACAGCTACAACTAAACAGACTAGTTTTAAAGAATTACAGCAAGCCCACTTTTTAACAATCAGGACGATGTAATGGAAACTCTGTACTGTTCAGATTCAGATCCACCCAAGAATAATGTTGATGGCGCTTGGCAGAGGAAAGGAAACGTTAGTCTGCCAATATTGTGGATATTGCCGCAAATGCTCCAGGACCTATTTGTTGCATTAGGTGACATGGGATACTCTCTTGGCTTGAATTGGTGCAGATATCCTACTGGAAAAATAAAATTAAGTAAATCTGCTGAGTTTGCAAGCTAAAACTTGTCTTCTGGTGGTAAGATGATTTATATTACGCAACATTCAAGAAGCCACATAATGCAACAGGAAGCTGAAGAAAAGAAAACGAGAGCACATTCACCCACTCTCCCTTTTAGCCGCTCAAACCTAATTAATTCAAAAGTTCAGTAGATTGTTTATGAGTGAGCCATTCCTTCCTGCTATTGCCTATCATGTTTCTCCTGTACCCCCTACAAACCTGAAATGGCAACTCCATTACAGAAGTCATGAAAATAACCAGACACCGTGTGCCTAGGACCGAAGAATGTAGAATGAGTCTAATGAGAATCAGGCAGGAGGCTTAGTACAACCTCATAGCCTGCTTTCCATTTTGGTTTGATTCCATGCAACTATTTGCAAGGAATTCAGTTGCTCCTATAAGAATATGCATTTATTTCTTTAGGCTAATAATATGGGGTATAGTGAAATAGTGTAGAAATCCTGAAGAGAATTAAAGTTGATAGTACCATATATGGAGAAGGCTATTGGCAATTAAACAAAGGAAATAAAATCATTTTTTTGACTATGGGTTTTTTAAAAATATTTTGAATTTTCTCAGAGGTATTTTACATGTATTAATTTATATTATTAACAGTAATGTTGCAACTTAGAAGCTTAATATATTTTATTTTCAATTAGAAAAACTATGATCAAGTAAATTTGACTTCAACGAGTAAAAATGAAATGTTAAATCATGGAGAAATTGTAATTTGAAATGCATATTTTTTTGTTTTGTTCTAGTTAAATACCACTAGCCCCTCCCCATCATGGAGGTTTTCCATGATGCATTTCTTAGAAAAATAATATTATCAATCTCTTTCTTCCCTGGGAGGGTTTCTTTATTGTCTTACATGGATTTACTTTCCCAACTTTTCCAAATTCATATCTCTGGAGGAATATCCCCATTAGTCTTTCCATTATTATCCCCAGAAAAGTGAATACAATGAATTGGTACTCAATAATTATCCCATCCATCTTCTATTGTGTCTTTCTGTGCAGCAGGGGCTACAAAGTTAAAAATTACACTTGCTAGACTCCCTTGCAGCTAGGGTTCCAGATACGCTTTGGGTCTGACCCATCAGATACACTTGTGAAAGATTTGGAAAATGTAAGTGAAGCAAAGACCACTATTTTTAACCATGTTGGTAAGCACAGTCCTGGAAACACTAAGCTTTGCTGTAGTAGTGTTAGCAGATGTCCCTATATGAAGAAGCAAGATGAGGGGGAATCACTGTTTTGTGGGGAGAGATCTAATAGGCACAGCATGACTGTGAAGCCAACAATTGTGGATGCAGAGCCCTAACCTGAGTCACACCTAAAAGGTGACCCAAGTGCTTACAGTACAAATGGTGGCGTCCTGATTCCTACCTTACCAATTGTGACTCCCCTGGTGGGCCAGTTCTATGTTATTTCTCCAGGAGATTTTCTTGGAGTTATAACCCAGAGGCTGTTCTTCTAAACCAGGGGTGGGGAATGTCCAGCCCAAGGGCCATATAACGCTCTCTTCATCATTTGATCTGGCCCTGCCAAGGCATTAGGGGTGAGTTAATTAAATATTTGACCAAATATAGCAAGCTAATTTTTAAGTTGATAATTTTGTATGGCCCGAGAATAATGTTATAAATATCCAAATGGCCCTTGGCAGAAAAAAGGTTCCCCACCTCTGTTTAGAGTGCCAGCGGTTCTCAACCTGTGGGTCGTGACCATCGGAAAACACATATAGCATATCAGATATTTACATTACGATTCATAACAGTAGCAAAATTACAGTTATGAAGTAGCAACGAAAATAATTTTATGGTTGGGGGTCACCACGACATGAGGAACTGTATTAAAGGGTCGCCGCATTAGGAAGGCTGAGAACCATTGAGACCTTCCGATGATTTGCAAGCTCCTTATTCCCTGCATCACATCCTTTTATGATTTAAAAGAGTAACATTTTACCTGAAAATTCATTCTGATAGTTTGTCTCTGCACTTTTTCAAAATCTCTTGCTTTACTGTAAGTCTCATAGTGCAAAGAGCAGATGCTTTGGAGTCATACACATCATTATTGGTTATATCACTTTGAATAAATGTATAAACTTATCTAAGCCTCAGCTCCTTCATCTGAAAAAAAATATGCAATAATACTTAAATGCATAGTTGACATACAAATAAAATGAGTTGATAAAAATTTGTTGCCTGAACCTCTGATGCAAGTATTCCATAAATGTCAGCACTCTTTTTCAATGTTTAAATTTGAACAGTTAGTTCCCAACATAATATTACCACTAAACTAATCAAAGACCACATTTAGTAAGGAAAACAAAAGACTGGTAAAATATTGCATATTTGCCCTAGCCAGTTTGGCTCATTGGATAGAGCGTCGGCCTGCGGACTGAAGGGTCCCAGGTTTGATTCCGGTCAAGGGCATGTACCTTGGTTGCAGGCACATCCCCAGTAGGAGATGTGCAGGAGGCAGCTGATCGATGCTTCTCTCTCATCGATGTTTCTAACTCTCTATCCCTCTCCCTCTCTGTAAAAAATCAATAAAATATATTTAAAAAATATATATTGCATATTTTATTAAAAGCACATTCCTGTGTCAATTGGGATCCAGTGAACCAACTACTTATGGATACTAGCACTGAGTTTAACACAGGGAACCAGACCCCATGAGATTTCCAGATTGCTATAAATTTAGAAAATATATATATATATATGCCATATATAAACCTAATATGCAAATAGACCGAACGACAGAACAGCGGAATAACTGGTCACTATGACGTGTGCTGACCACCAGGGGGTGTGTGCAGAACATGCAGGCATCAGCAACAGGTGGCAGAGCGTGGAACATGGCAGGTGTCAGCTGCAGCAGGATGGTGGAGCAAGTGAGCGGGGGTGCCAGACCAAGGCCGGGCGTCAAGCCTCTGGTGGTTACTGAAAATTCTTTGTTCCCATACACCACAGTCCCGCCTGATGCTCACCAGAGCTGCCACTCATACCCGCTGCCAGCACCCGGCGCCAGCTCCAATAGCTCCGCACCGTCAGCGGGTGCGAGCAGTGGCTGCCAGCCCCAATCACCCCTGAGGGCTTCTCCACCTCCCCCTCTTCCTGAGGGGTGATTTGGGCAGCAGCCACCATTTGCACCCGCTGCTGGCGCCTGCCCCAATAGCTCTGAGCAGTCAGCGGGTGTGAGCAGGGCTGGCACCATCAGTGCGTGCGAGCAGTGGCGGTGGCAGGAGAGGAGCTGCCAGCAGACAAGGGCCCGGGGGCTGCAGCCGGAGGGGCCAGGTGAGGGCACAGAGGATGGGCCGAGACCCGCCTCTGTGTTCACCACAGCCTTGCAGCCCACAGTTCCTTTCAAGGTGCACAAATTCATGCACTGGGCCCCTAGTATAGGCAGTCCTCAAGTTATGTCGGACTCGACATACGTTATTTTGTGGTTACGTCGCCATCTCCCATTTATTTATTAAAAAAAAAGTTCCGTCATTTAGAAGTATGTACATATGTGCTTTATGTTTTTTATTATTTATTTGCCACAAGTAAAGGTCAGGAATTGTTATCTTTCTTTTAAATTTTTTTTACTGTTTCACTTCATTACTGCTGTGTATGTGCTCCATGTGAGTGATGTAGGTGCTCATGTAGGTGGGTTCTGACTTACGGCGAAAATCGCATTACGTTGCGCTGTAGGAACAGATCTCCGACATAACCCAAGGACCTACTGTGTGTGTGTGTGTGTGTGTGTGTGTGTGTGTGTGTGTGTTCATTCCTTGGGATTAAAGATTACCAAGTACTATATATGTACATGCTTCCTTCATGCCATGAAAAAATGAAGTGAATGAATTTTAATCCAAGAAGATTAGGTTAAAGATGATAATCAAATTTCAATCCCATCTCCTTACCTAAGCCTAACGACATCTTTCAGTTAGTAACAAAATAAAAAAAAAGTATTCTCATTCCTTAAGACAAAATAACTTTGGATTATCAGGAGTCATTTCTTCTCAAAAGGGATATATCTTAGCTACGTGATGCACTAAAGTATTCCATAATTCTTCTCAATTTTCCTAAAAGATTTGGAAACTTAATTTCACTAATTCCGTTTTATTAATCTAAGAAATTAAATGCATCTCCCTCTAGGAATAATAAGAAGAAACAGAAAAATGGACTTACAAGAAAGAGAGACAAATGCTCAGCTGTTGAAGTAAAAATGGGCCTGAAATCTTGTAGGTGCGTGTGTAGAAGATATTGTGGTGGTCTGAGATAGGATCTAATAGCTACAAGTTTGAGTTTAAAACTCAATACATATCAAAAAAGCGATGAAGCTTTGGGCATACTTGAGTAGGAAAGCATAAATGAGAACCCTACAAGCCAGAACCATCAATGGCTTCATCCTCAGTGAAAAGAAATACTAGAGAAACACACAATCATTTGGCAAGGGAAATGACAAGGAACCTTGCCTCTACCTGAGGCGCTGGGTCATGAAGTAACAAAAATCACCATGAAAAATTAATACCAGAGACATGAGCAAATGCATATTGATTTCACATGTTTGGGGAGACAAAAGAAGTTTCAAACCAAGAAACACGAGGGGGAAAACTATTACAATGGACCTTGTGTAAGCAAATGGAAATTCAAAACACTTTAGGGGAAATACTTCCAAAACTAAAGGTAATTTAGATGTATCTTCCTCTCTTAGACACACACACACACACACACACACACTGCTGAACTCACAATCAAAAAAAGTTTAAAAAAACAAGAGGAAAATCCTTTATAAGCAAGATTAAATAAACATAATCCTAAAATTTAAGATTACAGAAAAATATGAAAAATCTATAAAAGTAAATAGGCTTTAAATGATTTAAAATAAAATAGAAATAATAAGGCAAGAATGACACTATCATAAAGGCAAATTGAAAAAAAAATGATGTCAAGAAATAATGTATATAGTTATTGAATTATAGACTCAATGGATATAATAAAAAGCAGATTAGATACAAATTTAAAAAAGTAAAATGGAAAATAGATCTGAGGATCTTATGCAGAATATGCACAGATATGTAAAAGAGTGGGAAATATGGATAATAAATTAAGGTAAAATAAAAACGCACCTAATAGAAGGTCTGGGACAGAGTATAGATAATAGTAGCAGTATACTGTTCAATAAAAAAAGGAAACACTAATTGAGACTTTTCCTAAATGCCATATATCTTCGGATTCAACAATCATAACTAAAGAGAAGTACAAATCCTTTCTGCACAAGACAATGCCAAAGCCCTGCCCGTATTTCTTTAATCCTTTCCTTCCCTCACCCCAAATATTGGTTCCAGGTGTGCCTTTACTCCCAACTCTACTATCTGCATCTCTTTGTCAAGAGTTCCCTTTGCTAGGGAGAGGTCCCAAATAAACCAAATCAGAAATGATAGAGGCGAAATAACAACAGACCCCACAGAAATACAAATGATTGTTAAACAATACTACGGGCAACTCTACTCCAACAAACTAGACAACCTGGAGGAAATGGACAAATTCCTAGAAAAATACAACATTCCAAAACTCAAACAGGAAGAATCTAAAAACCTCAATAGGCCAATAACTATGGAAGAAATTGAAGCAGTCATCAGAAAGCTTCCAGCAAACAAAAGCCCAGGGCCAGACGGCTTCACAGGGGAGTTTTACCAAACATTCAAGGAAGAACTAAAACCTACCCTCCTTAGACTACTACAAAAAATTCAAGAGGAAGGAACGCTTCCAAGCTCATTCTATGAAGCCAGCATCACCCTAATACCAAAACCAGGTAAAGACATCACAATGAAAGAGAATTACAGGCCAATATCCCTCATGAACATAGATGCCAAAATCCTCAACAAAATCTTAGCAAATCGGATCCAGCAGTACATCAGAAGGATCATACACCATGACCAAGTAGGATTTATCCCAGAGATGCAAGGATGGTACAACATCCGTAAATCAATAAATGTGATACATCACATAAACAAATTGAAAGAAAAAAACCACATGGTCATATCAATTGATGCAGAAAAAGCATTCGACAAAATCCAACACCCATTTTTGATAAAAACTCTCAGAAAGGTGGGAATAGAAGGATCATACCTCAACATAATAAAAGCCATATATGACAGGCCCACAGCCAACATCATACTCAGTGGACAAAAACTAACACCATTTCCCATAAGAACAGGAACAAGACAGGGATGCCCACTCTCACCACTCCTGTTCAACATAGTACTGGAAGTATTAGCCATTGCAATTAGGCAAGAAGAAGAAATAAAAGGCATCCAAATTGGAAAAGAGGAAGTAAACTGTCCTTATTCGCAGATGACATGATATTATACATACAAAACCCTAGAGACTCCATCAAAAAGCTACTAGACTTAATACATGAATTTGGCAATGTAGCAGGATACAAAATTAACCCCAAGAAATCTGAGGCATTTCTATACACCAATAGTGAACTTTCAGAAAGAGAGATTAGAAAAACAATCCCATTTACCATCGCACCAAAAAAATTAAGATACCTAGGAATAAACTTAACTAAAGAGGTTAAAGACCTCTACTCAGAAAACTACAGGACGTTGAAAAAAGAGATAGAGGAAGACATAAACAGATGGAAGAACATACCATGTTCTTGGATTGGTAGAATCAACATCATTAAAATGTCCATACTACCCAAAGCAATCTATAAATTCAACGCACTTCCCATTAAAATACCAATGGCCTTCTTCAAAGATCTAGAACGAACTCTCCAAAAATTCATCTGGAATAAAAAAAGACCCCGAATAGCTGCAGCGATCCTGAGAAAGAACAAAGTAGGTGGGATCTCAATGCCAGATATCAAACTGTATTACAAAGCCACTGTTCTCAAAACTGCCTGGTACTGGCACAAGAACAGACATATAGACCAGTGGAATAGAATAGAGAGTCCAGAAATTAGCCCGAACCAATATGCTCAATTAATTTTTGACAAAGGAGGCATGAACATACAATGGAGCCAAGATAGTCTCTTCAATAAATGGTGTTGGGAAAATTGGACAGATATATGCAAGAAAATGAAACTAGACCACCAACTTACACCATACACAAGAATAAACTCAAAATGGATAGAGGACTTAAATGTACGACAGGAAACCATAAAAATTCTAGAAGAATACAAAGGCAACAAAATCTCAGACATATGCCAAAACAATTTCTTCACTGATACAGCTCCTAGGGCAGTTGAAACTAAAGAGAAAATGAACAAATGGGACTACATCAAAATAAAAAGCTTCTGCACAGCAAAAGAAACCATCAACAAAACAACAAGAAAACCCACCTCGTGGGAAAACATATTTGCCAACGTCATATCTGATAAGGGCTTAATCTCCAAAATTTATAGGGAACTCATACAACTTAACAAAAAGAAGATAAACAATCCAATCAAAAAATGGGCAAAGGATCTAAATAGACACCTTTCAAAAGAGGACATTCAGAAAGCCAAGAGACATATGAAAACATGCTCAAAGTCACTAATCATCCGAGAGATGCAAATCAAAACAACAATGAGGTACCATCTCACACCTGTCAGAATGGCCATCATCAACAAATCAACAAACGACAAGTGCTGGAGAGGATGTGGAGAAAAAGGAACACTTGTGCACTGCTGGTGGGAATGCAGACTGGTGCAACCACTATGGAAGGCAGTATGGAGGTTCCTCAAAAAATTGGAAATGGAACTCCCATTTGACCCTGTGATCCCACTTCTAGGAATATATCCCAAGAAACCAGAAACACCAATCAGAAAGGATATATGCACCCAGATGTTCATAGCAGCACAATTCACCATAGCTAAGATCTGGAAACAGCCTAAGTGCCCATCAGTAGATGAATGGATTAGAAAACTGTGGTACATCTACACGATGGAATACTATGCTGCTGTTAAAAAGAAGGAACTCTTACCATTTGCAACAGCATGGATGGAACTGGAGAGCATTATGCTAAGTGAAACAAGCCAGTCAATGAAGGAAAAATACCACATGATCTCACTCTTTCGTGGATAATTAAGACCATTACAAACTTTCGAACAATAATAAATACAGTGGCAGAGCTGCCTCAAACTGATTGTCAAACTGCAGTGGGAAGGCCAGGGAGGGTTGGGGGACAGGAGGGAGGGGAGTAAGAGATCAACCGAAGGACTTGTATGCATCCATATAACCATAACTAATGGACATAAGACACTGGGGGGTAAGGGAGGGCAGGGGCTTGTCAAGGTTGGGGGGGGGAAGGACACTTATGTAATACCCTTTGTATTACTTATAGCGAAAAATAAAAAAAATAAAAAAAAAAGAGTTCCCTTTGCTTCACATCCTCACCAATACTTTTTATCTCTTGTCGTTTTATCACAGCCTTTCAAACAGATGTTGTTTAGGATTTTTTTTTCATTTATATTCATAAGGGATAACAGTTCACAGTTTTTCATTTTTATGTTGTTTTTATCTGATTTGGCATTAGGTTAATTCTGGCCTCATAGGATGAGTTGGAAAGTCCCTCCTCTTCTATTTGGAAGAGATTGTGAAGTATCGGTGTTAATTCTATAAATGTTAGGCAGAATTCACCAATGAAGTCAGCAAACCTTATTCTTTATAACGAGGGTAAAAGACGTTTTTAGGAAAAAACAAGCTGACTTGCACTTAAGCCGAAGAATAATACTCAGTTGTAAACTCAGAATCACACAAAGTAATACAGATCACAGAAATTGTTTAATATAATACAACATTTCTTTTCTATATTCCTTAACAGATAATTGTTTAAAGTACAAATAATAGCAATATATCATGGGGTTTATACCAAATGGAGAAGTAAAATGTATGACAATAACACAAAGGAAGAAACATTGGAAACAGACTTTCATTATTGTAAGACTTTTAAATTATAGTGGTATAATAATATTTGAAGATAGATTGCAATAAGATAAAAAAACAACTAAAGAACAACTATAAAACAAATAAATATAGCTAATATAGCAATAGTGGAGATGAAATATAATACTAAAGCTATACTGAATTACGTACTGAAACTAATTTTGGGGATATATATATATATATATCTCCAGATAATTCTGATGAGCAACCAGATCTAGAAATCACCACCTTAAGCTATCTTCTAGCCCACCACTTGTTTATTATAGTGATAAAATAAATTCATTAAAGTTTTAAATCATGAAACGTTTCAAACAAAATATAAGGCCCATTACTCACCATGAAATTTAGTAATTATCAACATTTTTTACCTATTTGCTTCAGATTATCTTTTAAAAGTTACTTTGAGACATAAGTGTTATAAAAACAGCTTCACCTCCAGTCTGATCTATCCCTCAGAATTTTGTTAAGTTACTTAAGTAACTAGTGGCTCAGCGTGCAAAATCATGCACAGTAGGCTGCCCGCCTCTTCTGTGGGAGCTGGTGGGAGCCACAGCGCACCACAGGAGCCAGGGAGAGCCGCGCCACTTCAGTGGGAGGGAAGGACTGAGAGGTGCTCCATGCATTTCCTGTTGACCAGTTGCACATACAGCCCTGCCCAGCCACACACACCTCAGCGCACACATAGCCCCACCCACCCGCATGCACCTGCTGCGCACTCGCACGCAGCTCTTGCTGATTGGTCGTTACGCATGAGGGCATGATGACCATTTGCATATTAGCCTATTAGTATATGGGATTTGATGCACAGTATATTCAGTTTTGGGAGCTACTAATTTGAGATACATTTCTTTCCCTAGGAAATCTAAGTTATATCCTAGTTTGGGGTTCTATGATTGTAAGTTAAGTAATTCACTGTAAACATTTTCATTAAGTTATAGCACAATGATAAGCCCTTCATTTTTAATGAAAAATCAAAGAAAGCTTTGGGATTTGCTGTAAAATCATTGATGGGTACAGTGTGCTATTTAGTGTCATTTGTAAACTATAGCTTATAAAAAATGACATTCATACTTTACTGTCAAAAAATCTGTCGTTCTAAATAACTGAAATTATGCCTTTTACTTGTTAATAAGTGTCATATAAGTAATTATGCATAAATTTTGCCTGCACTGCCAAAAAACTCAAAATAAAATTTAATACTTAAATTTTTATTATTTTAATAGCTTTAAATAGAGTTGTGACTCTTAATGAAAGCCATTTCAAATATTTTGTAGTACTAGATTTGGTATGAGTAATCAGTGGAGATGATGATGATAATAAGAATAGTAGCTACCATATTGGAGGTCTTTTAATATGTGACTGCATAAACTTAGTTTTTAAATTTAATCCTCAGCTCATCCTTCTACAGCAGGAATTATTATTTTACAGAAAGCAAGTTACTTAACAGATTAGTTTTCCTTCACTGATGAAGAAAATTGGAATTATAGAAAAATAAGGGGGGGGTCTTAAAAATATACATAGTAAATTATTTCCCTACTAGAGGTGCAGTGCACGAATTTGTGCACCAGTGGGGTCCTTTGGTCTGGCCTGTGGGATTGGGCTGAAACTGGCTCTCCAACTTCCCCTGAGGGGTCCCAGATTGTGAGAGGGTGCAGGCCAGACCAAGAGAACCCACCAGTACATGATCAGGGCCGGGGAGAGACGTGGGAGGTTGGCCAGCCAGGGAGTGACTGTAGGAGGGCTCCACAGTATGTCTGGCTCATCCCGCTCAGTCCTGATCAGCTGGACCCCAGCAGTAAGCTAACCTACTGGTTGGAGCGTCTGCCCCCTGGTGGTCAGTGAACATCATAGCGACTGGTCAACCAGTCAACTGTCTGCCCCCTGGTGGTCATTGCACATCATAGCAACTGGTTGACTGTCTGCCCCCTGGTGGTCAGTGCACGTCATAGTGAGCGGTTGAGCAGCCTTAGCATATCATTAGCATATTACGCTTTGATTGGTTGAATGGCTGACCGGTCGACCAGACACTTAGCATATTAGGCTTTTGTTATATAGGATTAATCTACCCAACAACTAGCCATTAGTCTAAAGCCACTATAGTGTATAGTTTTTATGGCTCCAAGTCTCAGTTTATATCTTTAAACAGAGGAGATAGGTAATGATTTCAAAGATTCCTTCCAGTTTGATATGGTCTTAAGTCATGAAATTTGTAAGGCTGACTTTAGCTAATATAGTAGCTGAGATGGAGGGCTACTATTTTTTAATTTTCTCTCTTCTCAGCAGAAACCAAAAGTATGGGCAAAATAGAGCTCTAGGGACTTTGCAATCTTAAAGATAATAAATACAGGGTAATCTCTAGCCTTCACTGTAGGAACATTTTTATTCAGTATACTTCCCACATTCCTCCTCTATCCCAGCTTTGTCATTTTCAAATAATGAATAAGTATATTATAATTAATAATAAAATGAATATTGTGTTATTATATTTGCAGGTGACAAGTATTGCATAATAAAACATAATTAACATAGTGGGTGTCAAGAAGGACATACATTCAAGAGGTCAGAATCTAGCCCAAAATATTATTATTCTCATGGTCTAAATATTTGTTAATTGAAATAATTACAATAACATTTATCTCTTGGATGTTTTTGTTATGACTATGTCACAAAGGTTGTCACCCCTTTTAGATTGTCCTGTTTATACTAATGGACAGAAAAACAGCAGGTTGCATTAAAGGACATTTTAGAGTACCTTCTAGTTCTACTTGTTGATGCATTTATGTCATAAAACCATTATGTCCTAAAAAGCAAATTTATTTTAGGGCATGCCAGAATATAACTAAAGCAGGCCTGAAGGCTTGGATCTGTACATGCTGGCTGGTGGTACACTTCTAATTTACTCAGATTTATAGGAAGAACCCATGAAGTTGCTGGGACTGTTTTTAGTGATTCTTCTTGATGATCAGACAGGCATATAACCAGAGTCTTCAGAATATTTGAGAGGGCCAGGAAGCTATAAAAATTCCTGGAAAATCAGAAAACAGGAGCTTCTGAAGAGCCCGAGAGTATCTTCTCCAAATCAGGAGACATCACTGACAGGTGAACACTTCTGGAGGAATCTGAGGGCCTCAGAAACTTGACCATCTGACCTGGAGTAGTTCTTGAGTTCCTTGCACTGTGTAGCCATCTGTGTGAGAAACTTGTGTCACCTTACCTACTTTAAAGCAAGTTTACCCTTTGCTGTGTCTTTGGCACCTTTGTATCAATCAAACACCACCAAATTTTGACAACTGTTCATGGGGTTACCAAGAAACCAGACATAAATTTCATCACTATCAAAGTCACTCAGCTGGATCATGTTATGTAAAATGACATGAAAGACACAGAAATCACTCCTTGGTCCTCTTTTTCTTTTCTTCTTTCAGAATGGATCAGAATAGTGCAAGTGAACAAGAGAGGAACACTTTTTATCACCCCCTCAATAGTAGGTTCATTTCCCCCTTTTACTCATTTATCTCACAATTACTAAATATTTATAGAGTGCCTACTATATGTCAGACTGCATGTATTGCCAGGCCTACGTTATTTCCCTCTGCCTAAAATATCCTTCCCATGTTCTTCTTTCTAAGGTAAATTCCCCCTCATCCTCTAAGTACTATCTAAAAGTACTCCCCCCATTGAGGGCTTTCCAAGCTCCTTTAGGGCTACCAGGCTTCCCCTCTGCTGTGCTATGAGAACATCAAGAAATAAGTAGATATATGAACAAGAAGATCTGGGTGATATTTCTTATGCGTTGCACATGGACAGTTCACTAAATCACCTTTTCGGTTTGGGCTGTCTCTTGGTACAGTTAAATGATACTACTAATGCTCTCTCCGTGAAATGTCATGCTTTAAAACTTTAAGAATGGAACGCCAGAAGTATCTTATTGTTTCTGTTAGATCCATTGTCACCTTGCAGTTGACTTTGTGGCCTCGATGCAAATAAATGTTGGATCCAATGATTCAGAACAAGTGATGGTAACAATAGAGTTTATGTGCTGTGCATCACATTTATGATGTGGTCAACTTCCTCACTGCCTACTTATTGAACAAGAGCTGTCTGGGTGAAATTGTAGGGAAACAAGAAAAACTAAAGCAATTGAAGGGGTGAGGGATGAGGAAATAATGACATCATGTCTAGATAATTCTTTGACAAATGGATTCTGAGGTGAGAAAGAGAGAAATAGAGAGGTATCCAGTGAGGAATAAGGCCAGACTTAGTTAAGAAGCTAATGGGGGAAACAAGTGTAAGGATACTCATTTGCAACTACAAATGAATAGCAAAATGATGGAGGGATATATTAGTATACTCGTATGATGAAATAATATGTAAAAGAAAATTGCAATAAACTAAAACTACATGTAGCAAAATGAATAGATTTCACAATGTAATATTGAATAAAATATCAAAATGACACACATACAATGTATTATTTATGAAAAAATTAAATTCACAAAGTAGTGCTATATATTGTTATGTATACATAGATTTGTAAATATATAAAGACTAGAGGCCCGGTGCACAAAAATTTGTACACTGGCGGGGGGGGAGGTGTCCCTCAGCCCGACCTGTGCCCTCTCACAGTCTGGGACCCCTTGGGAGATAACCACCTGCTGGCTTAGGCCTGCTCCCCAGGTGGCAGATGGCAGGCCTGATCCCACAGTGCCTGCCCCGCCTCCCCAGGTCGCAGATGGCAGGCCCGGATACCACGCTGGGTCGCAGATGGCAGGCACGGATGGCAGCGGGGCGTGCGGCGGATTGCGCTGTCCCTCCCCGCCTGCAGTATGCAAATTTAACGGCCATCTTTGGGTTAATTTGCATACTCTTCTGATTGGCTGATGGGAGTAGCAAAGTTATGGTCAATTAGCATCTTTGTCTTTTATTAGTGTAGATTAGAGAGGAAGGGTACTCATTAAATTCATGAGGATAGTTGCTTTGGGGTAAAAAAAATAAAAGGGGGAAGAATTGGGATTGAAAAAGAGAACAAAGTACATTTGTTTTATAATTTTTATTTGTTCCATAACATGTAAATCTGGGGCATAAATTGGAAAACATTAACCATCTGTTAATTCTGGGAAGTGGATAAATAGGCCTTTGCAATGTTGTTCTCTTAAATACTCTATATCTTTAAACAAAGAAAACCAAAAGTCAATGGGAAAGATCCAGTTGAAAGAGTAAGACATTGAATCAAGATATGTTAGAAAGATTAAATGTAGTGTTTCTCAGAAGCAGGAAAGAAATGGCAGGCAGGGGAGAAACATTAAGTTCTTAACATTAGAGGAAGCAATATCAGGAGCTCATGGGGCATAATTGGGTAGGGTATTTGATTTTAGAATGATGAGGGAGTTCCTACATGCTATGGAGTGGCAAGAAGTAAGGAAAGTAAATTTGACAATAGAGAATGTTTTTAAAAATAATTTCAGGGAGTGTGAATTGACTAAAGAAACGTTGCAACCCTGCCAAGCAATGGAATTTCCTTTTTGGTGACTATGACTTTCTAGTCAAACCAATCTGCCCTATTGTGTGAATTTATACAACAGCGTTCAGGCCCACAGAAAGCAGGTTTGTCGTTTTTTAGAATTTTCTGGATGCATGTGACAAAAAGACCGAAGAGAAAGTAAATTTGGGTTTTAAGGAATATTATTGCTTGATGGATAAGGGAAACTAACTTGAATAAGAGAAAAGGGAATAAATACAGTACTTATGAATGGGGAAAAAAGCAGAGAATTCATGAGATAAGTTGAGGTCAAATAATGATGGTAGTGGCAAAAACTAAACTAGTTATTCAATTAGTAATTTGGAAGGTAGAATGGTTATGGTGATATGAATTAGTAATTGGAACCAAAGGAGGGGATAGCTAAAATATGATGGAAGAGAAGCTCATGGAAATAGGAAGGTCGAGAATTTAAGAGGCTATTGGGCCACAAGGGCCATTCACGTAGACATCCAAATCATAATAGTTAAATACAGTGCTTGGTTACTCTTTCACTGTAAAGAATGAAGGTTCCTTCTGCCTATGCTTATAATTCATCTGCCACTATGTACACACTTTCTGTCTTTCATATTTTTCTTAAGAGGATATTTTTGGTTCAGTCCATCAGCATTCAGTTTGAGGTGCCCTGTTGGATTCTCAGAGCCATTTAGTCACTGGCAAGCCTAAAAGGGTTGTCACTGAGTTAGACCTGGCCTCGTTTCTTAGTTTGTCCAGATTAGATTATACAGAACATGAAGACCTGTGCAAGGTCCTCAAAAGGAAGCTGTGTATGTGGTGAACAATAAGCAGTGTGTGTGTGTGTGTGTGTGTGTGTGTGTGTGTGTGGTGTTTGATCATATCATATGCCATTTCTCCATATACACTCAAGTGCATATATCTTTATTCAACCAAGTAAAATTCAATGAAAATACCTGTTAGCTGCTTCTTCCCAAAGCTACCCACCAATATCTTTCCACTAGAAACGTTAGAGAAAAGAAAAGTAGCAGGGCATTTTGAACCTATACAACATAGGAACTATTAGTTAGCAAGCACACCCTCTTTTCAAAGATGTCCAGGATCCAGGAACTATGGGAGCATTGAGGACTAGAAGGGCAGGGCCTGGTAGAACAAGGGCAGCTGTGTGTTGTTGGCCAGAGCTGTGGTTAGGTGCCCAGTGGCACTTATTCCGAGCATGGAGGCACCGACCTATATGCATGACTGATTTAACTAATATAAAAAGTTCTTTTTTATTTTTGCACCTTGAGGACCAAGAAAAAAAGGGTAAAAGAAACCCAAAATTAATGAATAAAATCAATATTATTTTTTTTGCTGGAAAATTCGAGTGAACTATACAGTAAACCCTCACAATATTTCCATCTGCTAGGTATATGAATCCAGAATGGTTTTACATTTATAATTACAGAGGGAACGTGTGAAAGACCCTTATTCCTTTTTTCCCTTCTCTTAAAAAAGTGGTGAATAGGGCCTTTAATGCTCAATCTTAAATGAATGCTGTATATTTTGGCATAGTGTCAAAGTGTTAACAGAACTTGTACTATGGTCTTCTAAAGGGAAAAAACAAATAGTTTAACACTGAGGTATTTTGAAGCAGGTGCTCTGGACAATTAAAGAACTCTGTGGCTTTTGAAGGCACCCTTCCAAGAACTAGAAATCTGAAAAATGAATACCACACTGTCACTTTGATAAAATATCTGTTTTTTACTTCTTTGGGAGGAAAAAAAAACACCAGAACTCAAAGAGCACAGAGAAAAGTTGTGTTTAGTAAGAGTAATGTACAAAACACTACTTAAAAAGTGCCAATAGCCCAAGAAAAAAACAGTTTATACTCCTCAGTTTAGATCCAACAGTAAAACTCCAATAGTTTACTCTAAAATTTTTGACAACTTACTGTCTTCATGGTATGGATAGGAATGTATAAAAGTTACAATGTAGGATAAACAAGGCTGTGACTGAAACTGGAATGTTGTAATATTAAGCAAAGGGGAAATGTGTGTAGGAGAACATATGACATTGAGTTAAAAGAAAATAGGAGAAGAAAAAAGAGAATGAAAGAAAAATGGTGCAAACTGTAACACGAAATGTAAGTGAAAGAAAATGAAAATAAGCATCACTTAGATGGCTGAACAAAGCTCAGTTCCCAGACCTGGATATTTTCAACAGAAATAGGACTATTACTAGCAATAAATAGTGATTTCAAGTAGCACTGAGACATTAGGAAACTAACTCAATGTTTTTGAACATCAATCAGTTTTATCATCCATAAGAGGGAAATATAACCTCTGCTCTGTATACCTTACATGATTTTAGTGAGTCTCAAATGAGAAAATGGTTGTTAAAGCATCATAAAAATATCAAGTGGAAATTTTTATGAAGATTTAACCTAGAATCCTATAAAGGACAATACAAATAGTCTAGAACAGCATATCATCTCAATATTGGTGACTTACGGGCTAAGGAAAAGGAAAGAATGAAAGCCGAGCAATGGCCAGTTCCCCTTGGGGGAAAGAGCTATGATTCATCCACAGAATGATGGAAGTAATGACCTCAGAGTGTGCACACTTCCTCACAAGAATTCAGAAAATGACACATTGCACATTGTACTAGTAACACACTAACGGAAATACCGTAGTATCACCTAAGCAAGTCTTGGCCTGATGGATGCATAGACTGTCCTTAACTAGATAGACAATTGTGAAAAAAAATCTCTATTTCCACTGAAGTACAAAATGTTTTAAACAGGTTATTTAACCCATTGGATTACTATAATAACCATGATAGGATTTAAAAAAATTTTTAGATTAGAATTTTTTTTATTTTTTTTTAGAGAGAGGACAGAAGAGGGAGAGATAGAAACATTGATGAGAGAAAAACATGGATGGGCTGCCTCCTGCACGCCCTCTAGTGGGGATCAAGCCTGCAACCAGGACATGTACCCTGACCTGGAATCTAACTGGCTACCTCTTAGTGCATGGAACCAAACTCAATCAACTGAGCCACAGCAGCTGGGCTAGATTAGAAATTTTAGTATCTATGCTCTTGACTAAAAATTGGGAGGGCATTACTGAATTTATTGCTAAAAATTCATCTGGAAGTTAGAGTTTAAATGTGTTTTCCCAGACATTCACTTTATTATTGTTTTATAACCCTTCAATTACTAAGAAGCTTTCTCAAGGTCAATCTCATTTTGTATCTTATTCTTTTGCATATTTGCCTCCATTACCATATAATTATATTATATAACATTTATAAGTGTAACTTTTTTCTATGAAACTCAAAGCAGTTAATGGGTTTTATGTAAGTTATCTTCCTCCCATCCCCACTGAATTAAGAAACCAAAAGCACCATCAGCCCCATTTTACTGGTCAATCTACTTCTGTCTCAAATGCTGGCCAAGGCTCCATGTTACTCAAGCTCTGGTTTCCCAGGTCCAGTTGTTCATAGCCCTGGCCTCACTTGAGAATCACTTGGTGAACTTTTGAAAAATAGCCATGCCCACACCTTATCTCAGACCAATTGAATTGGGACCTCTGATGGCGGGGCCTGAGCATTAGTATTCTTTCTAAACTCCTTAGGTGATTCTAAACTACAGACAAGGTGCAGAACCATTGCTCTAAAGCAGTGCCTTTAAACATGAATGTGGGTGGAAACCGTAAGAGGATATTGTAGAAATACAGACTGTGATCCAGTAGATTCTGAACTTCTAACACTCTCCCAGGTGGTGCTAATGCATAACCCAGAACACAGAAAATTACTTGATGATAATTTCCTCAATACTTCCAAGGATAGTCTACAACTGGGACCATTCTAAATGCAAAGGAGAGAATTTAGTCCACCACATACAATGGACTCATTAGTACATTCAGCAGAATTCTTACAAAATCTGAGTTGAGAAAGACTGCTTCATGTGTGAATGGAAATTGAAGTAAAAAGATCACTTAATACCTTTCACAACTTGACAGCACACTATAGTCATTTCTATCTTCAGAACCTTACTAATTCATTTGCTAGTGTGAAATGTTCTAGGTTTATGGGGCATTAATCTTTTCTTCATCCACTTCCATATTTGCATCCTCCCATTTATTCCAATTCTACTTGTCAAGTCCCTAAACTTTGGCCTCTGTCCCATCACTTTACTGAAATTACTCCCCTCCAAGATTATCTATTTCTTTGTTTAAATCCAATGAACTCTTTTAACTCCATATTCTTTTTCATACCACAGACTACCTCATGCTTGAAACATTCTTCCTGCTGAAATCCACTCCTCCCTCTCAGCTCAGCTCACTCTCTCTTCTTCCATCCTTTCATCTTTCTCCCTTTCTCTGTCTCTCTTAAATGTTAGCTATCCTGGGGTTTTACCCTTATCTTCTCGCACAACTCACCTTTTTTTTGGAGGCATCTTGCCTAATCCCATTGCTTTCTTGAATGTATTGATGACTTCCAAATTCTTGTCTCCACCCCCAGAGCAATTGTAATTGTTCGCTACACTTCTTGCTCTAAATATCAATTCCTTCATTACCAAATCTCAACCCATCACCATTCTCAAATCCCTTTTTCCTAGATCCTCTATAGTTAACTCTACAAATATTTTTTAAAAATATGTTGAGAAACAAGAGAGGTGATGATACCTGGGGAAGAAAAATAGGGAAGTAACAATGTATAAACTTCCCTAATTCCCAATTCTGCCCTTCAGCCTTAGAGGTTCAAGCCTTAGTTTATCAGGTGTTACCTCACAATAAACCAATATCATAGCATTTATGTATAAATTCTGTAGCCAAGTTAGTTTAATAAATTGTAGCTTTAATATTCCCATCAGTGTGACCAGGACATGATCTCCCTATAAAAAAAAATATAGGAAGTCAAATAACCAAATATTTGCTCAGTAAGCATGAAATAAGTGCAGAGGAGTTGTTACATGATTTAAATATATAATAGAATCAGGCTAAGATTAAGTACTTGGCTTATTCCATAAATAGTAATAAAGGACAATGAGTGAAGCTTTGCTAAGGATCATAATTCTTAGTTTGTCATCCAATAACCCTTCTCTTAGGAAGCTGCTTCCTGATATTCCTCACTTATAAAGCTGCCTCATGACATTTCTTTTCTTCTCTCTCCATCATTGACCAACCCCACCTTTACCTTCACATACACCCATGCTGCCTGTTAACTGACACAGTCACTGATGTCTTCACATTTTCCCATCTGCTTTCCATTTATTACAGTCTCGATGTTCAGGAAGTCATTCCAATTCTTTAAAATAACCCCTCTTTTCTACTCTGGTATGTTAACTCTCAGAGAGAAATTTCACGTTTAACACCTAAATTTCCTCACTGTCCTTTACCCAAGTATCACCTACAGATAGCATCATTCACCTGCTTCAAAATCCTGGGTATCATAGTGACTCCTTTTCCTCCTTTATTTCCCCAAACACTTAGATACCAACTACAGTAATTTACATAGTCCTCACTTTTTCTCAGCAGCATCACTACTGTACCATCTACCTGGCCCTTACCCTTCAAGAGGGAACCTCTCCAATCTATTCCCCACAATGCCTCCAAGCAGAAGAAATAGAAACTGCTATTTTGGGGACTATCACTGGAGGCCACATGATAGCTAAGCCTAAAGCTGCTGTATCTAACACAGTGCCTCTCAACTGGGAGATATTTTCCTCCCAGGGGACAATTGCCAATGTCTGAAAAGATTTTTGGTTGTTGCAACGTGGGGGATGTCACAGCCATCTAGTGAGTAGAGGCCAGAGATGTTAAACCTCCTACAATGCACAGAATGGCTCACATCAAAGAATTATCTGACTTGAAATGTCAGTAATTCAAAGGTTAAGAAACTGATTATCATCCTAAGCAAAATGAGGTACAGCCACCATACTCATGCCTCTCACTATTATCTTCATAAATATATGCCCCCAAGCTGTTCTCTAGCACCTGTCATCAGTTTCTAATGTTCTGAAATTCATTTTCTCAGTCATACCCTTCCACTCCACCTCCAACTTCTCTCCCTGCGCCTCCTGAAATGCCACCCATAGTCTTGGCACTTCCTGTATAATCAACCTCTCCTCAGAACAACCCTCCAACTCCCTAATTTATCTGAATGCTAAGTAGTCCCTGAGGAGATCATGCCTCCTGCTAGTCTTTCAGTTTATTTATTCTTCATACTTTATCAAACTCAAGATTGGGAAGTGGGAATGTTGTTCTCCTCTAACCCCCAATGCCACCCTGTCTTTTTAATGTTTTCTTATTTATGTGCCTGGCTCCCTCAGTTCATTTGACTCTCCATGAAACAATCATGTGTCTAATTTGCCAGCAACTAACATAGCACATGGCACATAGTTGTTGACATGGCTCTTTCCACTCCCCCAGGTGGTCTCAGTTGTCTTTGGAAGTTACAATAAGAATAGTAATGGCAGCAGGCAACTCCAGTTTGTTTAAACACCAATATGAAGGTAAATGCCATGGAGCATGTCCATGCAATGACACTGCTTAGTTTCAAGTTAGTCAAAGACACAACAGGTTTTCAGATTCCTCATTTGTTATATTCCTAGTCTGGTTGGTTTCCTACCAAGTGTTTGCAAGCAGTATTGTGTTTCTGTACTCAAAACAATGTAGGATTGCCCAGCCAGGGTGGCTCAGTGGTTGAGCATCAGTCTATGAACCAGGAGGTCATGGTTTGATTCCTGGTCAGGGCACATGCGGAGGCAGCCGATCAATGATTCTCTCTCATCATTGATGGTTCTATCTCTCTCTCCCTCTCCCTTCTTCCCTGAAATCAATAAAAATATAGTTTTTAAAAACAACAATGTAGAATCTAAATGTTCTTGTGATATAACTCTAATGCCCATATGTATGATGCTGGTCTATTTTTTTTTAATTCTATTAATTTAAAATTGATTTTCTTTTTTTTTCTCCTTCTTCTAGGCATAAACTCACTGAAGATAGGACTCTGTGTTATCTTTTTGGTAGCCTTACCTCCTAATATAGTGACTCTCAAAGAGTGGACACTCAATGTTTATAGGATAAATAAAGATTAAATAAACAATAGTGAGGAACAGTCTCCCTCGCTCAATTCCTTTACACAATAATGAGGGAAGCCATCGACAAACTTAGAGTAATTAACAAGCCCACTCCCAAATCTTCCATGTTTATATGCTGCAAAATTACACCAATGGAAATTCTTGTGAAATAAGAACTCTCACTTAATGGTGAAGACACAACCACTTAGAAATCCTAAAGAGAATTATTTTCTCTGTGTCTTAATGCAAAAATACGAGACTATCTATTATATAACAATTCTTAGATACTGATAATGTTATAAAGAAATTTATTATAAATAATCAATTTTAAATAAAATTATAAAGACTATCTATGCAGAATCTTTAAGAAGATGCCCTTATGCATCTTTTCTCATTTTGTGTTGACAAGGCACAACTTGGCATTGGCTCATCTAGGTTAATGATAATAAGTTCCAACTTAAAATTTCTTTGATTGAAATCTAGGTGAACTATTAGAATTTCAAGAAACAGTTTTGAAAATGTCCACTTAAAAATAATATCTTACATTTCTCTGGGGTCTCTTGGTTTTTACAACAGTATTTTAAATTAATTGTATTGACTTGCTAGATAGCTGTCAATTCAACTGTCACATATCTTCTTTTCAGGCATAACTATTTAAATGATGAGTGATGTACATATACACACTAAGACAAAGTGTTGATAAGTTGATTCGTTGGATTGAAAGGCATACATAGTCATTAAACTTCTATAATTAGAAATTTCCTATTGAAATTGTATTTCATATTATTTTAATAATAATTTGTCATAATACAATTAAAAGCTTTCCCTTTAATATGTTTAAATCCATAATTTATTAAATCCCTCAATGATAGTCTGGATTAAAACTTTTTAAGTAAATGATTTTTTAAGCTGAAAAGATCTCAATACTACTTCTACATTAGAGCCTGTTCCACTTTAGCCAAATTAATGAACTGTCTTCTTCATTACAACCAATTCTTTACTCCATTACCTTCCTTCTATTGTGCTCATAGATGAAAAATGCTAATAACCATTAATTATTTTATTTAACAAATTTTGCTGGGGGTTTTTTTTACCTACTATACCAGGCATAGTTCTAGACTCTGGGGATCCAACATACAAGAAAAACAAAAATAGACAATATTATTGCCTACCTGGTGGTCATATTTTAGTGGAAGGGTTGTGGGTTTGATTCCAGTCAAGGGTTTGTACCTGGGGTGCAGGTCTGATCCCTGGGCTGGGTCAGGAGGCAACCAATTTGTGTGTCTCACATCAATGTTTCTCTCTCTTTTTCCCCTTCTCTCCTTCCCTTCCTTTCATTCTCTCTAAAAATCAGTGGAAAAAAATACCCTCAAGTGAAGATTAAAAAAAAAAGTGATGGCCTCTATGAAGAAATGAAATTTGGTCAGATAATAAAATGAATTACAGAAACAAGTTATGCAAAAATATTGGGAAGAGTGCTTCAGCAGAGGGAACCACACTACAAGGCCTGAGATAAGAACATGTTTGAAATTTTCCAGGTGGAGCAAGAAGTCCCATGTATCTGGAGTAATGTGCCTTGGTGAAGAACCAGAGAATAGATTGTGAAGGACCTGCCGAGCCACTCTGATACAGACTTTGAATTTCACCTTGTTAACAAAATTAATGAGATAAAATACCCATTCATGGGAAAACTATTGTAAAATAAGAGTAAAGAAAATATTTCTTAGCCAGATGAAAGTATCTGCAAAAAGCTTATAGGGAAGGTTACACTTGATATTTGTTGAAAACTTTTCTGAGATTGGGAAATTCAGTATAATTGACATTTGGAATGCTAAAATTTTCTTCTAAAATTAGAACAAGATTAAGAATGTCTACTTATCTTTCCTATTCAGCATTTTTGGTGTCATAAGCCATGCAGTAAAATATGAAAAACTATATAGAAGAAATATAATAAAAGAAAATTTGTTTTGTTGTTGTTTGTATTTGTAAGATGAAATAATTGAACACATACAAAATTCAAATGAACCTACAGATAAAAATATTTAAATACTGTACTGTTTGGTTAATAAGTTTGCATGGCTAAAGACAGCTAGAAAAATGATGTTTTAAAATATTCAATTTATAATAGAATCCACAAAGTAAAATATCTAGGAATAAATCTAATAAAAAGATGTATAAAACTCTTATACAGAACTTTTAAAAATACTATTGAGAGAAATTAAAGAAAACAAATAAATGTTCATGGACTGAGACTAAATTGGTCTTTAGAGTTGATGCAATCCCAATAAAAATTTCAAGACAGTGTGTGTATATGTAATTTAACAAAGTGACTTTCATATGTATATAAATGGAAAGAACCAAGATTAATTAGACACTATTGAAAAAGAAAAACATAGTGAAAGAACTTACTCTGCTAGATGTCAATTTAAAGCTACCACAATTAAGACAATGAGGTGTTAGTTCAAAAATAGATCAATGGAACCGATTACAGTCTGATGGATATATGAACAGTTGATTTATGAAAAGATTATGAGTGGGCAGAGCAGTTGGAAAAATATTTTTAAAACGTGGCTGAAACAATAGGATAGCCAAAGGAAAAAAATACTGAATATCAACTCCTATTAAAGTTATATGCAAAAATGAAATCTGGGTGCATTGTAAATATGAAAGGAAATCAATGTAGTTTCTTGAACATAATATGGTGAAGGATTATTATCCCCTCACTGTGATGATAAAATCATTCTAAAAAATACTAACCATGAAATAAAAGATAATCAGATTATAGTAAGAATAGAATTTTGGGTCACAGGAAGACATACAAAGTGAAAAAGCAACCCACAGAATGGAAGATATCTATAACACACATAACTTACAAGAGGTTTACGTCTAGAATATATTCAACAAATCAGTGAGAAGATAAAAAAAAAAAAATCCAATAGGAAAATGGGGAAGAAACTTGAACAGCATTTCACACACACACACACACACACACACACACACACAGGATATCTGAAAGGCCATCAAGGTATGAAAAACTGTTCATTTAGTAATTTAGAAAATAGAAATTAAAACCAAAATAAAACAGTATACACCAAAGTGCCTCAAATTAAACAGACTGACAATGACAATGTTGTCAAGTATTTAGAGCAATAAGCGCATTCATTCATACATTGCGGGTGGGAGTGTAGATTGGTGTAAACACTTTGGAAATAGTTTAGCATTGTATCAGCTAAGTTAGGCCGTATAAATGCTATGTATCAAAGAACAACAATATCAATGGGATAAACCAAAGCGCACCAATGTAGCTCATGCATCTACCTGGGGGCTGGACTCAGTTCATCGAGGCTGGCCTCTCTCTACTGAGTTGTGATGGGGCTGGGCTTGGACTCTTGTCTGCAGATCAGTTAGAACTCAGCTGATCTGGGCTGAGCTTAGTTGGAACAGTTCATCTGGCTGGGCTCTACTTCTACTGACTCCTCCTTCTGGTGTATTATCTTTCAAACTGAAATGTATCTTTGTCCAATGAAAGAGGTAGTGAGGGAGATTTAACTTTTACCACACTATAAGCAAATAGCAATTTGAGTTGGCTGAATATATTTATTTGAAAAAGTATAATCTCTGTTCTTTAGAACTATTACAAAATATTTGAGAGATTTGCAGAAAGGCAGGAAAAGGAATACAGCTTGGTCATTCTAAGTATAGTAAAAGAATGTTAGATATTGGCCCTTTCCTCTTTGCTCTAGAAAAGGAATAAATATTACATAACTTTCTCTCCCCAATTTAGCCATATACAGTATTGTTTTCTGGTTTTCTAAAAGTGTTTAAGTACTTTGATATTTTGTACACATTTTATTTCTTACCCTAACCTATTTTTCACTAGAATTACACTAAAATTACAAAAATTCATAACTACAGCTACAGTTTTTAAGAGTTAATTTTCTTCAACATGTTTTTCTCAGTCTTCCCAGAGAAGATGAAGAAAGTGGGCGGAAAGTGAGAGCTTGTTTGATAAGCCTGATTCTTATTCTGTTTTAGTGTGATGTCTGAGGTGTTAATCTTGTCTTGTCTTTTAATCTAGGTAATGATAATGGGTTGTTTTTCAATATTGTTTCAGCTTCATTAATATGTATGTTGTCCTTTTTCATTCAAATAGTTCTTTGAAGCTAACTTATAAGCCTCTCTCCCGCTTTAGGCCCAACTGGCTTTCTTTTTTACTTTCACATGTTTGTGTTTTGTATCTCATTATAGCTCCTGATTCTTCTATTCGCTGCTCTACCATTATTCTTCCTGATTACCACATATTTTGTGCTTTATGTTTGGTCTTTCAGTATCTTGTCAATTTCATGCTGATAAAAACTTTATAGTAAACTTCAACAACAGTAATTTCAATGATGTATTTGATCAACTGATATTAGTGCTTATCCTGTGGCAGGCACTGCTAAAATCATCTTGTATACCACTTGAATAACCAGGGCTCCTGCCTCACATGAATGAAGGATTTGGGGATATCTACGCTGATACCTATACTGGTTGTAGCACCCAAGCTTAGCCTGCTCTCTCATACCCCATAAGGGTGCTTTCATAGTCACAAAAGTCCCCACTATCATATATTCTCTAAAAGTAGAGTAGCAAGGTTTGAAGATCTCTCTTTTAGAACCCTTCTGCAGTGCATTTAGCTGGGAGCTACTCCTGTACCCCTCTTAGTACAATGCTGAGAGCATGGGGTTTCCACAGATCATTCAGCCAAACATCTGCCTTTCAGTTTTCTCAATAAAGCGTGCCTTGTGCTTGCATCACATGTGATAGATGTCTGCCTTCCACCTATAACTCTACGACATGGAACATAACAAAAAGTCCTTATCTTCATGGAACCTTAGTGAGTTAGAGAGACTATGCAAATAGAGATCACATTTATTTTAGGCCCCCAGAGAGCATTTTGGTTATTAATTTTTACCTGATAAAACTCCATTGTTTGAATAACTTGGGCTTATTTTCATCCTGGTCCTCTTAACAACTTGGCTCTGTTGCATGGTCACAGATAGTACCTCCAGCCAAGTCATCCACCTTGTGTGCCCACAAGCACTGCAATGAGAAAGTTGCCCCAGTAAGTCGATTAGCCCCAACTCACAAAACCACCAAAGAACAAAATACTTTCAGCCAATAGTCAGTATCCTCATCTCCTTACTTGGGAAACAGCAGATAGCATTTGACTCATTTGTTTTATTGAGAAGTCCCTTTTTCTTTCCTACCAAGTTTATAGGAATTATAAATGAAAGGAAGCAACAGGGTCTCTAACACTTTGATATATAGAAAGTGATAACTTAAATTTTTTAGTATTTATTATAAGCCTATCATTTTCCAATATAATTTTCTAGCTAAAATAATAAGTATAGAATGAATGAGATTGACCATAAGAAAAAATACATTTCAGGAAGAAATAAAATGATTCAATAATTTCTTTTTTCATATATTCACTCATTAAACACAAATTTTGAGGTGGATCAACTGTATAAACCAAGGTTTTCAGCAACCCAATAGTGTAGAGTGAAGAAGTGATGGGTGGGGGGGGAGGTTCAAAGATCAACAAGACACATTCCCTATACTCAGAGAATTCACAGCTTAGTTTGAGATGCACAGAAGTGTGGTAAGTGCTATGGTAGAATATGTAGTAAATTTTTCCAGTTCTAGGACACCCTCCATTGGTTTTGGCCCTCTCAGATTAACAAGATAAACATAGTAATAACAAAGATCAATATAGCTTATGTATTTTTAAGGTAAAACATTGACTGCCAGATATTCATCCACACCATAAGGATTTCCAAATGGTAGATTTGGAGACATTCTTAGACTCCGAAGCCTCTGTCAGTCTACTTACTCCAAGTTTAGTTGATCCATTTACAGTAAAAAATTGCAACCCAGGCAACAGTACTGATGCACCTCTTGGTATCTTGTGGTTTACAGTACCAAACCATCAGCAGGAAATCTACCCCTCATGTGTGGTCCTGACATCAGGCATAAGAGATATTACACTAGACGACTTTACGTCCTTCTAATATCCTTTCTCTATCATCGAAGTTAAGGCATCTCAGAGATTGCATTTAGAAGTCTACATAGCAGGCAGGAAGAATATGAAGAATTCTAGCTCTGATTATCCAACCAAATCTTAATCATTAAAATAATCTCTTAAATATTCTAAGATACAAACAGAGATACAAGATGTTGAGGGTATCGCCTTAATCACAGGTAAATAAAGGGTGTTTAAAAGGTATTACTTATTATAGAAGGCACATAAGAGAACATAAGAAAGGAACATATGAGAGAGAGAAATCAACCTAATAAGAAGTTTAAATGCAAAATTACCATGAAGTTAATGAAGCTTAAGCTTCAAGACCTCTCACTTGCACTGGACCCTTCTGCCCTTGAGAGGGACCCCAGAAATGTATTCACTTCATCATACATCAAATTTGCAAAGTTGTGATATTTTTTTAGGAGTAATTGGTTAAGAATGCTAACTTTTTCTCTTCTAATTGCATCCTTCATAAATTTCCCTATCCTTTGAGTGGCTTGGAGTGGTTTCAGAAATTTGGGGGATTTGACCAAGAGAAGTTGAGTTGGAGATAGTAGATTATGTTTGTACTAGAGGACCAATGCACGAAATTTGTGCAAGGGGCTTGGCTCTCACAGCCCCTCACAGCTCCGACCAGCACTCGCAGCCCCTCGCATCTCCGGCTTCGTCCAGAAGATCGTCCGGACCATTGTTCTGTTGTTTGGTCTAATTAGCATATTAGCTCTTTATTATATAGAATGCTTCCCAAGCACTTTCATATATATCTAAGTCACTGCTAACCATCCTGCTGTAGGAATGGTTGGGGAATACTCCTGAGAGCCCATTGATAACGCTGCTCACCCAACATTGTGGATAAAGTTGTTGCAGAATTTGCAACCATATTAATCTCATTGGAGAAAATGATGGCTCAATGATATTGAAGATATTGACCACTATGATATTTCATAGCAGTTATGTTTTCCTTTAGTTTCTTCTCATATTATAATAATTTAAAACACACATGACAATTGGAGTTTTTCTTACCCTTACACTCAAGGATAAAGAGATAATCTGCCCATGATAAAACTGTTCAAGCTTTGCAACAATAAATAAAATGACATTTTAGGGCCTCTAAAATATATTTAGAAAATGTGAAAGAGAATTCCAACTATAAAATAATTTGCAAATTTTTTTATTGAAAAAGTTTATAAAATTTGCATACAATGTTTTTTAAATATATTTTTTATTGATTTCAGAGAGGAAGGGAGAGGGAGAGAGAAACAGAAACATCAATGATGAGAGAGAATCATTGATTGGCTGCCTCCTACATGCCCCACACTGGGGATTGACCCTGAAACCCAGGCCTGTGCCCTGACCAGGAATCGAACAGTGACCTCCTGATTCATAGGTCAATGCTCAACCACTGAGCCATGCTGGCTGGGCTGCATATAATGTTTTAACAATAAATCAAAAAGGAATTTGCAACATTTTTGTAAAATAAGTGAGAAATTATAGACTCTTAATTCAATGAATATGAAATATACCTTCTTGCTCCTAAGTTGAGGGAAAATTCAGATAAGAAAATTAATGACATATGAGGTAAAAGGGATATAGATGAACATTAAAATAAAAAGAAATTACTCTAACATAAAACGTTATATTTTAACACAAAATTTTAAAATAATTTCAAGGGCAATATCTTCATAAGAGAGAGATAAATTTTTAACAGAAGTAATAAGTAGAGCCTGGGATGTTTTCTAGTCCAGTTAATAGAGTGGTGTGAATCATGGGAACACATTAGAAAATATAGAAATTATTTGCCACTTTGATATAAAATTCTGGCATAGAGTTATCATAAAAATTATAATGTAGCTAGTAAACAAAGATATCAAACACAAACTGGTAAATAAATGTCTTCAATTCAGAGTATTTGAGATTAGTTACTGTTCAAGAAATCCTAAGATGCCCTGAAAACATAAAGCTAGCTCAAGAAAGAAACTTGATAGAGATTTTGACAAATATGACCTCATCCTTACCCTATATAATAAAAACCTAATATGCTAAGTGTCCAGTCCATCAGTCGGCTGTTCAACCAATCAAAGCGTAATATGCTAATGATATGCTAAGTCCACTCAACCGCTCACTATGATGTGCACTGACCACCAGGGGGCAGACAGTTGACCGATCGACCAGTCACTATGATGTGCACTGACCACAAGGGTGTAGACGCTCCAACTGGTAGGTTAGCTTGCTGCCGGGGTCCAGCCAATTGGGACTGAGTGAGATGGGCCGGACATGCCCTGGAGCCCTCCTGCAGTCCCTCCCCGGCTGGCCAACCTCCTGCATGCCTCCCTGGCCCTGATAGTGCACCAGTGGGGTCCCTTGGCCTGGCCTGTGCCCTCTCACAATCTGGGACCCCTTGGGGAATGTCAGAGAGCCAGTTTCTGCCCAATCCCGCAGGCCAGGCCGAGGGACCCATTGGTGCATGAATTCATGCACCAGGCTTCTAGTATTAGATAATACCAAATACTACTTCTGAAGCTGAAAGAACCTTTCCTAAACTTTCAACAAAACAAATTCAAAATCAATTTTAATCAACAGTGATAGAGAAATGTGATAGATCTACTGTCCAAGGGAATGAGTGCACTAACCACAACCAGAAAGCTGGCCTGTTGAACAGGTTTTCCACAGTGGCCATGGTGGAGCAGGCACCCTCTCAGCTCCAACTTACTCCTGTTCTATTCGCCTAGCAAGAAATTTTATTATCTGAATTTGCGTTTCAAAAAAGATTTTTATTTGAGGAAGAAATTGTGTTGACCAATCCAGAAGATCACAGTTCACATTTAATCAATTGCTATCCTCATTTATTTGTCATTCTTTTTGAATTTTATCAAGTGGCAGAAATTGAGTCCCCCCTTCTGTAAGTCTAATGATTAACGGTATGGTTCTACATCCAGACTACCTGGATGGGAATTCCAGAGTCTCCATTCACTAGCTGTGCAACCTCAGGCAAATTTCTTAACCTCTCTTTGCTTTAAATTCCTCTTGTGTATATGGCAAGAACGTAGTACTTACAACATGAAAATATTTGCAGAAAAACAGTATATATATTGCTTAGAAGAGCACCTGGCATAGTGACACTATCAAAGCATTAGGTATTCTGAGTATTGCCCTGGATTCAATCATAAAAGGCCCTAAATTCTGGAATCAGACTGCCTGGATTTATGTTCTAGCCTTGTCCACAACTAACCTCAGGCAAGGAATAAGCCTTTTATGTCTCAATTGCCTCAGTTATAAATGGATTTAACTATTGTAGCTACCTCATAGGGTTATTTGATCATCAGGTGAAATAATATATTTAGAAGCTCTAAGAACGTGGCTGGTCCACAGTAACCACTAGCTACTATCCTGTTTCACACACATTTGTTAAATGTACACAAATTGCACCTACAAAGAGGCCTAAATATAACCCCTGCTCTGAAGAAGGATGCCATCTCAGCGGAAAGATAAATATGTTAACAATAAGGTTAAAAAAATGTTCTAGCAACAGAAGAAAAGAAAGAATTGGGTGAAAGCGATGGCTAAGGAGTAAATACAATGAAGGATAAATTGGGCAAAGGCTTTGTGTTGAAATTTTATTTGAATAGCCCCATCAAAGTGTTTGCATTTCAAAAAACAGACAAAAATAAAAAGCTGAATGAATAAATTGTGAACCTTATCTTCTTAGTTATTTAAAAAACTGAATCACATCAATTTATAGTAGTGAAGACGTACATCTAAGGCAACTCCAAATGCTGAGATTAAAGAACATGTGGTAAGTGTCTACCTGCTAAGTTGGGAGTTGCCCTGAAAAGTGCTCAGCTCTAACTAAACTTCTGTGTCATGTTCTTAGTGAGTCTTTAATCTGTGGACATATTGATTTCCTCATTTGTGAAGTGGAGCCAATGATACTTATGTACCCTACTTACCTCAAAGGATTGTTGCAAGGTTAAATGAGGTAACGGACATAAATACACTTTCAGCATTAGAAGTATTATATGTGACAAAGCATTATCATTATATTTGAGAACATATCATCCTTCTGAAAATCATTTTAAAAATTCAAAATTTCTCAACCTGTAGGCCAATGGGGTGGGTTCTCATTATCCTTGAGTTAATAAACACCTAAATCCAACCCATGAAGTGATTTCTGCCGCCTTAAGAATCATATTAGAACAACATTGAGGAGGTTCTGTTCACTGCTAAGCTCTCAGTTCAAGGCCTGAAAGCACTGTTTATTGGGATTTTTTCATAAGCTCTTGTTTAATCTATGTTCCTCTTTACTGTGTCCATTGAGGTAACATAAATCCAGCACTTGAATCCAATACACCTATGTATATGACCCTTTATTTTTATGAAGCTTGAATATTAAATGATGGGACAACTGAAAAAATATTTCCAGAACACCTCTTCATTTTTGTTCATTTTTACTATTGTCCTTCTTTCCCCACTTTCAATTTTACCAAATTAGTTCACATCATATTTGTTTCACATTTTACCAGTAATATTAAGCTTACTTTTATACAGTATTCATAATCTATCTGGTAAACTTAGAATAGGTTTCTCTAAGTTTTTATTATAAATTCTACAATATGGATAAATCATTATAATAAAATTTTTATATGCTGACATGTATATTTATAAAAATTGATAATAATACACTGTTAAAGGAAGATGCTCTATGCTTTTATTAAATGGATAGATTATTTCACCTCTATTCCATGAGTATTTTTTGCTTAGCAAAATTTGGTTTTAAATTTAATTCCACTAATTTGTTAGGAAAACAATATTCTCTCTGGTATCATTATTTTCTTCATGATTAAATTTGTAGGAAGCACCTTTAAAAAGTGTGGCAATCTTGCCCCTACAGGAAAAATATATTATAAATGTTGTGTTAACGACTTAAGTTAACTATTTGTAGGAACTTTAATAAAATTATAAATTACTTAATGTCTACTACCTTTCCACACTTTATTAGACATTGTTCATTAATTCTTTCAACAGGCCTATGAATTAAATCTTCTTATCCGAGTTGTACATGTAAATTCATTGAGACTGAAAAGTTAAGTAGTTCTTAATACTATTAATATTACTGTGGAAATGTTATAGATGAGGAAATTAAGGATTCAAGAAATTTAGTGATTTTTCCAAGATAGTGTGCTCTAGTTTCACAAGGCTCTTAGTCATTCATGCTCTGATTAGTGATACTAAAATTTTATCCACCAATTAGCTACCACTTATTATGAATTTATGGAATCTAGACTCCCTAGAGCTACTGATTTTGTTTCCAGATGAATTACATCTATTGAATTCTTGGCAAGCCTATTTATATTATAACAGACCTATACAGGAAAAAGAACACACACACACTATATATATATCCTGCTAGCCACTTAAATCTATATCAGAAAACTCAGCTCTACCTGGTGCTTTGTAGCCAAAGAAAAGGTTAAAGAATCTTCCTGGAGTTTTTAAAAAATGTATTTTTATTGATTTCAGAGAGGAAGGGAAAGGGATAGAGAGATAGAAACATCAATGACAAGAGAGAATCATCAATCTGCTGCCTCCTACACACCCCCACTCCCCCCCACCCCCCACCCCCCACACACACACTGGCTGCAACCCAGGCATCTGCCCTGACCAGGAATGGAACTGTAACTTCCTGATCGATGCCAACTGGGCGATCTTCCTGGATTTTTGAGATTACCCCTATCCATGCTTCCACATTATTCCACTACCAGAAACATCTCAACCACAGATATAGATATAGGGAATTAAGGTTATGATGTTAATTAGATTACAGATGTCCAGTGGATAGGAAGATTGCTGATGTAGAGTAGATACAAATAAAGTCTGGTTGTGCCAGACTTGATCTACAAATTAGCTCCTCAAAGACCACTAGAGGTAGTGTGTGGAAGCCTACTCTGCTATTGTCAATGTTGGCTAATAAGAAGCTTACTTAAAAGGTTAATAAAAAGATTAACAGGAAGGTTAATAAAAGCCTTTCATCTTCAAGACAGAATAAAGCCTAAATCTTAATTTTTCTAAAGTTTTACTAGAATTTCTATCATAGGTGCACTTACATATAATAGGTGAAAAATGCAATTTATCAAGGAAAATAATTTTTTTAGAAACTCACGCTAAGTTTCCATATTCTCTGTGGCTATTCTAATTGTAGTCCCATTAAATATTTACATGCCATTGAAATAATAAATTGTCTTCTTTTTAAAATGTGACTTTTTAATTGGAAGAAAAATGTACAAAGACATTGAAATATTTTATTAATGGTTACCCAATGTCGTTGGAAGTTTAGAGCCTTAGTTCTTATTTCTAACTTTCCTCAGCTCAGAAAGATGTAGATTTTCTTTGCAAGAGTCACTGTGTAAAATATTCTGAGATAGAATTTTTTATCATAATTAATAATAGATGAAAATTTCTGAGTTTTTGATGTTCTAAACTCTATGCTGTTTGATTTAGGGTGTCTTTTTAGTTGTTTTTCTGGTAATTCTCAGCCTTTTCCTGTTGGTACAAAGGTTAGTCATCTTTCTTTTTCTAGATGGGTCTGATATAATTTTGCTTTTTTCCATATATCCATATTTTACTTGTATGTATATTTTAATAAAAAGACCAATTCTATCATAATGAGACTAGACTACAAATTTTTTACATTTCAGGTGGAATTTTTAGCACATCTCTACAGCTACGAAAACACTTTGCTATATGCATTCTTGAAATGTAAGCACTACATGTGAGCATCACAACTTTTAAAACTTATTTCCAAACGAGGCAGCCACTCTGGTGACAATGATCAAAGCTAACACATAAATTTTGTTCATTGTGAAGGGCTTAGTACAAGTGCCAGCACATCATTATCACGACATTCTCATTTTAATTTTGTTTTATAGTTATTTGAGGCCATTAAAAATGGAAAGTTGAAATACAGTTTCAATTCATACAGTGCAGATATTTTCCATAGAAAGCAGTCATGGAGAATGCAATTCCTAGGATGTCTTCTGTTTTTCTGTGGTGTCTTTCTCTTTCTTGAGCTATAGGCTCTCGAGCAGGCAGCAACAATATAGGTTTTATCATATGCTCCCTTCCCTTTGTCTTCTTTCCTGCTAGTGTCTGCAATCTGGCTGCTAATTTGCACCTCTGCAACGGGATAACTTCATTGTTTTGATGTCCAATTATCAATTTGCACCTATAAGCCATGTGATGTGTCTCACGTTTATTGTTGAGCTTCTGTGCATTTTGGTGGAAATGGATAACTTTACCTATAACATATGGGTTTGTAGTCAAAGCAGAACCTGTGTGTTTCTGCTATCTATACCTTCCAATGTTGTTAAATATTTTGGTAAAAAAGGATCAGTGAGTCATAGCTAAGTGTAGTTATTCTTATAAAATCCAGCATGACTGACCACTTTTATTTTTTATCATTATAACTTAATCAACAGCCACTTATTTTCCTTCTGATAACCTTGGGCAATAGCATTCTTTTGTATATTTGGCCTTTTAAAAACTATGGTTGGGTGGTCTATGATTACTATAGAATCAGGCATTCACCGTTAGCAATTCTTTTTCAAAAATTAGAAAAATGTTTAGTGAGAAAACGGTGTGTTTTTTGTTTTTTGTTGTTTTCTGCAAACTGCTGCATTTCTGAATGTTTCCAGGAAATAAAAAATTATGCCCAGTGTAAATTGCGGTATTTTCATTCTCAAAATGTGATAATCGTTTTCCTTGAAGCCAGAATTGGCAAAGTACTCACTACAATTCCTGATACACACTATACTTCTTCGTAATTGTTGCCTGTCCTAAGAACAGCTATTTTCACATCAGTATTTTCAGATTGAGCACCTTTCAGGAAATGCTGTCAATCTAAAAAATCCAAGTTACCGAATTAAAAGCTATAAAGAGGTAAACGCAATGTTTCCATTCTTCCTAGTCTAAGGAGACTATGACTTTTTAAGTAGTAGCTTAGGACAGAAAAATCTGTTTAAATAACTAAAATTAATTTTAAGGAAATCATGGGCCTAATCCTGAAGAAGAGTAGAGGTTTATACAAATTATATGGGCTTGAATCTCCCCATTTAATCCTGAAAGCAAGCCTTTTTTGTGGATGTAATTTCCCCTCCTTTCAATAATGAGGCTCAAAAGCGTTTGGAGAGTTGTCAAAAGTCAAATATCCAGAAAATGACAGAGATCTGAGTCTGAGTCCAGAGACTGAGATCTTAACTAGGTTCTACCACTTCTTAGTGACAATAAATTTTAAAGAGCACAGAACTTGGTGAAAACAAAAATGAGGTTTGCTTTCCACCATGAATCAGAGGTCTGCTCTGAAACCCAGCAAAACAAAGTTTCTTGACACTCTGGACCAGAGTTACCAATCCCTGAGGAATTTAGCCTCAAGTTGAGAAAAATCTTCCAGTCATGAAAGAGACTTTGAAGTCACTTGTATGACTAGAAACACCTACAGGTCCTATTCATCTCTCTTTTACTGGGGATTTCATTTGCTTAGTTTCACTTCATTGGGGATCTCATTTGCATTTCCAAAAGTGAAAAGACTCCTTACCCTCATTTAATTAATGAGGAAACAGACACAAAAGTATTACTAGCCCTAGAAATGTTCACAACCTTAGGTTTTGAGCTGCTGAGTTCCTAATGTCTGACCTTTTAGAGCACTGGGCAAGAAATCAGCACCTTTCTCTGTGACCTAATTGTACAAAAACACATGCAAAACTAAATGTTACCCAATTTAACTAACATAAAAGACACCCTATGACCTTTAGAATACTGCAAAAACACTGTTAATTTAGGATATGTTTATGGGACCTTCACAGTGAGTGAGGCATTGCAACTCTGATATTGAGAGAAGGTAAATAGGACGGAAGAAATTTGCTCATAGCAAGGTTTTGGAGGATACTCTGATCTATCTCATGTTGACTCAGTTACTACTCACACATGAATTTATTAAGAATTTATATACATATGCTGTAATATCAGGGAATGTATTAAGAGATGTAGACAGAAACTAACCCTGCTCTCAAAGGGCTTTCAACTTAGGTCAAATACGTCCTACCTCTCTAGTTTAAAATAAATATTAAAACTCTTAAATTGGATGGATTAATTTGCATATCAGTACTCAATTATAATTTGCCACTGGATTTCTGCGAAAGAACTTTAATTGAATCTACCATATTGAGTATAGCATATAGAATGCTGTCCAAAATTTGTTTTAAGCATAAATGTGGGTCGTTCACTTTATACTTTTATTGTTTCTTATACGGTATTTCAGAGTAAATTTTTAAAATATGTATGCCTTTTAATAAAAATGTATGTGCATTATTTAAAAGTATTATTGAATTAAGACTAAAATAGCTTTATTATAATATGATGTTTCTAAAGATGCTTTTCTATAACATCTAGATCTAGCAATCTCGTCCCTATTAGTTCTCTTCTATGAGCAATTGACAGAAGTTGAAAATTTAGTATATAAGGAATATTTAAATCTATATTTCTGATAACTGTTTATATTTTAAATTTAATGCATGCAGTAGTTAGAAGCAAATTACTCAATTAAAAAAGTGAATGTTCTTTGAAGTTTCTTTGTGAAAGAAAAGACAGTCACTATTTCTGGAGAATTTAACCTGAAGTTATCTTTATCAAAGACCAAAGGCTTACTTCATACCACCTAGTATTTATTGTTTCCTCTAATGTCTTTAAATGTATATATATCCTGCAGAAAGGAAGTAAGTGTGTCAAGAGCATGGGAAGGGACAGAAAACTTGGCAGAGAAAGCATGCACAGCTCCCTGGAACAGCTTTGAGGAACATGTGGGCTGCAGAGAGGGAGGTATCTTATGGTGGTTGTTTCATATAGAAGGACAGCATGAGAGAAAGGTGACAGGAATAGAGGTGATACCAAGCAAGTTTCAAAAAAAAAAATACTCAATGTATTTTCTGTCCAGAATAGGGCCCCCAAAAGTCAGTTTTCATTGTAATCAGACTATATGCTACTAATAAAGAGCTCATCAGAATTTGGGGATGAATTCAGCTAATGTCGCCATCTGAAATTGAGGCAAATAAGAATCTGCATAAAACAGATAAGTTTTGCTATCTGCAGAAGTGACTCATCTTGAATATACTGCTGATGAGTACAGGGATTCCCCATTTCCTATTGTTAAGGTTCTATGGTATCACCCATAATTCATTAAGATGGCCATGTCAGAAAAACATGATTAATATGTTAAATTGAAGAAAGCCACAATCTTTATAACACCTTTGGTATGAATGAACACTGCTTTGGATGACAAATAAAATGAATAATTGGATACTAAGAATTTTCCCTCTGTTTTTAGGGGAAAGTGGGCTCCTGTCATTTATTTGATCAATCCTGGTTCTTTAAGAAGGGATATTTTAGAAATAAATCCAAGTAGACTTCTAAATCCACTACTCCAATGACAGTTCTCTTGTTCCAATCACCAATGATCTCAGTCTTGCCAAATCAATTAATTATATGTTCTAACCTGACTTGGGTCCTCGCCAGTACTCAACTTCCTTCCTCTCGAGGCATTCTCTTTTTTGCTACTGTGACACATCCCTCTCCAGGTTTCTTCCCATTTCACTGAATGCTTCATTTCCTTTTCCTTTGCTAATTTCTTTACTGCTTAATCTCTAAATATCAGAATTCCCTGAGGCTTAAACTTTGTCCCCTTTTTTTTTCTATATTTACATATTCTTTCTAAGTGATCTCATTAAGACCCATGGTTTTATTTTTTGTTCTATTTCTTTAAAAAATGCATTGGAATTTTAAAGGGGATATAAAACTGAAACTCATAGACATAGACAATAGTATGGTGGTTACCAGAGGGAAGAGGTTGGGGGGTAGTAAAGGGTAAAGGGGGCCAAATATATGGTGACAGAAGATGATTTGACTTTGGGTAGTGGGCACACAATGCAATATACAGATCATGTATCATAGAAATGTGCACTTGAAACCTATATAACAGTGGTTCTCAACCTTGGCTGCACATTAGAATCACCTGGGAATCTTTTTAAAATCCTAATTTCTGGGCCTCATCCTTTGGACATTCTGTTTCTTTGTTATGGGGTGGGGTCACAACATTAGTAACAAAGAAACAGAATTTCCGGAGGATGAGGCCCAGAAATCAGGATTTTTAAAAGATTCCCAGGCGTTTCTAATGTGCAGCCAAGGTTGAGAACCACTGCTATATAATCTTATTAACCAATGTCACCCCAATAAATGTAATTAAAAAATAAATTCAGGCTAAGTAAAAAAAATAAAATTGAATGAAGAGCTTTAAAAAAAAGACCCATGGTTTTAAATACCATCTAGATTCAGATGACAATTAATATAACTTTAATACTGAATTAAATATTTGTATATCTGTCTCTTTGTCATTTTTACTTAGATGGTATGTATATCAGAGTGAATATGACTGATAGCAAGTATTTCATGCCCCCACCTGCTCCATCTCAGCAAATGGAATTTTCACTTATCTAGGTGATCAAGTCATAATCTAAAGCATATCCTCGATTTCTCTTCTTGTCTCACACAGGGATAGTCTGTTAATCTAATTCCAAAGCACATCCTTAATATGTCCACTTCCCTCAACTTAACTCCCTGCTCCAAGTCACCTGGATTAGTGAATCAGCCTCATAATTGATCCCTACTTCCCTTCAATTCTTACCTGAGATCTTTAACAGACAACATCTCTTCCCTATTTAATTCTTCATTGCCTTCTGATTATAGTGAGAATTTGAATCCTAGCCAGTGAAATACTTTATCTTGCATTATGTTCCCCCTCACTCACTAGACTCCAGTCACACTGGTCTTTCCTGTTTTCAAACACACCCAGCTCATGCCTGATTTCTGGATTTTGCACTTGCACGCTCCCTGTGGCAATCTGTCCCCAGATGCTCATATGTCCAACTTATCTATGATTTAGATCTCATCTCCAATGCCACTTCCTCCTAAAGGTATTTCCTGATCATAGCCCGAAGTAGACCTCCTCCCACAGCAGTTTCTCTTATCACATCACCATGCTTTGTTGTCTGTGTAATATTTATCAAAATCTAAAGTCATCTTCTTTATTTATTCAATTGTTTCTTTTACATCTCATTCCCTAGATCTGTCTTGTACACAGTTGTATCTCTATTTCCTGGAATAGAATCTGATATAAAGTACAAAAACTTAGCAAATATTTTTAATTTATTATTTAAACATCTGTAATTATATATATATACATATATTAAATTGTATTATATTATATGAATCAGATATATGAAATATAAATATATGTTCTTCATGCAGAGAGCATATATTTATATATCATATATTAATATAATATATAATATTTAAGTATAGGAAATATTACCCTCACAGAACCCTATAATGAGACAGTATTAAATATATATATTTATATATTTATATGTATATACATATATATACATTTTATAGAGAAGAACAACAAAATCAGAGTAGTTAGGAGTTTCAAAGTTTTCTTTGCATGGCCTTATCTTTGTCTGTTGAGATTTAAACTCATGCTTTAAAAAATATATAATCCTTACTAATAAAAGCCTAAGCGGTCATCACAAGATGGCTGCGCGCACAGCAGGCGTGCGCAGGTGGGCAGGGCTGGGCTTGACACTGCATGCGTGGAACAGAGCCTGCTTGGGAGTCCCGCCTCCTCCCAGCTCTGTGCATGGAGCCAGGAGGAGGTGGGTCCGCTCGCTCCACGAGGCAAGGCCTGCCCGGGAGTCCCCTGGCTCAATGCAGCAAGGCCTGCCTGGGAGTCCTGGGGGTCCTGCCTACCTCTTTGGGCAATCCACTGAGGAGCCCCAGATGGGTGGGCAGGGCCTACCTCTTTGGGGTGATTGATCACGGGGCTCCTGCTCTGTGACAGGGCACAGGCCAGGCTAGGGGGACCCCCCCTCCCCCGCCCAGTGCATGAATTTCCTGCACCAGGCCTCTAGTTATTCTATAATGTCCACCTAGAAGGTTAAACAAATCTAGACATTTTTATCTTGGTTTAATAGTAACTTTGTAAAGTTAATTTATGTGGCTAAGCCCCTCAGAGTCCTGTAATCTCTGAGTATTTGAATAAGTGTACATTTCTCGACCTGCTATGTTGAGTCCAGATTCTAGGTACACTGAGAAACTGGTATTCTGGGAGGCCTAATCTCTATAATTAGTCAGACTCTATCAACATTCACAAAATTTCACTGGATTTATTTCTGATTCCTTCTCTCTAGCTCAGAAATAACAAACCTAGTCTGGAAAACGAAGATCAACCTGAACAGGTGAGAGATACTCTAAACCTGAATATAAGAAAGCTTAACTCTTTTGTAACAAAGAACAGCAATATGTCATATTGGTGGTCCTTAGAGAAATGATAAAGATTCAGAAGTTAGAGCCCTAGCTGATTTGGCTCGGTGGATAGAGCGTGGACCTGCGAACTGAAGGGTTCCGGGTTCAATTCCAGTCAAGGGCTAGTACCTTGGTTGCAGCCTCCTCCCTGGCCAGGGCTCATGCAACCAATCAATGTCACATTGCTATTTCTCTCTGTCTTTCCCTCTCTCTTCCACTCTCTCTAAAAATCAATGAAAAAATATCCTCTGATGAGGATTTAAAAAAAAAAGATTCAGAAGCAGATATGTCTTTTTTCCTGTGTTTCTTTACTCTTTATAAAGACAATCTGTTTAGAGAGGAGTGGAGATAAAGAAGGGTCCTACCTTGTTTTAATGCTGAGTAGGTTGTTTGAGAGATATATGTTCTGAAAAATGCTGGAAAGGAAGGGTAACGTTTATACTAAAAGTCTGCAAAAATCAATAATTCCTTCATTTGAATGTATTTTTTTATATCTAATAGAGTGCCATGTTTACATGAAATACCTAATTTATTAGGAAGATAATAAAGAAATGAGTTAGTTGTTGTAATTGATGTATAATCCTATCTTTTACTTGAAGAAATGGGCCAGACAAAATTATCGCTGGCTAGAATAAAAGGAGGGAGAGAAGAAAACAGAATGTAAAACCTCACAGCCAAAAATATAGAAAATGAGGGTAAAGCAAAGAGTGATGAAAGTCAGTGGTGGTTTTTATAAAACAGTATTAATGACAGAAACTCAAGTACTTTCAAAGATGAATTACTAAGCTTCGAACTGGGATTGTCTTAGCCAAACCATACACATACATTACTTTCAAATTGTAAAAATGGCCTTGGTGAGCAAATTACATTTTCCGTGTTTAGTTATGGATTTAAAAGCAAACTATTATTAAGGCTAATACAGCATATTTCTTCATAAATATAATAAAATTACGTACAGTTGGAAAAATCTACTTTTGCTTAGAATAAACTGAATTTTAGTAATATAATAATTAATCCCAGTAATAATAATTGTTACACATTATTAAAAACTTACTTTTACATGATCTGAATTATAATATTAAAATATGTTATAAATATATAAAACAATGAATCATAAATGCTTTAAATAATAAAACCTTAATATATACACAATGGTATTCACATATTATAATCCATTAGAATATGAATTTTTTACCAAGCACATTCAATGAGCTTAACATTGACAGAAATGTGGGCATATCCAGTACTGTTTCAACTCTATTGGAAATTTATTTGGGTGATTGAATCATGACTTTTCCTTATGTTAGGCACTAAATTAGCTCTTTCAAGCCACTAAAAGATGATGTACGGAACTGAAGTAGGGTTTCTAAATAACATCTGATGGGTAGGGAGATTACTAAATACTATTGATTCTTGTCATCAAAATGTGACCTCCATTCACATCTGTTTAGAAAAGCACAATCTAAACATATCTCAAGTTCCAAGGAAATTAATACAGTAGCACCATCTTTCTTTAGCACTGATGTAGGAATGTTGAGGTAAGGATTAATTAAGATAGAATCTTACTGTTTGGTTATGTGATGATGCTATGCAAAACATACAACAGACTACCTTGACAAGACTCCCTTGATGAATGAATTAGTTCCTACATGATTTTAAAATTTGTACAAAATGTTTAAGATCTATAAGCTTAATGAGCTGAGAAAGGTAAAGGGAAAATCAAAATATCTTGCATCTGGCAAATTGAGTCCCATTCCTCTTTAATTTCCAGCGGCTAGGAGAACAGATCAGGGAGGAGAGTATCCAATCAATCAGATGATAGGACTTGCCCTTCATGCAGGATGATCTCAGGGCACTTAACGTTAAGGCAACTCGCTTTACTGACTACAACAGAAGGAAGGCAGAATAAAACAAATTAGTCTAAGACTCAAAAATGCCAAGGGCCCTATTGAGTATAAAAAGCTAATAGGGCATGCTTACACCCATAAGTGTGTGCATGTGTCTCAGAGAATGGCAATGTAAAAAGAAAGCAGCACATGCTGCTTTAGCAAGACCATATAGAGTTTTCTTGATTCATAAAACCTGACTTAGGAGCAAATCTCACACAAAACAAAGCAGCTTTAAAAGAGGAGTTCAGGTGGAAAGACACAGAGTCACTTAGATGCCAACGTTAGTTTTTTTTAACATCACCAAAGCAATTCATGTTATGTTTTGATGCTATATTGGTGGAATACTGAAAACAAACAAACAAACAAATAAACACTCCTTCCATGTATAAGTATTTTATGCACTGGGGGAAAATTAGAGAGAAAATTTATTTTAGTGGTAATATCAAGAGAAATCTTGGTGATTATATGCAACTTTACATCCTCTATTATTTTCTATTTATTGCTATTTCATCAGTCTAGCTTTTTCTTTAAAAAATACACTATAATAAAGACATCTTATGTGATTCCATTGATGTGTAATTGAAATCACTAATGGAGGCAGTTGCTAAAACTATATCCAAAGATAGGCTGCAAAATACATTGTGATATGTATATTGCAACTGGAGTAGAATAATTAAAACATTACCTTCAAAAGGCCTTGGTATGAAAGAAAAGTCATAAGTCCTTTTGCATATGTGTTTTGTTTCTATTGGGTGAATAAAATATGGAAAATATAAAATAATATTTTCTTACAAATAATGTTTCAAAATTCCATTTTTTATAGAGTGAGAAATCACAAAATGAGAGGCATTTGGGGATCTGTTTTAGTTAATAAGGAAACCAGATGGCTATAACATAGAAGGCTCAAAATTATAGGCCATTCTGACAAATAAATGGTCAGTAAGAATTTATCAATCTTTTCCATGTGTCCACAGTTGTGGAATTGCCACTATCGCCATTCCACACCCAAGCCCCCGGTCAAGATTGACCCAGTGGAAACATCCAGGGTGTGAATGATGGAGGACTGGGAAGCTCCCTCAGAACTCCCAGGCAATATTCCTACTGAGAAAGCCCTCCCCTATATTGTACATTATAGATCCTCACAGTGATTGTCTATGTCCACAACATGTCCATTTCACCATTTAAGGAAGAAGTTCATCTCTTAATAACTGTCTCAGCAGGTTTTATGATCAGCCACCAAAGATGTAGATTCATCATTGCAGTATCACAGGTCATTGAAATCCATACCTATCCAAATTATTCTTAACTAGAGGCCCCATACATGAAATTTGTGCAAGAGTAGGCCTTCCTTCCCCTGGCTGCTGGCACAGGCTTCCCTCTGGCATCTGGGACCCAGGCATCCCTTGCAGCCCTGGCTTTGTCCAGAAGGTCATCTGGAAGGACGTCCAGTCTGATTAGCATATTGCGCTTTTGTTATTATTCTTAATAGTAATAATAATGGCCAAAATTTAAAATTATGTAGGCACCACTACATTATTTGCTTCGAAGAGAAAGTGCCTAAAACTAAGAGAGGTTAAATTACTAAGATTATAACTGTTATAATGGGTAAGCATAAACTTGAACCCACATATATTTTATTCTAAAATACACATCTTTAAACCACTATTCCAAATTAAGGTAATTAAATTATGTATTAAAGCAAGCATAATTTACACTTATGACAACTAAAGCAAAGTAAAGACAAATGCATGAAGAAAAAACTAAATTAAAAGGTACCCTCTCGGTTTTCCCTCAGAGACAACCAAGATGATGGCATAGGTAAACACCTGAACTTGCTGCCGCGGACAACCACATTAAAACTACAACTAAAAGACAAAATGAGTATCATCCAGGACCACGGGAAGGCTGGCTGAGTGGAAATTCTACAACCAGAAGGAAATAGAAAAGCGCATTGAGTCCGGTAGAAGGTGCAGAGGTATGGAAGTGGTGGAGGTACAGAGGCGCGCATGAAAGGGGCTGGCAGCTGGCTATGCTGTTGTCTTTTTCAATCGGGAGGGAGATACAAGCTCCCGACTGCTCTGAACTCCAGTTATGGGCGAGAATCTGCGGACCCAGACTCATATGGAGAGAAACTGGACTGTCTGGCACTCTATCAACACAGGGAAGCATAAAAACTGTGGAGACAAAGAAACAGGTCACAAATGACAGAAATGGAGGAAAGCAAACTACTGGATATAGAGTTCAAAACCACACTTATAAGGTTTTTCAAGAATTTTCTAGAAACCACCAATAAATTTAATGAGACCCTCAAGAAATCTAGTGAGACCCTCGAGGATATGAAAAAGGACCAACTAGAAATTAAGCATACACTGACTGAAATAAAGAATATTATACAGAGTTCCAAAGCAGACTAGAGGATCGCAAGAATCAAGTCAAAGATTTGAAATACGAAGAAGCAAAAAACACCCAACCAGAAAAGCAAAATGAAAAAAGAATAAAAAAATATGAAGATAGTGTAAGGAGCCTCTGGGACAACTTCAAGCATACCAACATCCGAATTATGGGGGTGCCAGAAGAAGAGAGAGAGCAAGATATTGAAAACCTACTTGAAGAAACAATGACAGAAAACTTCCCCTACCTGGTCAAAGAAATAGACTTACAAGTCCAGGAAGCCCAAACAAAAGGAATCCAAAGAGGACCACATCAAGATACATCATAATTTAAATGCCAAGAGCAAAAGACAAAGAGAGAATCTTAAAAGCAGCAAGAGAAAAACAGTCAGTTACCTACAAGGGAGTACCCATATGACTGTCAGCTGATTTCTCAACAGAAATTATGCAGGCCAGAAGGGAGTGGCAAGAAATATTCAAAGTGATGAATACCAAGAACCTACAACCAAGATTACCCAGCAAAGCTATCATTCAGAATTGAAGGTCAGATAAAGAGCTTCACAGATAAGAATAAGCTAGAGTTCATCACTGCCAAACCAGAATTATATGAAATGCTGAAGGGTATTGTTTAAGAAGAGGAAGAAGAAGAAAAAGGTAAAGATAAAAATTATGAACAACAAAGTGACAACAAATACATATCTATCAACAAGTGAATCTAAAAATCAAGTGAATAAAAAATCTGGTGAATAGAATACAATCAGGGGCATAGAAAGGGAGTGAACTGACAAATCTCGAGGGGACGGGGGTGTGGGGGGTGAGGGAAGAGACTGGATAAAAATCATATACCTATGGATGAGGATAGTTGGGGGGGGTAAGGACAGGGTGTGGGGTGGGATCCAGGTGGAGGGGAGCTATGGCGGGGGAAAGAGGAACAGCTGTAATAATCTGAACAATAAAAATTAGAAAGAAAAAAAAAAGGACCCTCCCACTCACTTGCCTAAGAGGCTATCTACTGATCTGAATAAGTTATTATTGCAATACTAGTGGCCCGTTACACGAAGATTCACACAATAGACCTTCCTTCCCCTGGCTGCCAGGCACCAGTTTTCCTCCACCACCCGGGACCCAGGCCCCCAGTCCCTCTTTGAGCAGAGCCCAGGGCTGGCGGGAAGCTTGGCTTCCTCCGTCACCGGGAGCAACCCAAACCTCTTGCTTGCTCCAGCTTCGTGACCGCCACCATCTTCAGTCATCTCCAGTCTTCGCTCTGCACCTGCATATGCAAATAAACCACCATCTTTGTTGGGTTAATTTGCATAGTCACTCTGATTGGCTGGTGGGTGTGGCAGAGTGTCAGATAGACCGAGTGATGGTTAATTTGCATGTTTCTCTTTTATTATATAGGATTAACTTCATGTCAGAAACCTCTCAGCAGCTTGTCCTCAACTCTCAAAAAGCAGATGCCTCCCTAGCAATAATCTGGTCCCTCAGAGCTTCAGAACTGATCAACGAGAAAATATGTGTTTACCTGTCTGGCTTTCTCTCTGTGGCAATAGTGGCCATGCCTTCCCCACCATCTCTGTGAGGAGGCACTCAGCTCTTCATGAAGAAAATAGAAGGAAAGAAAAAGGAAATCAGTCTTTTGCTTCCCAAGGCACCAACTCTTTATTTGAATATTTCTTCATCACAGTTACCATCTCCTTATAGTATATCTGCCCAATTAAGGAGGTTTATTCCCCAACCTCTAAGAATGGAGCGAAGTGATCCTTTCCCTCTGCAATTACTAATACACATGACTTATTCATTGTTTTGTTTTAGAAGTGCTTTTCACTACTATTTGAAGGCATTTAAAAAGAAATAAGATTAAAACTTTGAACTTAAATTCAACATGTTTTTAACTGGTTTTATATCTGTAGAACTTAAATTTTTCTCCTGAAGACCATTCAGAAAGACTAAAAAGGCACAAGATCTACCTACTTCCAGGAGCCTGACTATTTAGTGCTGGTGAAAGTTATTAATTCCTCTCAAAAGAACTACCATGAAGGTGAGTTTTTAAGATGTGCAATTGGCTTTTAGGAATCTGACATATGTGAAGGCTAACAGCTCTTCTGGAGCATAACTTTCCAGTGGAATCCCCCAGAAGTAAAAATCTGAAATGCAGAAGATCCTTGCATGTGGAGATTTTCCATCCATGATTCTGAGCAGCCATGAGTATTCTCAAAGGTCTCATAATATGTAATCATTTGTGCTTTTTGTTGAGGCATGCATTTCAATCACTGCAGGCTGTTTTGCCTAACTCATAACTCAGTCTTGCCAACCTCCCAGCATCAGCATTTGGTCATGCATGCCATATTCTCTACTCATTCCTGGGAACCATTGATGCAATTAAAGTAAAATCCAAACCTCTTAAATGGCCTACACATCCCTATATGGTCTGCTCCTTTCCACCCCACCCAACTTTCTGGCCCCATGTCAAACTACCCTACTTTCTTGTTCTTCTACAGCCATCCTGGTCTTCTCACTGAACACAGAAAGTCCATCCTGAAGCAAGAACTTTGCCCTTACGATTCCCTTGTCCTGGAGTACTGTCTCTCTTCCCCCTGGTGTCTACCTTCTTGGCCCATTTTTTCCATTCTAGTAAGTGTCTGCTGTTAACATTTTATCAGGGAGGCCTTTTTTGACCCTTATATCAAAATACTGAGCCTTCCTATCTCCTTTCCTCACTTCATTGTTCTTCATGATACTTATCACCATTTAAAATACTGTACTTACTTAATTACTGGCTTATGGTCTCTTTCAACTCTCCATTCACTCCCAGACTGCTCCTTCCTGCTTCCTGCTTCTTGACCCTCTGGGACACCTTTATTTCTGTTGCCAAGCCTCTGGTAGCCCCAGGATATCCTTCTAGAAAATCCCTTTCTTCTTCAGTAGTTACAGTTTAACCTAAGTCAGCCTGTACTAAGAATCTCTAACCGGCACACCAGACCTCTGTTTTCCCATCCCTAAAATGAAAGGGGGTTAACTTCCAACGGTCCTTTTGCCACCAGAGAACCTTTTAAAAATTGAGCTGTATGGTTCTTAGATGAAAACTGCAGTCCCTTTGTATGGTGAATTGAAGTCATTTTCTAGTTACAATTAGATCCTATGATTTTATACCAAGTAGCAAATCACTCAATTACTAGACAATAGAGTTCAGCCAGAAGGACCTTCCAAAAAGTAAAGCTCTGCCTATGCCTGCGAGGCTTGCAGAACCTTGGAAATCTCATCTGCACTCAGCAACCCACCTCAGTGAAAGTGTTGACTTCAGGGATGTGAAGTCCAACTGGTGCTGCCGCCCACCCCCTCCAACCTGGACTGTTAAGGCTACTTTTGATAATCCTCTCTAGCCTCCTCAAGGCAGAAACATCAAAAGGGCACATCAAAGCTCCCAATCACAGTGGAGAGAAGCCCTCCAAACCAGGTGACAACTTTTTTCTTCAGGCTCCTCAACACATACAAGCTGTAGGCCTTCCCCCAGGGAGGAGAGAATACTTTTTAATTCTCAGCTGCCTGCCCTGGGGGAGGCAAGAGACACCATCTTTGCAGGTAGAGGATAAAGCCACTCCTCCCAATCGCACATTTCTGAGAGCTGGAGCGCTGTACTAACCACAAAAACCACACACATGCAAGAAAAGTTCGAGCCATGCTTCACTGGTGTGTGTATTTTAAAATGCAAATAACAAAAGCTGAAAATGATGAAGTGAACATGTGCTGTATCACTGACATGCGAGACAGGCAATTAATGAAACTCTGGGACTCTGTATCAGCTGCCTGCTGACTTCTGCAATTGAATTAAAACTATCATAAGAATAATACAAGGACTTGCCCTTGTCCTTCTTGTCTATGTGTTTATTTAATTTTCTGTCCAACTGACTCTCAAATAAATTGGAAACAGCTGCCATTTTTTGATTCAGTAGCTCCATTACCCCCTTGTGACATCATTCTGGGCACGAACACTAACAATAGGTCATTATGTAGCAATTACTTTATTGATTTATGGAAGTTTTTAAGCTCCATCAGGAATATGCACAGTCAAGGGGAAAAAAAAGACCACTTCTGTGCTCTTGCTAAGGAGAAAAACCGAACTGCAGTGGCTGGAATAATGTTGCTCAGATGGGACCTTCCTTACCGAGGAAAACCATGGGAACAATTCCTGTTTTGTTGATTTTCTTTAAGTAAGAGAGAGCGATGGGGAAAGACTATAAAGTTTGAAAGTTATAGTACCCATAATTGAATGAAGTAACTAAATAAACAGATGACTCAAGTGCTGCTGTTATGTAATAGGAGGACTTCGGTGATATAATAGAAGTTGCTTAAAACAAATTAACAGTGTTGAAACTCCCATGACGAATGAACTTTGTGAGCTTACGCATAACATTTTAAGAACACCACTGCATAAAAACACGCTTTCTTCCTCAGTTCAAATGGATATCATAAGACTTCACATTGAAGTTAAAGGCTTGCCCCAACCCATTCAGTGGATCATACTTTTAACAGCTGTCAGGTCTTAGGCTGTTTTCTTGGGCCTCAATATGTAAATAAGCAAGAGTTTTCTCTCTCATAAATAACTGGCTTTATTTGACATTCTCCTGGGCTGGGGAACTCTGGTCTAAAGATAAAAAAATAAAAAATGAATAATGCGCCGTCTGGCTAGTAACTGAGCGAGATTCTCACCTCAGGAGCCGAGCAACAGCCTGCCTACATTTTGAGGAAAATGGTGGCTCCTTGATTGAAATCTGTATCTGAGACTTGTTGGCTCCTACCGGAGGTCAAGAGTTTAATGTCCTCGTTCTTCTTTCAATGGCCAAATAGAGGAACCATCCTAGGCCCAACATCTGGCTCAGTTCCCACTGGGAAGAAGTTATGGAAGCGACATCCCTGTGGAAACACATGAAGCTATGGCTTGTCCAAGATCAGCAACTGAGGATAAACAAGATGCTATGTGTTTCGGAGGGAATGGGTAGCATATGAGGAGCTTGAGCTTCTCCCACCATTTTTTTTCAGTTCTCACCAGATCCTGATAGAGATTGGGAAATAAAGTAGTAGGTGATCTTGCTTAGAAAATCCATCTTTTTAACTCAGCTCAGACAAAGTTGATGAGTCCTTGATCATTCAAAAGTCTTGAACCTTATATTAAGATAAAAGCCCCAAAAGTGATTTAGGGGAGAAAATCTCCTCTTTACTCGATTCTCAAAGTATTGTTAATGGTCTTCCAGATAGAAAGTATACTCGGGACAAAGGATACCTAACAAATGCTAAAACTGAGACCTGCTCCAGTGAGAGAAGCAAAAGAAAACAAAGGCATGGTTCCTGAACTCTGGGTGCTTACATGCAGCTGGACCCCTACATGGCAGTTTAAAAGCAACACAGATGACCTTATGTAATATTAAAAAAACAATAATACTGGACTTCACATTAGGAGACCTAACTTATAATCACAATTATGCTACTAATTAGGTGTGAGATCTTAAGTCATAATTGTCCTATTTCTCTCAGTTATGAAACTAAAGAAACTGGGTTAGATAACACCTAGTCCCTTCCAGTTCTCAAAAATCCCATAATCCTGATATATCATATATCACACAAATTCTTAGCTGAGTTCACGTGCCATGGTTTATTACTATATTCCAGCTAATGTCTGGAAACAGTGAGTGAGTCTCTGTTTATCATTCCAAAGAACAAGAGTACTTTATCTTGCTTATGCACAACACATCTTTCACACATCTGAATGCCACAACTGTTGCATTCCTCACAAGACAGCTCAAACCCATCCACTCTTTATTAGGAAAATATTTGTACTCAGGGTAAAAAGCACATGTTAACATAAAGACTTTTGTCTGAAATATTATTTCTGAACCACCAAATTGTGCTTCCTTGACAATTGGTCTTTAGAGTAACATTGACTAGAAGGATGTAAAATGAGGAGAACATTTCATTTGAGATGATACAATTGATTGAAATACAGTGCGGCCTTGACTTACGAGTGTCCCGACTAACGAGTTTTTTCAAGATACGAGCCGTCTCTCTGCCGATTTTTTGCTTTGAGTTGCGAGCTAAAATTCGGGTTACGAGCCAGCTTCAGATACCCCACCGCTAGTTGGCACAGCAAACGTCACAGTGAACGCCACAACATCAGCCCAGCATCACGTGTCTCACTCATTCACTTTTTGATTTGACATATGAGTAATTTGAGTTACGAGCTCCGTCACGGAACGAATTAAACTCATAAGTCAAGGCCCCACTGTATTTTTGAAAGAGATAAATCTGGAGCCAGGTCTTGGAGAAAGAGATAGGCATAGCTTCATGCAAGAGAGGAAGAGGCCATTCTGTGGGACTACAAAAGCAATAACAAAGAAGTGGTCATGGTGAAGAGACTGGATTTTGGGAGATGGAGTGGATGACTCTGTTAGAGATAAGTGGGGTTTATATGGCATGGTATATAATAAATGAGGGTTTGGATGCCATTAGCATAAATAAACGAACTTCACCTGGCTTCCTGGGGAAATGCATAATTAAAGTCATGTCTAAGGAAGACAATATTTTTAGCTGTGTGATGAGTAGGCTGAAGAACAGAGGTATTAGAAACAAATAATACAACCAAGATTTAGTTAACATAGTCAAGAAATGAAGTTAAAGAAAACTCAGGCCCTAGCTGGTTTTGCTCAGTGGATAGAGCATCAACCTCCAGACTGAAGGGTCCCGGGTTTGATTCCGGTCAAGGGCACATGCCCGGGTTGTGGGCTCAATCCCCAGTAGGGAGCATGCAGGAGGCAGCCAATCAATGATTCTCTCTCATCATTGATATTTCTATCTCTCTCCACCTTTTCCTTCCTCTCTGAAATCAATAAAAATATATTTTAAAAAAATTCTGGACTAGGATAATGACTTTGGAAATGGAAAAGAAGGCTCAAATCCAAAGAAACTAAGCAAGAAAGAATTAATAGCATATGAAAACTGACTTGATATATGAAGCCAAATGAGATTTTTAAAAAGGAAGTAGTAAAAATTAACTACCAGATGAATGTCCCAGAGAATTAACTGGACAGTTGAGTCATTGGGAGAGGAACACAGAAGGAGAGAGAATGTTTATTTTATTGAATTCAAGGCATAAGTGCCCCACCAACCAGAAGTACAGCTAAGGGAAAACATCTAGTTAATAAATAGACATGGAAGAATGGTGAAAGGTCGTGGTTGGAGGATTACATTTTTATTCAGTGAACATTTGTCAAATCCTCTTATGAGCCAGGCACTGTATTTGATACCAGGAATAAAGAGATAATAGTCATGAACTCCAGAAACTTTTGTCTAGTGTAAGAAATAGAAAGTTACTTAGCTGCTTATAAGCAGCTTGTAATCAGAAGTACAGAATATAGAATCAACATTATTCATTATAAGCCAAAAGGAGATGCCTACAGCCCAGATGAGTATGTGAGTTCAGGGAAGAAAACTGGGATAATGCCTGGAGCAGGGGATTTTACTTAAATAACAAGTCAGGAGAAAGAATAATCTAGAGATTATAGCTTAAATATAACAGATTATAGCTTAAATATAACAGGTAGTGGAATAAAATAAAAGAAATACTAGGAAAAATAAAAAGGAGTTTACTATCATCATCTTTAGCCAACATTGTATGAATTTCTATTCTGTGAAAATAAAATAAATAAAAACTTAAAGATTGGAAAGAAAAAAGAGAACTGTCATCATTCACAGATGAATCTGCATGTACATTACACCAGAAGATTCTACATACAAAATTTTAAAATTAGTAAGTCAATTTAGCAAAGTTACTTTATTAAATGTCATATTAATGTATGCCTTTATGCCTCTAGCAAAACTGGAAAATAAAAATTAAAATAGCAAGATTATTTATCATTGCAATAAAATGCATCAAATACCTGAGAATAAATATAGTAATCAATATTCAAGACCTTTGTTCTGAAAACTATAGAACAATGCTGAGATAGAGAACTAAAAATGTAGAAATATACAATATTCGTAGATTGGGGGATTCAATGTTTTGGATATGACAATTATTCACATATTGATTTATATATTTAATGTAACCATAATCAAAACCCAGTGGTTTTTTGCAAAAACTGCTAAAATGGTTCAAAAATTACATAGAAATAAAAAGAACCTAGAAAATCACAGCAATTTTAAGCAAGGAAAACAAACATTGCCCTACCAGATCTCAAAACTTTTATACATCGAAAGAACTTAGAACATGTACAAAACTGGAACAATGGAATAGACTAGAAGGTCTGGGAACAGACCTTAACATGTACAATCAACTGATATATGGCAAAGGTACCACTGTAATTCAGTGGGGGACAGGATACTCTTTTTAATAATAGGTGTTGCATTAACTGGATATCTACATTTAAAAAAATAAACTACTTTCTTTCAAATCACACACAAAAATTAATTCAATATGCATTACAGATCTAATTTCAAAGGAAAAACAAAAGGTTCTAAAAGAAGACATAAGAGATCATCTTTATGAAATTATTTTTAAGGTTTTTTAAATGGAACATTAGAGCACAAGCCTAATATGAAAAAATTAAAAAGTTTTGTTCTAAAATTAAGTTTTCAAATTAAGAATTCTTTATATCCAACAAAAAATTATATCCAATACATATAAAGAACATCTACAAATAAAAATAAACTACAAACCATTTTTTTTAAATGGATAAAGACTTGAATAGCCAACTCAAAAAACAGGATACCCAAGTTGCCTATATACATAGTATGCAATGCGCTTGTCACTGTTCTTCCTTGGAAAAATGCAAATTAAACCAAAATCACACGCCATCTCATGCCCTCTAACATTGCTAAAATTAAGGACTGACACTGTCAAGTATTGGTAATTTAAGCTGTCATGCATTGCTGGTAAAAGACTAAATAGATATAATCACTTTAAAAACTTTTTGGCAGTATCTACTAAACTTGAATATTTTCATACTGATGACCCAGAAATTCCACTCCTAGGACTACACCCAACTGAAATTATTGCTTATATCACTGAAGATAAGAATGTTTATAACAACATTATTCACAAAAAGAAGGAATATGAAATAACCAACTGTTAGTCAATAATGGAATGGAAATGTTTATCATCAATAGAAGGAATGAATAGATGGCAATATGCTCATACAGTGGAATACTATACAGCAAGAGAATAACATAAAGTACTGGTACACAAAAAAAATCAATTAATTTTAAAGATATAATTTTAAGCAAAAAATACAGATTAAATAAAAACATCTTTCATGATCCACTTATATAAAGTTCAAAAAGAGTAAAACTAGGCTTTCAACAACGAGTGCAAGAATGATTCAAGGTCCATATGCAAATAAAACCACCAAAAAAACTTGGATCTATACCTCAAACTATATTAAAATTAACTCAAAAGAAATAATAGACATAAATGTAAAGCTGAAAACTATAAAACTTCTAGAAGGAAACAGAATAAACTATGTGATCTTGGATTAGGTAAGTATTTCTTAGATATGACACCAAAAGCACAATTCATAAAAGTTTCTGCTTTCAACAGACACTGTTAAGAGAATAAAAGACAAGCCACAGACTGGAAGAAAATATTTATAGACCATATATCTGATTATATATATATACATATATATATCCACACACACATATATATATAATCTGATGAAGT
>NW_005871126.1:2420106-2423384 GCF_000147115.1 Myotis lucifugus
CTACTAGCCCTTACAGAAACTTTCGACTGATTAGCTTAAATGATGAGATATGCAGGACCTTCTGACTTAAGCCCCAATGTCTGGCACCCCCGCCAGCCCATCCAACTTAATATTGATTTTCAGTGGAGGCAGTGAATTTTCCTGCTACCACTCTCAGCTGGGAAACCAGCGCAGCTTCCCTCCTTCCAGGCAGACAGTAGCACAGGGGTGGGCAAACTTTTTGACTCGAGGGCCACAATGGGTTCTTAAACTGGACCGGAGGGCCGGAACAAAAGCATGGATGGAGTGTTTGTGTGAACTAATATAAATTCAAAGTAAACATCATTACATAAAAAGGGTACGGTCTTTTTTTTTTTTTTAGTTTTATTCATTTCAAATGGGCCGGATCCGGCCCACGGGCCGTAGTTTGCCCACGGCTGCGAGTAGCACCAGTGCGCAACCTCCGGGGAGGGAAGGAGGCGAAGGAGCAGTTCAGGTGGGAAGAAGGAGGTTCCCGCCATCACAGGACTCCACCTGGGTGGAAGGGCCTGGGCAGGAGCCTGACATTGAACAGGGTCCTGCCCGAGGCCAACTAGATTCCAGGCTAAGTTAATTGCATTTTGCAGCTAAATGCCCACAGTTGTCAGTTACCGCCAAACTTAAAGTGAGGTGAAAGAAGCAAGACAGATACAGAAAGTGACAAACTATTGGGAGAAGAGAGGAAGGAGCCTGATTCCAGGGTGTGTCACCCGAGAACCACCCTCTTGCAATCCAGGACCCCTTGGGGGATGTTGGAGAGCCAGTTTCAGCCCCATCCCCACGGGCCAGGCCAAGGGACCCCACCAGTGCATGAATCCATGCACCGGGCCTCTAGTTTTCTTTAAAAAATTAAACATAAATATATCATCTGATTAAACCATTTGCTTGATAATTACCCTAAAAAAATGAAAAGCATATACCATGCTCACTGCAACTTTATTTTTAATAGCCCAAAACTAGAAACAACTCATATATCTATCAACGAATTTAACAAATTGTGGTATATCCATACACTAGAACTATATTCAGCAGTAAAACAAAAGTGAAATATTGATATGTGCTCTATCATAGGCAGATCACAAAATAATTATGCTGAATAAATTAAGCAAGGCTAAAAATTTACATATGTATGATTCCATTTATATAAAATGTAGTAAAATGCAATCAGTGGTTGCTGGGGGGTTGGAATGCAAGGAAGCATGGGAAGAAGGTATTACAAAGAGGCATGAGGAAATGAGAGTGATAGAATGTTTATCATCTTGATTGATGTTTTCACAGATTTATATATCAAAATTATCAAATTGTACACTTTGTAATATTCCACTTATTGTCCATCAATGATATCTCTTAAAAGCTATAAATCTATAAATTTTTTAAATTGGCAAAATTAATCTTTGGGGTAGTAGTTTCTCAAAAGGGACATGAGAGTTTTCTATAGTTTGATGTGTGTATATAAGAGAAACATACAAAATGTAGCAAAATATTAAGCTATATATTTCATATTTGTACATTTCACTGTATTTAAATTGTAACTCTGTAAAAATAAATTCTACAAAAATGTAGTTAAGTGACTTAAAGTAGTGAGTATAGAGTCTAGAACCATGACTGACTTTCACAGACATCCATAAATAAAGAACAGAAGAAAAAAATCACAAAGCAAAATATACAAGAATACGACAAATATAGGAGGAATACTCATAGGCAACAGCAGATGAGTTTTACTCCATCAATTTAAATGAACATCATGATCAAATGAAAAATGGCACTGTGGTCCATACTCCATTAACGGAATTGCTGGCATTTGTTCTCCTCCCTCTCCCTCTCCCTCTCCCTCTCCCTCTCTCTCCCTTCTTCTCTCTCTCTCTCTCTCTCTCTCTCTCTCTCTCTCTCTCTCTCTCTCCTTCCCTCCCTCCCTCCCTCCCTCCCTAATCCTTTGGATCACACAGAGTCTTTATCTCCTGGCAGGATTCTGGTCTTTCTCTTCTGTGTTTATACAGGAAAACAGGTGAGGAGTTTCCTTGTCACATGGCCTGCCATACTCCTCTAAGACTTGCCCCAGATGGGGTAGGTGTGATCTCTTACCTGCCACTATCTGATTATTTCGTGGTTTAGCAGAGGTCAGAGGAATAGTTAAGGGGGAGTAGGAATAGAACTGAACAGAGAATAAGAAATAGCAGAATGGCCGGGAGGAAAAGAGCAAGAGCATTTAAATGAGTCCAATGCTAACATGGGTTTTCTAAAGAAACCAGCAACAAGAAAGGATGTATCCCAAAGATTATGATGAAAAAGGACGGTGAGTAGGTGGAAATAGTCAACATAATCATGTAAGAAAGTCATAAAGTTTGGAAATATTTATAGAGAAAGAAGAATTAAGTGCAGGATTTTTACTTTAGCATGTGAATGTCATGAATAGAAAAAAATAATGTTTAGAAAAATAATTTACTACAACATTTCTTCTAAATCCACAGGGAAGGAGTGAGCAAAAGAAAGATATGGATACCACCTTTCAAACTCACTGAATTCAATTTCTAGCACAATATAAAAAGAATCGATTTTTGTGTCTTCCAGCCTTGTTTTTACTATACTATACAGGCGTGTGTGTGTGTGTGTGTGTGTGTGTGTGTGTGTTGGGGGAGTGTCCATTCAGGCATGGTTGCCATGGAACGTGAAAGAGAGAAAAAGGAGGTGATAAGGACGGGAGAGCACTACTTTGAAAGTTAAAGATCTCAAAAGTGCTAGAAAGCAAGCAAGTGTTCTGAAAATCAGGAGTACAAAACAGATGACAGGGGGTTTGTAGTTCAAACCAACTGACCTTTCAGTTGAGTCAGAATCAACCCAGAGCTCAAAGCACATAGTACTGGAACTCTAGATGATCACTGAGAGAAGAATCCCAAAGCGAGCAGTACTACAACACCTAGATAATCTGCACTGACTGCTTGTAAACTGTGTGTTGAGTCCTGCCGAGCCCACAGGTGTATGGGAGGCAATGGCTGCCAAAGGGAGAGTGAAGTATCATAGAAAGTTGTTACATTATTTCATATATTTCATTTTGGTTTCCTTCCAATCTAAATCATCAGCTTGCCAAAGATGGAAAGTGATATGATATGATTAAAAGCTTTAAAACTACTAAGGTTAAAGAGTCATCACACATTTTAATTGAAGCAGATGTGAAGTGGCCTTTTCCATGTATAAACATCACTCTGCTAGCCAACCAAGCCAACCTAAGACTTTAATCTAGGACCTCTAATTGAGTATATATA
>NW_005871126.1:2423484-2429939 GCF_000147115.1 Myotis lucifugus
TCCTATACCATAAAATGAAAACAAAAATAAAGATACTGCAGTCCTAGTCAGTTTGGCTCAGTGGATAGAGCATCGAACCTGCGGACCAAAGGGTCCCAGGTTCAATTCCTGTCAAGGGCACATACCTTGATTGCAGGCTCAGGCCTGATCCCTGGCCCAGGCCCTGGTCGGGACTCATGGAGGAGGCAACCAATTGATGTGTTTCTCTCACATCAATGTTTATCTCTGTCTTTCCCTTTCTCTTTCATTCTCCCTAAAAATCAATGGAAAAATATCCTCAGGCAAGGATTAACAAAACAAACCAAAAAAAGAAAGATACCGAATGAGAAGGAAGAAGGGAGAGGAAAGACTATATATTCTAGTTGAGATAAATTGTTTTTAAAAACATCCTCCTGCCACCACCACCACCACCACCCCATCTATGAACTATGAACCTGAACTCTGAGTATTTACTCCTTTGTATAGTCCCTCCCCTTAAATCTGGACTGGTTCTGTGACTCACTTTTGACTAATAGCATATGGCAGAAGTGAGCTTCTAAGGCTAAGTCAGAAGAAGTCATGAAACTCACCTTTCAGATGTCTCCTCCCAGAACCCAGCCATCAGGCCAGGTGCATAGCCCCAGTAAGTGCCCAACTCAAGGGTTCCCAGTGATCTCCCAGATTATATCCAGCATCAACTGCCAGCCAACTGAATGAGCCAGCCCAGAAATTCCAGTCCAGTCTTACTCCTAGATAATATCAACATCAAACATCCTGTGGAGCAGAAGAACAGACCAGCAGAGCCCAGTCAACCCACAGAATTGTAAAAGATAATAAATTGGTTGTTGCTTCAAGTTTTTAAAGTAATTTATTCAGTAAGAATAAATAACCAAAATGATCTATTGATTTCTTAATGTGATAGCACACCAGTTAGATATTACCATGTAACAAATTACCCTTAAAACTTGGTGATTTAAAACAGGGAATCATCAAACTTTTTAAAATGGTCAAGATCATAAATATTTGAGAATGTGTGGACCATACAGTCTCTCTCGCAACTATTCAACTCTGCCATTGTAGTGTGATAGAAGCCATAGACAACACATAAACAAATGGACATGGCTGTGTTTCACTAAAATTTGACCAAAACTAGTGGCTGGCCCATGACCATAGTTTGTCAACCCCTCTTTTTAAAAATAGAAGCATTGATTATTGCTCACAATTCTATAGGTCAGAGGGGTGGTTCTGCTGATCTGAGCCAGGTCTAGCTGATCTCAGCTTGGCTTGTTCATGCACCTGTCATCAGCTGGCAGGTTAGTAGCGAGCTGGCTGGTCTATGATGGCTTTACATACAGCTGGTGTTTTGCTGAGTGCCAGCTGGAGTGACAGGGGTGATTGGGCCACATGTCTCTTATCATCCATCAGGCTAGCCTAGGCTTGTTCACATAGTGGTGGCAGAGATCCAAAAAAATAAGCAAGAGCACACAGGTCTTTTGAGGCCTAGACTCAGAATTGACCCATTTTTACTTCTGCTCTATTTTACTGGCCCAAATAAGACACAGGTCAATGCACATTCAAGGGATGAGAGAGCAGACTCACCCTTGATGGAGGAGATGCAAAGTGACAATGCAAATGGCATGAGTACAGATGGGAGTGAAGAATAGTGCCAGTTGGAAAATCATGAGACTATGATTATGTGACTCTAAGAGCAAAGATTCTAAATGGAAGCTGTCTCAGTTCCTTTGTAAAGGAAGAAAATGAAACCCAAGGAAAGAGGCTGACTCACCAAGTTATTCTTGCTAAGTAGGACAGCCGAGCAAGGCTGAGGTTAGAACAACTTACTCACTATGTGTATAACTAGGGTGTTACAATTTTTCTGACCCATTGGAATGTCCATGTAGGGCCTTTAGGGATTCCTAAGACAACTGGAAAGTTCCCCTTCTACACACAATTGTAGTCAGGTGACTTTCATTTCAAAGTCTCTTATTCCAGCAAAGTCACACCTAGGATGGGAAAAAATTAGTATCCACGAAGATCCCTTAAATTCCCCTTATACCCAGAAGGTCCTTCTTTATTATACTCTTAGAATTCTAATTCCTAATTTAGCAGATCTTCAACCTAACATGTCTCCAAATAACTGCATCACTGGTCAGATGCCATGTCTGTGGAGTGGCCTGGTGATAATAGGTCCAGTGAGAATGACTCTTACTCAAACAACAGAGCCAAAGACTTGCTATAAACACACTTAGAATGAGGGGGCTACAAGCTACAAACTACTCACCAGCTCCCATAGTCATAGGCAGCATCCCTACTGGTCAATTGGTAATCCATAGGGATTTATGAGAATGTTCAAAAGTAAAATCTTCCTTTCTATTCTCAATTGCTATGATGTTGGAAAAACACTAGAATGATCTTCCCAACCCTGACTTAATGGCTTCTGGTAAGGATACAGCCCTATATTAAGTTCAATACTTTTTGCAGTTTAATAGGTTATAAAAATAAATTTCCTACTTTTTTTTAACCCTATGGACAGGATTGACTTAAGCCAGAGCATATACAAGAAGCTGGGTCCCTGACTCCAGGAACTTACATTACAATTTGTCCTGGAATCTGGACTATCCCCAATTTGGCTGCATTTCATTAAACTAAATTGTTCTAATGTTTTGTTTATGTTTTCATGGCTCAAAAATTCCTTTGTGGCTTACTTGTAAAGCAGCTTTCTAGTGTTTTTGTCTCTACATCAAGTACCTTTTATGTGATTCAAAACTTTTAAGAATAATACTCTAAATCCAGTATTAGGCAACAAACAATCTCCCAAACATAATCTGAAACTAATTATCATGCCATGACAATAAACTGAGCTATGAGGCTCTAACATCAGCCAGTTTCTACTTAGCCTCCACCAATTCATTCTTGCTCTCCCTGCTCACTCATTTTTATGGCTTCCGTGGTTATGCTCTGACATTGCCATTCATCTTTGTTCCCTCTATTCACGTACAACTTGCCAGAGATTATAGATTCTACCTTGTTCATATCTTGGCAGTGATTTCTTTTCATTCTCTTTGCCCCCACTCACAGGAACCACTTATCTAGGCAATCTTGTGCTCTTTTTCGTGTTATTCCTTGCAATCAAATGTCTTCTCTTACCATCTGTGCCCACTAAAGTCTCACTTAGACTACAATAACTTGGTGTTCCCTGACCAAAGCTGATCGCTACATTTATAAAACCTGTATCTTGTTATGCCTCTCTTGTGAATGAAAATTATCGTCTGCTTTGTAGGTCCATTATCTATTCCGTTGTTGTATGATGCCTCCTTTCCCTATGGGAAGTCAATTTTTCTCTAACTGAAGGCGTTCCTTTAGCATGTTTGACCCAGACATTAAACTTTCTAAGGCAAGATCTGCAAAGGGCCTATCGGACGGTCTAATCCTTTCTGTTGATACAGCAGCAGTTGTACCAAATCCAGCAGCAATAAGAGTCTCACGGGTAAGTGGAATCCACATTTCCACAACCATATAGGAAATGTAAAGGCAAAATTGTTAATAGCCTCCCCAGGGTGTGAGCTCTTGCTATGATGCCTTCCATGATTTCATCATGTTTTAAAAGTAGTGAAATATCTCAATTCATGTTTCAAAGCATAAAAGAAAAATAAGTGTGCTTTAGTCATCGTTTCCAAAGCCTGGTTTTGTTGTTAAGGTCTACAAGTTTCTTTCATATGTAACCTGATCACACGACAGCATTAAAATTTATTTTTAAGCTTGGTAGTATTACCATGTATCCTGTTATAATATTTTAACATCAATTCCTTGCACAGCAATATTGAATACCATATATATTGTTTTATACCTCTTTTCTTCAATGTAAGGTTAACCTCCTCCCTTGTTGAAACACTCACTAGCTACGTTACTAAAAATGTTCCCTTCTTTCAGTCGAATTACCATACAGTTCTTTGGGATTTTTAAATCTTTCTAAGTACGTGCATAGATGAGAGGAGAGGAAATTTAAGTAGTCCCGCACTATCCTCAAAACAGATATATAATAACTAGGGTCATTATCTCCTGAATATAGAATAGCAAGCAATATCTGAACAGAATTTTTGCATATACCTTTGGATACATATTTGTATGCCTGACTAATGCTTGCTTTTCTTTGTCTTTCCAACTTTATTTTACAATAGTGAGTAAAATCAAATTTACATGTCTGATCCCAGAAGAATTCATTAGTTTTGCTTCATTCCACAGAAGCTTCCACTTAATGAGTGCCTACTCTCAGCCAGTATTCATGGCATGCCCTTTCTACATTTATCTCAAAAATTACCAAATCTGGTTCCCCAGCTGTATTTCCTCTTTCTGTGAAAGGCACTCCCATCCATCCATTTGGCAAGCAAGAAACATATGTCTATCTCTTCTCTCACAACCTTTATTCCCAATTCATGCCAAGTTCTATAATTTTACCTTCTAAGCGTTATCTAGTCAGTTCACTTCTCTCTTCCTTCACTTCCATTCTCACATTTAAACTTAAATAATCTCTAAGCAAAACCACTGAAAGAGCCTCTTAACTAGTTTTCTTGCATTTACTGTATTTACTGTTGGGTTCCTCTTATCCACTCCCCACCCTGGTGTCTTTCCAAGTTTGCCTATTTCTAAGTAGAATCATTTGTCTTTTTATTATTGAGTTTTAGGAGTTCTTTGTATGTTCTGGATAAAAGTGTCCTTTTCACAATGTACAGCCAGTTCCTGGCAAACAATAGGAAGTTAATGTTCCTTGTTGAATAGTTGAATGAATAAACTGTTAGAGCATAAATTACCCCAGTTTATGGCTGAAGAAACAGATTCTCAGAGAGGTTAAGTTACTTGTACAAGGTCAACTAACTAATAAATTTCAGAACCAGGATTGGAAACCAGGTCTATCTGATATCAATGACCGTACTTCCCACTGTGCTATATTGATTCCCAATTCATTGTCACAAAAATATGCCCTTAAATTTATTGAACTATCTTATAAACGTGTTTGTTAAATGCATATAAACACAGGTGCTATCAGTAATATAAAAATTATGTAATGTTTATGCTTCATTGTGATTGTATCAGCGACCCATCTATCCATACATTCATTCACCCATAATTTATCTATCTGTCATCCATCTATTAATCATATAAAAGATACCTTCTCTATTTATAGAGTGTGACCTATACAGGCATACTTCTTTATACTGATTAAGGAAGCTAATAGTATTAAGCTTATATCAGAAAGAGTTATTTTTTACAGTTCATATTATAGTAAAATTTGCCTCAATAAGATGAACTTGACAAGTGAATACAGCTGTATAACCCACACCACTGTCAAGATAAAAAATATTTCCATTGCCTAGAATGTTCCTTCATACTTCTACCCAGTCAATTTCATCCACCACAGAGGCAACCATTTTTCTTTTTTTCATCGTAGATTAGTTTTGACTATTCTGGAACTTTGTATGAATGGACTTATAGTGTATTCTCTTTTGTGTCTGGCTTCTTTCTCTTGGCCTAATGTCTTTGAGATATATCATATTGATATACTTTCCATTTTTATAGATGAATACTATTCTATTACATGAATTCCCACAATATTTGTATCCATTCTCCTTTTGATTGACATTGAGTTATTTCTGAAGATATTAAAGATGAAGCTGTTGTGAGTCATTTTGAGCAAGTATTTTTGTGAACATATGCTTTTCATTTCTTTTGATTTCATGCCTAGAAGTGGAATGGTAGGTCATATGGTAAATGTATTATTAACTTTATAAAAAATTGACAAAATTTCTTCCAAAAGTGGTTGCACCATTTTTTATGCCTATCAGCAATGTATGAGAATTCTAGTTGCTCCACATTCTAGCCCACACTTGGTAATAAAAGTATTTTCAACTTTAATCATTCTAGGGTTGAATGGGGGTATCTTATTGACTTTTTAGTTTGCATTTCCTTAGTGATTAGAAATACTTTTATGTGCTTACTGGCTATTTGAATATATTCCTACTCACGCCTTACTGGTAAGGACTAGTTACACACCCCACTCCAAAATATAAGGGGCAGGAAAATGTGGTCCTGGTTGGCAGCTGTTCCAATCAATAACTCTCCACTGAGGAAGGGAAGCAGGATTCCTTGGTGGTCAGCTCTCCTCTTTGCCAAAGCCTAATTTTTAGAGTTGCAGTGAGGGTTAAGTAAATGAATCCATGTAAAGACTTACAACAGTAGTTATTACACAGAAACTAAAGATAGTGAAGCCCTTCTTTTCCTCCTTTTCTTCATTCCCCTGTGATGCTCTAAGAGCTATCCCCTTGAAACTCAGCAATTTTCTTTATAATCATCATTTACCCTTTTCTAAGGATATTTTATTACTCAAAAATCGATTGTCATTCTATTTTTTTTATTTCCCCTTGTTATATTTTTTTTGTTTATTTGGACCTCTAATAATGCTTATAGTAAAACTAGAGGTC
>NW_005871126.1:2430039-2575576 GCF_000147115.1 Myotis lucifugus
AATCGACGCCTAACTGCTCCCCCGCCAGCCCAATCGCCCCCAACTGCCCTCCCCTGCAGGCCATCTTGTGACCACATGGGGGCGGCCATCTTTGACCACATGGGGTGGCCATTTTGTGTGAGAGTATGATTGTCAATTTGCATATTACCTCTTTATTATATAGGATATCATAGAGTGTCTAGCTTTCACTATACTTCTGGAAGAATTTTTTTTTAAATGATATTTTTGTCGCTTCTTTTTTTCATGGAGAAAACAATCTGAAATTTTGGCGTAAAGAACATGTAAAGTTGTCTGACTTTCTCAAAAGCCTTGTCCTCAATTAAACTAAACAAAAGGAAGTACACTTCCCTTGTTTGGAGGGTCATTTATTATTCCTCTGATTAACTTTAAGCTCACATATGCCGGTACAGTGTTCTTATATCTGTATAGAAATATACTGAGCTATATACTAGAATTTAGTTTTGGTTTTAATACATATGAAATTAGAGTTGCTGTGGGCCAACTCTTATAAGTTATCCTTCCTGCCATAAAACTCTATGTTCAGGATATATATATATATATATATATATATATATATATATATATACACACACATTTTTAATTGTATTTTTTCTCCAAATGTTTTAATTTTAAATTTCTGTGGATTGAATTGTACTTTTTTAAATTTAATTTCTTTTATTGTTTAAAGTATTACAAATAGTAGTACATATGTCTCCTTTTTCCTCCATTGGCCTCCTCACGGCCTCCCATAGCCCCCAGCACATGCCCTCACCTCCCCCCAATGTCTGTGTCCATTGGTTATGTTTATATGCATGCATACAAGTACTTTGGTTGATCTCTTACCCCCCCAAACCCTCCCCTGCCTTCCCACTGAAGTTTGACAGTCTGTTCAATGCTTCTTTGTTTCTGTATCTATTTTTGTTCATCAGTTTATGATGTTCTTTATATTCTACAAATAAGTGAGATCATGTGATATTTATCTTTCTCTGACTGTTATTTCACTTAGCATAATGCTCTCCAGTTCCATCGATGCTGTTACAAATGGTAAGAATTCCTTCTTTTGTACAGCAGCATAGTATTCTATTGTGCAGTTGTACCACAGTTTTCTAATCCACTCCAATAAAAAAATGGGCAAAGGACCTAAGTAGACACTTTTTGAAAGAGGACATACAGAAGGCCAAGAGACAATATGAAAACATGCTCAAAGTCACTAGTCATCGGAGAGATGCAAATAAAAACAACAATGAGGTACCAACTCACACCTGTCAGAATGTCTATCATCAACAAATGAACAAAGGACAAGAAGAGGATACGGAGAAGAAAGAACCCTTGTGCACTGCTGGTGGGAATGCAGACTGGTGAAGCCACTGTGGAAAACAGTATGATGTTTCCTCAAAAAATTAAAAATGGAACTGCCATTTAACCCAGTAATACCACTTCTAGGAATTTATCCCAAGAAAACAGAAACACCAATCAGAAAGGACATATGCACCCCTATGTTCATAACAGCACAATTGAAGTGTACTTTTATTAAGTTAACAAGAGGCCTCTACCTTCTATCTGTCATTTCAGCTATCAGTTTTCTATATATTTGCTGAAGCATCGATTAATAGACATGTATAGCTAATAGGATCATATATAGTAATGAATCAATTATCTATATCTTAAAGAATTATGTCTTGACATCTTCTACTTCTAGTCTTAAGAGATTAGCTGGTACTGAACTTGCCCCCTACCAAAAGTTATAACACCAGGCAACATAGCTATGGTAAATAGTTAGGAATTGAAAAACAGATAGTTCCAGATTGTGTTTCTTAAGAGAAATAAAACATGTGAGGTGAGCCCCATGAATGCTTTTGAGTGCTCCTACCTTTTCCTATGGGCACTTTCCTACCACAGAACAGGCATGTGGAACTTAAGTAGAACAGCAGTATCGCTTTGCTGAGGAGCATAATTGAATTCTGGGTTATCCCAGCCACTGGAATTTGCTGGGCAAGGTACCTAAGAAGAACAAGCTTCACAGGGGGTGGTGTCTAAAAGTCTGTGTAGGGGGTTACTGAATGACCTTGAAAAATCATTATTTGTGAGATCAGATGTGTGGGTTGGAATTACTCAGGTTGAGACAGAAAATCCGAGCTGAGGCTGAAGGGAGGCCTAACTGACAAGCTTAGACCAAATAAGTCCAAACAAAACCTGGTCACTGGCTTTGAGACATTGATAAAATTTTGTCTCAGAGCCAAGAACTGCGATTGGAACCTGTGCATAAATATGCCTCTATTCTAGACTTTTTTGATATTGTTTCTTTTTATATGTTAAATGTTAAACATACAAAGCTTAGAAAGAGAATGCTTTAATGAAGAATAAAGCAGCCAAGGACAAGTTCTAGTTTTACAATGAAATGCTGCTTTTTCATTACAAGAAAAATATTTTATTTCCAAAGGTTATATAAGTTAATACTTAAAGAAATAAATCCACTGAAAAAGGAATTGAATCCAAACTATTCTCTGGCACTGTGTCCATTGTGCTTTTATTTGATTATCTGTTGAATGTACTTTAATTCTTTGCCACCCTGTATTGTAAAAAAAATTCTAAAACAGATTTTTACACATCTAAAAACTCTACTAGCTCAATGACTCTGCCTTCCACAGTATTTGTATGATTTACATTTATTTCTAACTTAAAGTAGATCATTGTAGATGTGTTTTTATTGAATGATTATGTACCAAAATTTATTGGGGGCTTGGTCATAAATGAACCCAGTCTTATCCACTTTTATTTACACCGTTTCTATTATCTATTAAGATCATAATTGCATAGAAATCTTTGTGAAGGTTCAAGTGTTTCTCTGCTCTTTATCATTCTTTCAGTATTTTTTCAACTCTTTTGATACTTACATGCTTATAAGTTTCCATTTCCCACCAAGATTATCCCAAGCTCAACTGAATTTAAGGCATAGCAATATTCACATAACTTGGGAGGAATGATTCAAAGCTGTTAAAGGACATACCACAGAAGAACAACATAGGTAAGTAATATTCAAATAATTCCCAACTGTCATTTCTGAGTTCCATAGGGAAAAAAGACCCTGATGCCTTAAGTTTTGGTGGAGCTATGGAATCTGGACTGATAGAACATTAAATACTTCAGAAGCAAAGGAAATTACGTTTTATAAGTTCATTCAGTAAAAAAGTTTTTGAGTCCTTAGGTGTCAAAATTCGGTGTAAAAGCTGGGGAACTGGATTGTGCCCTGCAAAATATGCCCAGTAAAGAAACACGAGGAGACACCTTTTCTAAAACTCACCAACACTTTTTAGTGCTCAAAGAGCCTTTGATTGAAGCAGATATGGGCCTGCCCTCAAGTAAGTTGGAGCAGAGGAGACAGACATTAAACAACTAAGTAAGCAAAACAACAAAAAGTTACCAACTGTGACAAGTGCCATGAAGCAAATAAGCAGGGTGCTAAGAGAGGAAGTGACCAGGACAAAAGGAATGTTTCTTAATCAAGATTCCTTGTCAAGTCTATGATGAAATTATACTTGGGCTGAAATCCAGTGGATGAAGTACAGTGTGGAATGTAGAAATGGGGGTGTATGGGGCAGTTCAGAAAAAAAAAATCCTGAAAGAAGACCGGAGTGGCTTCAGTTTCTCTGGCACACACACAAAAAAAGGTGTTCCGCAAGGTAATATATGTCATTCTTCTATTTAATGCCAATTCCTCCAATTTCTTACTTTCTATAAATTCCTTGATAACAGGTCATCTCTTACTTGGAAGCATTTGGAAGCAAAACATTTTGTGAGTCAGGACACAGGTCCACAAATTCTGTCTTGTCCCAGGATGCAAACCTTACCACTCCCTCCTGGGACAATGCAAACTCAAGCATAGCAGAAACCCCATAAGAACGACCTAGTCTTGAATACCCTGCAGGCTCATAAATTCTGGGCTGACCTGTAAGTCCAATATTAAGGGTCTAATTTGCATGAGAGACTGAGATACTTAAGAATGACCTTCCTTACTAAGGTAGAAAAAAAATTGAGGAACGCAGGTTTGGCCCCTGGAAGTCATAAGGGAAAGGCAATAGTGAAGTATAGCAAAGAAGGTCCTAGTAACATTGTCCTCGTGTCTGTTTTCACTGGAGACCATGCCTTGGGAGAGACCTGGGAGGGAAGATGGTTAAAATAACAGAGCTGGACAACAAAATCCATTTAAGGTCTGAATGAGAAAAGGTAGAGGCCCCATCTCCTTCTTTGTTATTGAAGATCATAGGAGCACAAAACATATCATCATAGCCACTTGGACTGGAGGCAGCTATAAGTGAAGGATAAGGACAGGAGATTAATAAGCACACATAATGTGCAAGGCACTACTCCAGGCTGTGGGTGCAAAACAGACACATCCCCTGCCCTCACAAAGCAGAAGAGAGCCACTGATCAATAATTATGCCAATACATAAATATAAATTGTGATAAGGTGTCAAACAGTTCTGTTAGTTGTGTGTCTTTGAGCATGTTACTTAATTTCTATGAGCCACAATTTCCTTATTCATTTTGTTGTTCTGCCATAATCATTGAATAAGATAATGCATGGAAACCACCTGACATGAACTTGGTATTTAATGGGCTCAATCAATAATATCTATTAATATTTGAGAAGTGCAATTAGTCAGGTTTTGGCTGATCTAGAGAAATGATTTTTGTTCACTGTTTTTGCTTGAGGAAATATAGATTGCATAGATATTAAGACATTTGGTAACTGCATCAACGCTCCCTTTGTACACCTACTTACCATGGAGCACAGGGAAATGGGTACAAACCCAGACCTGCGGACAACTCTGGCTATTTCATAGCTTCTCAAGGTAACAAATTAAAATTTGATAATGGTCCTAGGTATATTTTAGTCTAGATTAAATGTCCTCTTAGCAACTCACATACTCAATTCCTGAAAGTGTTTCAGATGCAAAACTAAGCTTCCTGGAACAAGGCATTAAAAACATTGAGAGGGAATATTGAAGAGCTTTTAAACAGTTATAGGATGGGGTTTACCACATGCATTATATGTCAACACTTTTTAGTCTGTCTTGTGGGAACTCCTCCAACATCATCCTGTGCCTATCACTTATCATTAAACAAATGAAATAAGTTCTATACCTTTACTAATGCACATTATACTTTAAATAGATATAACTGTACTAGCTAGCTTTATCTTCAAAACATGAATCACAAAAAGTAGAACACAAGTACAATATATTAATCACAAAACATTGAAAGTGAGAACACCTTCAGTTTCTAGAAACCAAATCAGACTAAAAGCACAAATATTTCAACAAAAAAACTTTATGGGAAAATCAAACTAGCTAATAGCTAGTTTAGAAGAGGAGGGCAACCTTAGCCATGAGAACCACCACAAATATTTTCCTTCTTCCTACTTCTATTTGGTCATCACTAACCTCACTCATTTACTAATTTCCAATATCAAACCATTAAGGAACATTCATTGAAAAAAATCATTTAGCCAGTTCAAATGAAGTCTTTGAAGACTACGTACCATATTTGAGGCAAGAAATAAATAAAACAATGCAGCCAGCAAGCACCAAACTTCACCAACTCCTCAGTCCCATGCCCTACACAGGACATTTTATTTTTAGTTACATAAAAGGAGAAAAGACAGAAATAGAGAGAGAGCACCCCAGATTAAAACTAATTAAAAAGACTGCTCTACAACAAATTGGCCTCAAGCACATAAGTGTGTTGTTTGCAAAACTTACCCATGGTTTTGTTTTTGTTTAGTTTTGTATTTATATCTTTAATAAATGTCCCTGCAAAAATTGTGGATGCTTTTTCCCACTTCAGAAGTCTTTGGTTACCCAGGGCATCTGCACAAAACACAAGAGGGCATTCAGCTTCCACTCATGTTGAACGGCAGCAGGACTTTGGGTAAAAGCTGCACTGTGCAGAGCCATGGCAGGAACTAATCGCCGGGTCAAGCAGACCCTTTATCCTCAGTAGCCATCTATCCAAATTCCCATGGAAAGACCTAAAAATCTTTAACTTTTCTCCTAAAAAAAAAGCCCCTTTGGATGCAAACCTCCTGAAAGCACACTGCGAAGGGTCCTTTCTAAAAGGCCTTCCAGTTATGAAGTGAACGTGGCAAATTATGACTCTTAAGCTTAGATTTCTCCGTTAGATATTATCTCATATCCCTACATAAAGTCTGATTTATACAAATTGGCTCACTTTCTGAGGATTTGCTTTTATTTTAAATACAGCTTTTCAGTCAAACTTCACTTCTGGTGGAAACACATTTTTGATAGCCAGGGCTGAACATAAAATTCCATTATTTAAGTGGCAAAGAGTTGGTAAGTCAAGTCCGCGAGGCCTGTGGCAGTAACTTACTCTGTTTGTGGTTTCTACTTTGTTAGACTCTGTGGAGCCATGAATCTATCTTGTCCTTAAAAAACTGAAAGAGGGGGCTTTTAAAATGAATGTAATGCTAAATTTATGTGCCCCAGGAGCAGCATATCAAGGCCTCTGGACTGATTAAACCCAGATGTTGGTAACAATGTTAGTGTTATGGACCAACTGCAGGTGTGGGAATAGATCCCCTTCCCTGGGACCCTCAGCAATCAGACCAGTGGTTTCTCCTGGCTCTCGGTTTGGAGTTTTCAATTAACACTACAATGGTATTGTTGTTCTCCAGCATTAGATCATATGTCATGTAAATGAAGCTGAATATACAGTTAAACTTGACAAGGTGATTTAGGCCAAGGATACATGTGTTCAGTATTATAACTTGATTGAGGTTAAATAATAATAATAAAAAAGCCCTGACATGCTATAAAGTTTTTATTATTTGGCTTATCAGTAGATTTTCACATTATGCTTTCATAAAACAGAATGTCATTTATAGCAGGGCGAGACGCTTATGAAAAGGGAGACACAAACCTACTTATAAATGACTGAAATGATTAATTCCAGATTGGATGCTTTTATATAGTCAGCATAGCAACTGGAAGTTCCCAATGTGCTTTTTTTTTATTTCCTTGTTTCCATTTTCCAAAATTCTGTCTGAGTTCTTTATCTTCTCCTTTAATGTGAGTGATCAGCACCCACATAATCACCCCCATTGGTGAGAGCAGCAGTAGTGTCTGGGCTGGGATTGTTCTGAAATATTACTTGACTCAAAGCGATGAATCCATCTCGTCAATGACCGGGACCATATTCCACTCTCCTATGGGCATCATGATGCTTAGGAGAGAAGCCCAGATCACTAAAACACATTCTAGTAGCTGTCATTTCTTTGAGTTAGACTGTAAGCTTCTCAGGGCAGGAACCTTATTTGTTATGTGTTTATAGGTGCCACAGACACTGATCATCTCATGAATAAATACCAATAAAAACAGCTTCGCGAGTCTGTTCTCTCCTTCACTCTCGTAGAACATTTATAACTCTCATTACTGTTGATGGACCGTGCACAGTACAGAACTCTCCCTTTTTACTGATGTCTTCGTTTGTTGCAGCAGTCTCTTAGAGACCAGCCCACGTTGTAAGTCAGCTCAGTAAAATGTGCTTCAGTGTGCCAGCACACAGGGAAAGCTTTATGCCTCATTACAAATGTAAAGAGAGACAAGGCTCTTTTTTGTTAGAGAGAGAATAAGTCCATGATCTAAATTCTTCACAACTCACTAATATCGTAACTCGCAAGTAACTTCTTTCAGTGAATAACAAATAACTGGGAAAATAAACTTAGTGCTAAAGGTCACACCTAACCTCTCTGTTAGGATCAGAAAGGGCTGACGGCATCCTAGTCTCTTTTCATTGCAGCCCATAACTGTGTGTGCACAGTATTTTGTCTTTAATTTATGAATTGAGCTAGAAACATTGATTCCTGGCATAGTGACAAGTACTTTGGCAAGTTACTAATGAATCTCAATTTACCTATCTGCAAAATAAACATAATGTGAAATGGGATGACTGCGTTAATAAGCTCTGAGGAAAAAGTCAAATACTCTTTGAGGATGAATTGTTTCAAGACACTACATCGTAGTCCATTCAGGCATTTATTCAGCAAATGCTGACCATCTGTAATGAGCAAGGCACAGCACAGGGCACCTGGATACAGAGATGAATAATGCACAGTCCTTTCCTCAAGAGATGACAGATACATAAACTTGAGTGCCATAAAGCAGTTCTATAAGTGCCATGATAAAAATGCATGAAGTCATGGAAAATATGTCAATATCAAAATTAAGTGAATTAAACCCCAATGAGTGTATAATTTTTAAGGTTGCCCCATTTGTTCTCAATACAAAGGAGACTGTAAACAATAGTATTTACATTGTGTAAAATGTGATTCGGCTTCTGCTGTAAAGACCATAGTCGGCACTAATGAAAACAAGTGAAAACGTGTGACATGAAGAGTGAAGTTGCTTGGCCACTAAAAAAAAAAAAATTCTTATTTTTTCTTACTCTTCTGGATATCCTAGGTATATTTGTCATTAATTTTCTAACTTAATTTGTATCTAGAAATTCCTCTTTACCTAGCATTTCCTAGGGCCCTATTAAATGTTTATACTCTAAGGAACCCTACATAACTGTCCGTAGGTGCAATGATAAAATGCAGCCCATTGATTTTTCTGCCAAGTAAGTAGAAGAGTTATAAACACAGTTATTCTATATTGTATGACCCCACATTATAATAATGTGCTCTTTTCCCCCTCCGATGGTGTCCAAAAGCATGAAGAAAATGAGAAGTAATGATGTTAGTGACTGAAATTACTATTCCACAAATAACTCATCATGTCACTTAAATTTCCAAAGCAAAGCAGTTTCTGGAAGCTAACACATTTACCATAGTGGAAAGTAGAAGCATAGCAAGTAAACATTTCTGCTATGAAGACATCCAAGGATACGTTGGTTTAGGGTAGTCACTATTATTTTCAAATCACTTTTAAAACAAACAATGGGCAACTACATTCTCTTGGAAAAACACCAAAATGAAACTAAGGAATTACTTGTTGCATGGGTTTAGCAACATTTCATGCGAATTTCTCCAATATCAATCATGACTCTGTAAGGGGAAATACTATTCTTCCTACATCACAAATGAGAAGCTGAGGACAAAACAGCAATTCAACTCATCTGCTGGATCCTAAATTGACCAAGAAAGCAATCAACTTTTAATTCCCTATTGCAACACCTAGTGAGCCCACTCAGCATTAGCCATTGTGCTAGATATGGAGTAGGACATTAAGGCGAATAAAGCCTTGTCTGCTTTTCTGGATTTCTGCATGGTAACAAGATTGGGGGACTCCAATCAGATGTGCAACAGGGAAACACTTCTCTCTCTTTTTTTTGTCAATCTCTCTGTTTTCCATAATAGTAATCTCTACCAACTGCTATCCCCAAGGACTATGCATGTATTACCTGAACTGCATCAAGCACATTTTCCTGAAGGTGAGACTCTAGTCCATAGTAAGTGGTTCTAACCCTGAGCTAGTTCTGCTCACCTCTCGCTAGGAGAAGACCCTTGTTCATAACTACAGAACTCAATTTTGCAAAGCAAGTTAGCATTTTGGCTTTTTATTACTAAGAACGGAAATTTTGGGTCCATGATAGAATCAAAATATGTCCTTTTACCCTGTTTTGGATATAGAAGAACAAGCTATCTATAATCTATATGTATCAAAAAGAAGACAAGCAAGTAAGCACAATATTTTTAAAGGGATTTGCAGATGTCATTTATTTTTCCCCAGGACAGATACAGAAAGGGCAGTGACGACCGACAATCACACTCTATTGTTAGTTACATCTACTCCAATAAAAGAAAAAATCACTATAATGGTTGTATCAAGAGTCTTAGGCACCACTGAGAGCATTTTTGAGGATTCCTCAAGAGTGAAAACAAGTACAATTAAAACTAAACCATGGATCCACTCTCCTGCTATCTAATGAGAGTATCATATTTTATATCATTGTTGAAAAAAATCTGTATGCTCTGCATTTCCCTTCCAGAAAGTGGTGGGTGAGGAGAGGAAGAAGATTGGACTGCCAGAGTCTGTGGCCTTTTTGTCCTGATAAGCACAAGATGGAGTGGATGAACCACCCACTGACAAGTAGTATACATCCATGGAATATGCAAAAAAAGGAGAGTTAAATAAAATAAAAATATGGGCCTTAGAGAAATTAATTTAGAAATAAGTAGATTGAGCATAGAAACACTGGGATTTTGCCAAAGATGATCTACAGAAAGGTCCTTCTGGCAACCATAGATCATGAAAACAAATTTTCCAGCTCTTCCATATTTTAGGATCAGATTAGTATGGTTTGCACACACTTGAAAAAAAGCCAATATTAAGTTTATTGAAGTATTGTGCAGATCTTTGAGAACTTCTTGTATGTTCCTGTATATACGGATAGACTGTATTTGTAAAATATAAAGATATAGCAATTTGCTAGGAACACTCACAAGAAATGTAATAGTAGGCCCCTTGGGAAGTGAAAATAAGCAACTGTGTTGAAGGGAGCAAAACACTTACTTATAAAAATATTTCTGTACTATTTGAATTTTAATAAGTACATTATATGTATACATTTTCAGCTTTATTGGTGTACAATTGACAAATAAAATTGTAAGATGTGTAAAGTATACAATATGATGATTTAATATATGTATCCATTGTGAAAAGATTCCCTCCATCGGGGTACCTTTTTTGTGTGTGAGAACATTTAAGTTCTATTCTCTTTGCAAATTTCAATTATACAATACAGTGTTATCAACCATAGTCACCATGTTATACATTAGATGCTCGGATCTTATTCCTCTCATAAATGAAATTTGTTTCCTTTTATGAACCTCTCCCTATTTCCTCCAGCCCCCAGCATCCACTTTTTTAGTGTTTCTATTAGTTCAACTTTCCTTTTTTTTTTTTTTAGATTCCACATATGAGTGATACCATGATGTAGGGAGTATTTGTTTTTCTCTGTCTGGCTTATTTCTCTTAGCATTATGTCCTCCATGTTTTTGCAAATGATAGGATTTCCTTTTTATTTTTTTAAGGTTGAATACTATTTGATTGTATGTATACAATGCTTGATCCATTCATCTGTTGACAGACATAGCTTGTTTCATACATTTTAAAAACTATAATTACAAGAGTTGATTGAGGCTAACTCTGTGCCATAGACCAAAAAATTGAGATAAGTAACCCAAAGAAGTATACCACTGAGTCTTGAAACTAGCTGAATTAGGGTCTCAGAGAGATGAAATGATTTTGCTCATACTATTAGAAGAGTATGTATCTTTAAATAGGAGAATGCTAAATGATGGCTTTTCCATCCCTAGCTTCCATCCTTCTGTACATGCAAGAACATATATCCAAATAAGTACTTGAAAATAAGTTTCAATCAGAAACCATCTTGTCTTGTCTTAAAATCCTGCTTTGCCTTTACTACCTCTTTCTGTTGACCTTTCTTCCTTTGCCCCCGACCCCTTGGTATTTGTTTCCATATTGTCATACTCATTTTTTCAGTACACATCTCCTCCTGGGCATTCTGGCTCATTCAATGGTTTCAGCTCCTCCCACATATGCCAGTGACTCCCAAACCTATAGCTCACACCCGCAATTCCTCTCCTAAACTCCAGACACAACACCTATCTGTCAGTGAGCTATCTCAACTTTGATTTTCTACTTCATATTTTTAGCACATCTAACACTGAATTCAATTTCCACCCAACCCTTTTCCTATTTCTGCCAGCTCCATTAATAATACTATCACACCCAAGGGTGAAGCCTTAAAGTCATTATCTAATTCTCTTTCTTTCTCTCATCCTCTATTTATACCCAATTTTGTCACAAGAAAATGTCCACAAGAAAAACCAAACCAACAAAACAAACCCCACCTTTGCAACTGCTTTAGTCCCGTCTTGTCTAGTATATGGCCACAGATTTTTTAAAACTCATCCAGCTGGTGTTGCTCAGTAGTTGAGCATCAACCTAGGAACTAGGAGGTCATTGTTGGATGCCCAGTCAGGGCACATGCCCAGATAGTGGCCTTGATCTCCAGTAGGAGGCATGCTTTCTCTCTCTCTCTCTCTCTCTCTCTCTCTCTCTCTCTCTCTCTCTCTCTCTTCCTCTCTGAACTCAATAAAAATATAAAAATAAAAACTATTCTCCCCATCTTGAAAGCTCTTAACTTTTTCTTCCTCAGTGCTACTAGATAAAACGTTCTGCTAAAAAATCTTCAAAGGCTCCCTACTTCCTAGAGGATTAGCCTCTAGACCAAATCTACCTGCACTGGTTTATCTCCATTATTCTGTATTTTCAGCCAAACAGAACTGCTTGCTTTTCCTCTGGACTATGGCATGCACTTTCATGCCTTTGCATCTTTCATCTTCAGCTTCCTTAGCCAGAAATATGACAAGTTCTGCGGGGTCGCAAAAGGTGGTATCTTTTTCTAAGCTTCACCTTCCGTCCCCCATCTGGTGGCAGTGCTGTGTTGGAGGTGGGATGATGAGCCAAGAGAGTGAAAAAACACCTCCTGCCAAGTCAGTGCTAGGAATTGCTTTGTCAAACAATGCCTGAAAAGTCTCAGACACTATGACACTGTTAGTAAAAGTAGTTGAATAAAAGTCACAGGTGTTTCTGAGGATTATCCAGTTTAGGGGAGGGAGAGATATAAAATTGGAAAATAAACTGTCACCTTTATGCGTTGATATAGCTGTGAAGTAATTAATGTGGCCTCTGTTGACTTTGAGATACGATCATTCTATACATCTTATTCATAGGCAGATAATCAAATGTATTTGTCTGATAACAAGGAAGAAATTGTCCTTTGTAGTTAATACATTCAGGAGTAAATAAAACACTAACCAAATGCTAAAGTAGGTTTTCAGATGTAAATAAACTACAAAGCAACACAAATGAACTGTACGTTAATAGAGTGCTTTAAGTAAGTATAGTAAACCCCCAGAGAATATTGCTAAACCAAGACGTCCAAAGCCCTTTATCCTAAAAACCATGTGGTACACGTACAAATCACTCAGCAATAATATTTCAAGATTCTGAGCAAATATACTTGCCTTCTCAGCAAAACCATTCTGTATTAATCTTTCCCTGGGGATGAATTGTGTCTCTCTAAAAAATATCAGAAAAATAGAACATCCCACTATGTTTTCAAATCAGTGAATGTAAATAACTGAAGGATAAAAAAAAAAGGAACAAAAAAAAACATTTTATTCTGAAGGTGTGCTTGGTAGACAAAGCTATAGTATCTTTAAATGTATAAAATATACTTTATCTGAAACACTCCCCATACTATGTATTTTTGTAAGTCTGGAACCAGGTGTTCGCCTTCAGAGATATATGATGAGAAACTACTTTCGGCAACTGATATTCTTTTCTTGAATATGTGTCTACTACAGAACTGGAGATAAGCCATCCAGAATATTCCTTATAGTTTCTCTTGTTCTTAGAATCCAGGAAGCAAATGGGAGCAAGCAGGATGATTCAGCTAAATATCCAGGAGAGGCCCTAGACTCCATTTCTCACCCTCTTCCATGCTAGTCACTTGTCCTCACTTCTCCCAGTGGCACTGTGCACAGCTCTCAATGCTGCTTTACTGAGTGACGGGGAAAAAAAACACTATGTTGGTTTTCTCTCCACCACACTGCAAGCCCACATCCCCACTCCTACCCAAGTTCAAGTCCAAGACTGTAGAGAAATGCAGTCTTTTAATATTTGGAAACTAATTCACTGTGGAAAACTAATTGCAAAAACCAGCCCCAATTTGCCAGACTCCTTGAGATTATGATTTTGCAACTACTCCCTTCAACAGATCACAATTGATTTTCCCACCCCTTGAATTTGGACTGCCCTTGTGACTTCTTTTAGCTGAAAACGGTCAGTAAAACTGACACTATCTCGGTTCCAAACTTAAGTCTCAAGTGGCCTTGCATGCTTTCTCTCTTTGTCAGAACCCTGCCACTTCCAAGAAAATAAGCCCAGGCTGGCCTGCTGGAAGATGAGAGGAAGGCTGAGCCAGCCCACTTGTCCAGGCCTAGGGCCCAGACATGTGAGAAAGCCTAGCAAAAATCAATAAACCTACTTTGGCAATGACTTACCAGCCAAGAATAGAACTGCTCTACCCACTCACAGACGCATGAGCTAAGTAAACGCTTATTGTTTCATACAGCTGAGTCACTGAGTTGAGCAGTGCGGTGTGGTTGGTTGTAGTACTATATATTGTGGCAGGAGATAACAGATACCCTCATTCACTTTGAGACTATGCTGACCTGGAGCCATCTGTAGAAGCATACTGACGTTAGCATAACTCCCTAAATTGTCTTAGTGCCAGAGCAGAACCCCAGTAGCAACAGCCTTATAAAGACCAGAGATGAGCCCAAGAACTCACAACTAGATCCTGGGACAGAGACCACTAATACGCAGGTAAAGCGAGGTATTGGTTCCTAAGGCCAAGAGTTGAAGGCAGGAGCCACCAACAGAAGGCCAGGCAGAGTGAATCAATTAGCTAACGCAGTAAAGAACTGTAACACTTGGAATCAACAGAGAAAGAGTCAGAGTTCCTGAGCAACAACCTAGGAACCAGGAGGTCACTGTTGGATGCCCAGATTGCAGCCTTGATCTCCAATAGGGGGCATGGAGGAGGCAGCCAATCAATGATTCTCTATCATCATTGATGTTTCTATCTCTCTCTCCCTCTCTCTTCCTCTCTGAACTCAATAAAAATATAAAAATAAAATAAAAATGATTCTCCCCATCTTGAAAATCAGTAAGAAGGATCAGTCTAAAGAAGGCAGTATAGGAAAGAACCCTAGGAGAAAACAAATACAATGAGGCAGCTAGTGGAAGGTCTGCCTTTTCATATACAGATGTCTGAATACTGGCTGATTAAGAATTAGAATTATATTGGTCAACAGAACACATTACTTTATTATACTAGATTGCAGTCTACATACCAACAAAAGGTTTGTTTATTTGTTTTGTTTGTTTGCTATTCCGCTAACCCTCGAAATTCGGTCTCAGTAACAGTACAGTGCCTACACATCCTAGGTGCTCAACAAATGTATGGAATGAATGGATGAATATCTACAGTAAACATCTGATTTACAGCCAGGTCAGCCAAGCTCTGGCATTTAGAGACATAGGAAAAGGCTGGTCCAGAAGAATAATTCATAAAACAGAGTTTTCAGATTGTGAACTTTCATAATTAGAAATTTTATGATTGTTTATTTCAACAAACTGACTTTGAATCTCTGGCTCTTTCACATAATAGGCATTTAATAATGTTTATTGAATTTGCATTGGAAGGTATAATGAAGTAAGAAATGTTTTCCTTTTTTTAAGATATTAGTTATTATGAACGACTGGGAATTACTCAAAATGATCTCCACTCCCATCCCCTTTCTCAAGCAAGTGCACTTTCTTGATACTTAATGCATTCATGTGCAACTGCACTGGGATCTGGGCATAAAATCAGAGTGGACCAGGGATGCTACACACAGGCTTCCTTCGGGTTTGTCTTTATCAAAGCCCAGCATCAAAATTATCCCCCAAGATTATGAGAAGGCCCTGCTCCAAGAGTGGAGGCCAACAGAACTGAACTTGTTGCCTATTTTTATTTTTTAAATCCTCACCTGACGATATGCTTTTATTGATTTTAGAGAGAGAGCAAGGGAGAGAGAGAGAGAGAGAGGCATCAATGTGAGAGAAAAACATCGATCAGTTGCCTCCTGTATGCACCCTGATCAGGAATCAAACCCAAGACCTTTCAGTAGCTCCAACCAACTGAGCCACACTAGCCAGGGCTTGTTGCCTATTTTTAAATGGACATTTACCAGGTGGTACAGAGTAATTTTCCTTGAAGTCTATTTCCTAGATATATATATATATATATATATATATATATATATATATATATATATAATTTCATGCATTTTTCACTTACAAAAGCTAAAATACTATGCATCAATAAAATTGAAATATAGAACAGGGTCTGTGCATTGATTGGGATTTTTCAGACTATCATTAAGGACCACGCCTAATGGAGGTTCCCTTAAACAAAGACCAGGGAGGGGCTCCCTGCTCCTGCTGTCCTGTGTAGTTAGTAATCATGCAACTTTGATGAGAAGTAATACAAAGAGTAAGACCAACTGTAGTCCTGGCATCACCAGTTGTAGAACTTATGATCCTTCCAAATGGGCTCAACTGATCAACTTCCTCCACACAGTAGTCAAGGATGAGGGAAAGCCTTTCACAAAAGCTTTTCATTAATGTCATGTGTCTTTTTCAGTAATATAAAGTGGAGTCAAAGAGCCCTGGCTGGTGTGGCTCAGTTGGTTGGAGCATTGTCCCATGCATCAAAAGGTCGTGGGTTCAATTCCTGATCAGTGCATATACCTAGGTTGTGGGTTCAAGTCCTGGGTTGGGGCAGGTATGACAGACAACCAATCCATGTTTCACTCTCATATCTCTCCCTTCCTCTCTCTAAAATCAGTAAGCACATCCTCAGGTAGGGATTTTTAAAAAATGGAATCAAAGTTGTTTTGAGGATGGGTGTTTTTTATCATTGTTAATCCTCACCAGAAGATATTTCTTCCATTGATTTTTTTATTTTTTTTAGAGAGAGTGGAAGGGAGGGAGGGAGGAAGAAAGCGGGAGGAGAAAGAGTAAGAGAGAGAGAGAGAGAGAGAGAGAGAAACATCAGGACTCAATGGGGCAGGGGATGGAACTCATGACACTTCAGTGTGTGGGCCAATACTTAGCCACACTGGCCATAGCTGAAGTCATAGTTTTTAAAATTTACACTGAAAGTAAAATGATCAGCATTTCTGAACAAAATACAATGCTAATAAAACACCTATTATGTTTTCTGCTAAGTCACTGTAGATAAAAAAATGAATTCACCCAGTCAAAATATTACCGATTTTCACAGACATTTAAACCTCTAATTGCATGCACTGTCTTAAATATCAACATCTAGAACACTTGGGCATATAGAAATAAGGAACAGACTTTATGTTCATTAGACAATATCAGAACAAGCACCTCCTAGAAGTTCCACCCCTCTTTTTCTCTTTGCTTAGTTTTAGAAACCGTTTTGTGTTTATTCTCTCTTCTAATGCTGTGTGCGTGTTAAGCCTTATACATACTACACCCTGTAGCACTTTAGAAAGATCTTAAATTACTTTCTTATAGATATTAAGAAAAATCTTTTCATCTTTATCTTTGTACTTTGACATCCGTCACAAAGATAAAAAATGCTTAAGTAAACTTTATTACTAACCTGTTTTAATGATGAAGTCATATCAGAATGCCTGGCCTTTTCAAAACTGGACTGGAAAGTGTGTTTGAAAACCTATTATTAAAATATTTGTGTGTTTTTTTACCCAGCCCAATTCCCAAAATATGAAATACTTAAAATCGAGAGAAGTTAACAGAAGTATGGATATGTATCTGTGTGTTTTTCAAATTTTTGATTCATGTTAGAAAATCTGAAAATTGCCTCATTGGATTTTCATAAAAAGCAAATAATTCTGCCAAAATGCAACATTATGATATAAATATGGGTATTGACAACTTCTAGGGGACTCTTTGAACATCCATCTAATTAATTGCTTCTCTTCTTGTCATAGTGATCATTTATTGTTAGGTGCCCTAAGACAGAATTGCTGGGAGAGTTGGACAGCAGAGAAAGCTAATAGTCAGAAGATCAAATGCAGCAAGAATTTATGGAGGTGAACTATCACGCTTAAATATGCCTAACCCTCAAACATGAAAAGTTCTGAGGACACATTACTAAACTGAGGCTTAAGGGGAAAGTTCTAGTCTAATTATAGAGCTGACTTAGAATCTATACGCACAGTGATAGAAGAAAGATGTGGGAGTGAACTGAGATTGGAATGAGAGGGGAATGCACAGGAAAACTACATCTAGAGGTAGGAAAACACAAATACAACACTGTAAAGCCCCCTTTCAACACAAGTTTATAACAAGAAACAACATTACCTGATTTTGTATTTTACCAGGCACCCCCTCTTTCTGGTATGATGACCAGTATTTTGTTATAAGTGAGAGTAAATTGAATAAGCCAAGATATAAAGGCAAAGCAAGAAGCTTTGATTGAATCCACACTGGTTAAGAACACGCCACTCAATTCAATTCAGTAAGTCCTTATTAGTGTTTTCATTGTCTATGGTGCTGTACTTCGTACCATACACACAAGGATGAATGCAACAAGGCCCCTGACCTTAAGAAATGTATTGTGTAGAGAGGAAGAGAAACATTTAAACAAATATTCATGACACATGCAAAATCAGAATTACAGAATTAAAACAGAAGAAGGAATGAGTCATTTGGTCCAGGAGGGTGAGAAAAAGAAGTAAATGCCTTCTGTCCAAATTTTGAAGGATGAATAAAAGTTCAAGGATAAAACAGGAAGGCACTTCAAGGCAGATGGAATGATAAATGCAAAAATACAAAACCAGGGAGCAGCAGGTGATGTGAAGCAAGCTAAGGGCAAATTCTGAGTGAGTTACGTGGAGAGAGATAAGGTTCGAGACATGACCAGAGACTGAAGTTCCAACCCAAAGAACTCGCTTGAATGTTATCCTATAGACGATGTCCAAGATGGAACCAACAGGGTCAGATTTACATTTTATAAACTATGCCCATGAAAGGGTTGTGAGACAGAAGCAATTAGACCGATAGGAGCCTCTGCTACAGAAAAACCTCCTTTAGTTTCCACCTCACTCATTGTAATCGTTGCTTTCTACAAAGCAAGCAAAGGCTTACAAGGCAACACACCTTGAGGCCAAATTTTCAGATAGCTAAGTCTTTTCAAGATTTGGGCTTATAAGAAAGGAAGTGGTTCTTTTTAAAGCATAAAGTGATTGTGACAATTAGAAGCATCATTTATGTTCAATATTGCTTGGCATGTGGTAGGCACTAACTGCTTATGAAATGTATGAATAAATTAATAAATATAATTGCCCTTCAGAGTGGGTCCTTTTTATATCATTTACAACTCATTCTTAGTAATTTATCATTTTTAATAGTAAATAGAGTTAACTTAAAATACTTTTAAAAGTAATCAAACTGAGTTTATTTAAATTTTTTTTCTATAAATCAGACTTTTATTTAGTCAGGTTGCCCTTTACCCCAATTAATCCAAATCAGTAAGCTTTTACAGTAATTGAAAGTTGTGCATTTCCACTGACCCTCTAAGAGCCTGTAATAGCAATTGGAAAGTTTCCAAGGTCTGGTACCTTTAATTTCTCCTTTACTCTTCTTATAGACAATAGAAGTTTGCATTGTCAAGTTTAAATCTCTAAAAATGTGCCCTCATATCCTAAATACCTCCTTTAGAGGTTTTGCTATGACTCATTCCTTCTTCTGTTTTAATTCTGAAGTTTTGCTAAGTCTTTACCTAGCAAATTCTTACATGAAAATTAAGTAAATTTCTTGTATTCACCATCTCCATTAATTTCAATTACCAGCCACTGAGACAGAGGCTGAGATAGCCTTAGCTTCTCTCCCTCACACAGGCAGTCAGGTATCAGGCCCTGTTTAATCTACCACTGAAACTCCTCTCAAATCTGTTGTTTCCACTCTATCCCTCTGCTATTCTCTAACCTCAAGTTCTCACGATTTCTTGCCCAGATCTTCCCAGAGGTTTCCTGCCTCTAATGTCTTCATCCTCCAATCCATCCAGAACCACTGTCTATGGTCATTCTCTCAGATGCAAATCTGATTACGGTAGCCTCCCCTCCTTATCCTCCATTTTGCTTTTCATTGTTTGTTACCCACAGTCTACCGCAGTCCGAAAATATTAAATGGAAAATTCCAGAATTCCACAATTCAGAAGTTTGAAATTTTGCATTGTTCTGAGTATCATGATGAAATCTCACACCATCCCACTCTGTCTGGCCTGGGACATGAATCATCCCTTTTACCAGTGTACCCACAGTATATATGCTCCCTGACTGTTAGTCACTTAATAGCCATTTCAGTTATCAGATTCACTGCCACAGTCGCAGCAGTACTTGTGTTCAAGTAATCCTTATTTTGCTTAGGAATAGCCCCAAAGTATGAGAGTCGTGATGCTAGCAATTCAGATATGCCAAAGAGAAGCCGTAAAGTTGTTCCTTTAAGTGAAAAGTAGACGTGCTCAGTTTAATAAGGAAAACAAAAAAATATTGAATGCTGAAGTGCTAAGATCTACTGTAAGTAAAAGTCTTCTATTTGTGAAATTGTGAAGAAGGAAAAAGAAATCCGTGCTAGTTTTGCTGCTGCATCTTAAACTGCAAAAGTTACAACTGCAGTGTGTGATAAATGCTTAGTTAAGTTGGAAAAAGCATTAAATTTGTGGGTGGAAAACATGAACAGAAAACATGTTCTGATTGATGACAAAATGTTGCACCAGAAAGTACTGAATCTATACAAAGACTTCAGCAAGTGAGCACCTGAAACGAGTGAGCAGTTACACAGCTTTTATTACAGTACTAGAGGCCAATGCATGAAATTCATACAAGAGCAGGCCTTTCTTCCCCCTGGCTGCTGGCACCTGCTTCCCTTTGGCACCCAGGACCCGTGTCTCCCTCCAGCTGACGGCACCCAGGACCCGGATTTTCCTCACAGCCCCGGCTTCATCTGGAAGGTTGCCTGGAAGGACATCCGGAAGGACGTCTGGTCTAATTAGCATATCACGCCTTTATTATTATAGATATTGTTATAATCAATCTATGCTTAGTTATTGTTGTTAACCTCTTACTGAGCCTAATTTATAAATTAAACTTTATCCTTGGTATGTGTGTATAGGGGAAAACAGAGTACATATAGGTTTTGGCACTATCTGTTGTTTCAGGCATCTACTGGGAATCTTAGAACATATCCCTGCCAATAAAGAGGGACTACTCTATGCAACCTCTCTCAATAGCTTTAAAATCCTTTAGCGGCTTCCCACTATTCACAAGCCCACATCCAAACTTTTTAGCATGGCCCAAATGGCCCTTTACATACGGTCCCAGAACCTTTTCATATATTGCCTCACCTCTGTATTTTTACATATTTTTCCCTGATATTCTTTTCTGCCTAGCTCCCTTCTTCAACCAGCAAACTCACATACATCCTTTCAAGATGAGCTCAAGGGGAAAGATATACTCATATGGTGATTAAGAGCATGGGCGTTAGTGTGCTTAAACCTCGGTGTGAACCTAGCTCTGTTTCTAGCTGCATCCCAGCTCTACCACCTCCCGGCTCCAGGACTTGGGACAAATTACTCAGCCTTCCTGAGTCTCAGTGTCCTCTGCAAAGGAGAGTCATTTTACATGGCGTCGTGAGGAACAAATGAGATCACATCTCTAAAGTGCTCAGTTCAGTGCCTGTAGCATAATAGCTGTGCAGTAGTGACTATTCTTTTTAAATGTCATCTCTTCATTGAGGTTCTCTTTAATCGAGTCACCACTGATTCTCCTCCTGTGCTCTTAGAATATTTTGTTTCTGCTTCTATAGCACTTAGTTAATAATAGGATGCTTATTTCTTTAATAATAATCGTAGTTAACCATTCATTCAGGACTTTCTATGTGTGTCACTTTTGTAAGCCTCTAACATGTACGATCTCATTTCACCCTTGGCAATGCTATGAGATGGGTATGATTATCCCATATCAGTGATGAGAAAATTGAAACCAGAGAGGATAAGCAACTTGCTCAATGTTACTCAGCTGGGCATTAACAGAACCAGGACTTGAAACCACGTAACCTTGCTCAGAACACATTCTGTTAACCACTGCATAGCACACTGGAATATAATCTCCTTGGGTACAGAAATCCTATCCCTCACATCTGTATGTCATCAGCACATGCACAGCTTCTATAAACAAGGAAGGTTTTGATGGGCTTCTGAAGAGATCCTGGAACCCAAGGTCCGTGCTCCTCTGGAACCCAGGATGCACTGAAAATCCAGGCACACAAGCCATCTATTCAGACCTATTCTCTTTCTCTCTACAGAATAAATTCCTCCACTTTGATCCAAGGAAAGTATGGGGACATTACATGTGGTCTACCACCCTACAAGGGAGGCAGCAAAAGGATTCCTATGTGTTGTGAAGTTACTCCAAAACATGTGGACCCAGTGTAGATTCCAGCTTTACACAGTCATGCACAGCTTAACAATTGGGATACGTTCTGAGAACTGCATCCTTAGGAAATGTTATCGTTGTGTGGACATCATAGCGTGCACTTACACAAACCTGGGTCGTCTAGCCTACTACACACCTAGGCTATATGGCGTAGCCTATGGCTCCTAGGCTATAAGCCTGTACAGCACGTCACTCTACAAACCAATATGATATTAAATCAAGCACAAGGAAATGATGCAATCAAGAGACACCGTCAACACGAGATGTATGAGGCTGCTGCTGGCATAACATGGCATACTTTTTTTATAAGTATGAAGAGTAAACTCTAAAATAATGACAAAAAGTATAATATAGTTAATACATACCAGTAAGTCATTCATTATCATTAGAAAGTATGATGTACTGTACATAATTTTATGTGCTATACTTTTTATGTGACTAGCAGTGCAATAGGTTTGTTTACGTCGGCATCACCACAAACAGGTGAGTAACGCATGGCACCATAACGTTAAGATGGCTGCATGTCACTAAGTGGTAGGGATTTCTTAGCTCTGTTATGATCTTATGGGACCACCATTGTACCTTCTTATGAGAGCGTCATTGACTGAAACATTGCTGTGTGATGCAGGACTGTGTATGTTTTAGCAAGGGGACGAATACAAAATTGTATTTGGCAAACTAGTCTCAAAGAATTCTTTGTTACTGTGGGAACACTGCCACTTTATAATTAACTGAACTTAAGAAAATTCTGGAGAAAGTATACCTCCACTTTTACATGCAAAGATGTGGGTATAAAGAAGCTAATTGTTTAGAGGGAAATAGCAGACTTCTGAAACATGAAGTTTTTACCAACTAATACTATATTCTATTTGATATGGGAATGGAATTGTATCTAAAGGCCCAGATATGCATTTTATCAACGGTTTCAGCTACTTGTGCTCTTTTTTTTTAAATATGTTTTATTGATTTTTTTACAGAGAGGAAGGGAGAGGGATAGAGAGCTAGAAACATCGATCAGCTGCCTCCTGCACACCCCCTACTGGGGATGTGCCCACAACCCAGGTACATACCCTTGACCGGAATCGAACCTGGGACCCTTCAGTTCACAGGCCGACGCTCTATCCACTGAGCCAAACCGGTCAGGGCACTACTTGTGCTCTTATATTCATTTTTAAAGGAGATGAAATTAAAATCTCAAGGATTACTTTGTGTAGTTTAAATGATTGTGAGCCTGTATATTCTATGTAAATTTGTATCTGCATTGTTAATATTGCTCAATAGACCTCTAGTTTAAAAACACAATGCCTTCTTACTGCCTGAGTTCTTGCTAGGTCTGAGGTCGTATCATCAGCATGTACACATTCAGAGCATTTCATGAACTATATGATGTCTGCAGGTCATTAATAAAAACTGAAAAAGTAAAAAGCCCCATAATTAGCTCCTGAGGTAACTTTGAATGTAACATTTTCACCTCAGATTCAACACCATTAAACAAAATGACTGGGGTTTATTCACTAATGTAGCCTGAGAACCATTCCACTATCGTTAAGCTTTGCCAAATTGAGGGACACTCAAATAGCAATATGTTGTGATTCATCGAATCAAAGGCCACAGACAAATCAATAGAGATAGTGGCTGCATAAAAAATGATAATGAACAAATGTAACAATATCACCAAGGTTACCTTGAGGACAGTAAAGAAGTAGTTTAAAACCATCACTAAAAATAGGGTCAACATATCAGCCTTGAATGGAAAGCTCATTAATTTTTTTAGCAGGTATAGAAAAAAAAACTAGAAAAAGGAAAGGCAAATAAGTAACCATTGGGGAAATAACTAATTTATCAAGGTATACTGTAAGAGTCTGTCTCTTAATATGATAAGTAACCTGAGATGTCATAGGCCCACTAACAATAGGTTAAGACATTAACATGACAGTTATCAAAGCAAATTTTAAGGAGGAATAGAAACCCAGTACACCAAATCAGTGAGTCAATTCATATTTATTTTAAAAGTCTCGAGGCATAGAAGCAGACTATTAGTCAAGTGGCAGACAAAGGAAAAAAAGAATGGGAAGTATCTAATTCTCTCCTTATTTTAACTCTATTTGATTATTTATCTTTGAACCAAACTCAATCCCTGGAGATTATAACATTTACCTAAATTATTCAAGTGGCTCTTTGAATTATTTGCTAACATAAAGAATGCAGTAGCAAATTATCTATAAGCAATGCATTGCTAATTCAGATTAAAAGTGATGCACTGATATAAACTTCAATTAGTACTTTAGACGATTGGTGGGAAACAGTCATAATTTTTCCAATAATAGAAGTCTAAAATCATACAGCTAGAAGCTGCCTTTGAAATACTTTGCTCCAGCCCACCATCAGACATTTCCTTCTTTTATAGCACCCTTTTCTCAACATATTACAGAATTAAAATGCTTTTGTACCAAATAAACTAACAAACAAAATATAAACAGACTCACAGATACAGAGAACAGACTGACAGCTGTCAAATGGGAGAAGGTTGGGGACTGGGTGAAAAAGATGAACGGAATAAGCAAACAACAACAAATAACTCATAGACACAGACAACAGTGGGTATTACCAGCGGGAAACGGGGGTAGAAGAGAGCAAAGGGAGGATAAATGCTGATGGAAGGAAACTTGACTCAGGGTGGTGAACACAAAATACAATATACAGATGATGTATTATAGAATTGTGCACTTGAAACCTATATAATTTTATTAACCAATGTCACCCCAATAAATTCAATAAAAACTTTTCAAAAATCTATATAGATATAAAACCCTAATATGCAAATAGACCAAATGACAGAACAACTGAACAACCGGTCACTATGACATGCGTTGACCACCAGGGGGTTGTGTGCAGAACATGGCGGGCACCGCTGCGGTGGGATGGTGGAGCAGGTGAATGGGGGTGCCAGACCAAGGCGGGGCATCAATCAATGTCATTGGGGCGAGCCTCTGGTGGTTACTGAAAATTCTTTGCTCCCGTACGCCATGGTCCTGCTAAGTACTCGCACCCACTGCCAGCGCTGGAGCCACCGCCTGCACCAGTTGCCAGCACCTGGTGCCAACCCCAATTGCTCGGCACTGGCAGCAATTCATTGTCCCTCAGAGCTTCGGCAGCCACCTCTCGCACCCGCTACTGGCAATGGCTCTACTCACTCCTGCTGCCACCGCCAGAGCCGACGCTCACACCTACTGTCGGCACCAGCCCCACTTGCACCCGCAGCCAGTGCCAGAGCCACCGCTCACACCCGCTGACGGCACCAGCCCTGATCATACCCACTGCTGGTGCAGGCCCCAATCGTTCCACACCATCAGCAGGTGCGAATAGGCCAGTGCTGTCAGCATGTGGGAGTGGCGGCCAGTGGTGGTGAGTGGGGGCAGCGGCAGGAGCAGGGCTGCCTGCAGACAGGGGACTGGGGGCCACAGCAGGAGGGGCCAGGCAGGGTGCAGAGGATGGGCCGAGATCCACCCCTGTGCCCACCGCAGCCTCACAGCCCACAGTTCCTTTCAAAGTGCACGAATTCATGCACTGGGCCCCTAATAATAAAATAAAATGCTTTTTGTACTGACTGTTCCATGAGTAAGTTTCTCTAAGTACTTTTTAAACATTTCAACATGAACTATATTTGGAAATTTCACTCTATATTTAAACATTTTTCTAAACCACAAAAATCACTGTATGCAAAATAAATAAATCATAAAGCAGGTAAACCTCATTTTAAGAAATAAAGGTTGAATTTAAGGTTGATCAGGAATCCGAATGTTAAACTCTTAGAAAAGGGCCACAGGCAAGTTAAGCTGTATCTCTCAGTTGTGAGGTCTGCCTTTTTATCTAGAATAAGAAATGTGAATAATTTGCCTTGTATTTTGGCAATAAATGATAAACAATAACTTCTTACCTGATAAAATGGTTTATAGGTTGTTTTGATTTTGAGCTCTTAGAATAATATTTAGCCTTTATAAATCATCATTTTGTTTAATATACATACAAACATGAATTTCTGAACTTTTTTATCTTGGAAGCCCAGCACAATGTCCACATTGGTATAGTTTTAGAAAATTCATATCCCTAACCATCTCTAAATAGAAAAGAAAAATTTACAGAGCTTCACAGCAAGAACAGATATGTTTATTTATCTAAGGAATCACAAGGAAAGTTTTATAAATGTTATGAACCTGAATGACCATGCAAATGATGACCACAGTTAAGTGTTACAAGTCCAGTTTGTGGCATGGCTTTATTCACCGTCACAGAAGCTAGGATTATTCCTTTTGTGTCTCTACAGTCAGTTCCCAAGGCCACCTGATAGCTTCTGAATTATTGATAGGTTTCAGTAGAGCCCATTTAAAAAAAAAAAAAAACCCTTCATTACAACTATTTAATTTTAACCTCCAAAATCCAAATATGAGTCAAGGACAGAAAGAGAAATAGGTGATTCTGTTACTATGTAGAAAACAAACACGATGCTCTAGCACATGACTGACTAACCCCTGATCTGAGTGGGACCACCTGAGCATCCAGTTTATTTAACATGCTGAATATGGCCTTTGAAACTAATACTTCTATAATGTGGGCTCTCTAACCTGTATAGCGGAGTTTTGCAAGCTGGACAGCTAAAATTACTTGAGAGCACAGGTTCTTAATCACTTGAGAGACACAGATCCCTTTGACGACCTGATAAAAGCCTCTTTCCTAAAAATAAGCACACAAATACAGATTTTTACACACTATGGCGAGGGTCGTGGACCACCCTGCCGAAGCCCATGCACTGATTCTTACTCTAGGCTAAGCCAGCAAAATTGGGGGGAAAAATTTTAAACTGAAAATTAGCACATTATTTTAACTACCCTGGCATTTGAACAGCATTTTAAATGTGTGCTGGTTTTCATCAACACAGTTTCAGTCACTAGACATGTAAGGAAATAATGACACCATATGCTTTGATCAAGGATCTATGTACAATGATGCTTAAGACTCATTCTATAGATGTAAGCCTTCTTTATATAATTTCCCTCGCACTAGAAATACATAATTTCTCTGAAATATAGAGAATCAAGGACAGAAGGGAAGAAGAATTTTGATAATTCATATAGAAGTTCTTACAAACATGAAGAAATTGGAATAAATTTTGTTAATCCTCAACTGAGGATATTTTTCCATTGATTTCTAGAGAGAGTGGAAGGAAGTGGGGGGAGAGAGAGAGAGAGAGAAACATCAATGTGCCTCACATCCATTGGATGCCTCCTTCGCGCGCCTGACCAAGACTGGGAATTCCCCCTGCAACCGAGGTACATGCCCTTAACCAGAATCAAACCTGGGATCCTTTAGTCTGCGGGCCTACGCTTTATCCACTGAGCCAAACCGGCCAAGGCTGGAATAAATCCCGGAATTAAAATTGCTACCTATCTATATTAGTCTGGCCAGGCAAGAAATGCTTTCTATTTATCCAGAAAATTTCTACAATAAATGATTGCATCACTACCTTCTTTTTTCCTCCCTGAGACCATATTGCATTCTCCTCCTTTATTATTATTATTATTATTATTATTATTATTACTAGAGGCCCGGTGCAGGCCTGGTGCACAAAAATTTGTGCACTCGGGGGAGAAGGGGGGGTCCCTCAGCCCGGCCTGTGCCCTCTCGCAGTCTGGGACCCCTCGGGAGATAACAACCTGCTCCTGGGTGGCAGAGGGCAGGCCCAATCCCTAGGTGCTGCCCCTGGTCGGGCTCTGGTCGGGCTCAGAGCAGGGCTGATTGGGGAGTTGGGGCGCCGCCCAGAGCAGGGCGAATTGGGGAGATTGGGAGGTTGCCATGCCACCCTCAGTCACGCTCAGGGTGGGGCCGATTTGGGGGTTGTGCACCGCCCCCTGTCACACTCAAGGCAGGGTCGATGGGGAGGTTGCGGCGCCACCCCCTGTCACGCACAGAGCAGGGCCAATCAGGGGGTTGGGATGCTGCCCCCTGTCACGCACAGAGCAGGGCCCATCAGGGAGGTTGGGGTTCCGTACCCTGTCACACACAGAGCAGGGCAGATTGGGGGTTGGGGTTCTCGTACCCTGTCACACACAGAGCAGGGCAGATTGGGGGTTGGAGCGCCACCCTCTATCATCCACAGAGCAGGGCCGATCAGGGGGTTGGGGCGCCGCCACTGTCACACTCAGGGCAGGGGCCAATGGGGAGGTTATGGCTCTACCCCGTCACACACAGAGCAGAGCCCGTGGGGGGTGGGGGGTTGGGGCACCGCACCCTGTCACACACAGAGCCGCAGGGCGATCAGGGGGTTTGGGCGCTGCCCCCTGTCACGCTGATCCCAGTGCTGGGAGGCATATTACCCTTTTACTATATAGAATAGAGGCCTGGTGCACGGGTGGGGGCTGGCTGGTTTGCCCTGAAGGGTGTCCTGGATCAGGGTGGGGGTCCCCACTGGGGTGCCTGGACAGCCTGGATGAGGGGATGATGGTTGTTTGCAGCTGGTCACACACCCTTCAGGGTGGGGGTCCCCACTGGGGTGCCTGCCCAATCGTGGGTGAGGGGCTGAGGGCTGCTTTCAGGCTGGCAGTTGTTGACTGAAGCTCCCAACCGCTCCTTTTTTCTCTCTTTTTTTTATTTTATTCTGGGCCAGCTTTAGCTCTGGCTCTAGCTCTGAGGCGTTCCGCTGCTGAAAGAAGGTATCTGGTTTGTTTCGGTTCTATAATCGAAACAATGTATAACTCCAGCTCTGAGATCCCCGTCTTCTTTCTGGGGTTTTGTTTAGCTTCTATATTTGTTAGAATGTTTCAAACTGCCAACGGCAAGTCAGGCGGGGAATGTTGGAGTCCTCCTTCACTGAAGCAAGCAAGCCTCATGTTCGCTTCCAGCTGCCTTGCTGCCGGGCGTCATCTTGGCTGACAGTTAATTTGCATAAGGATATGCTGATTAGCCAATGGGAAGGGTAGCGGTCGTACGCTAATTACCATGTTTCTCTTTTATTAGTGTAGATTACCTATTGCAGAAATGGCCATGTAGATGCCTGTCCAGACATAGTCCAGCCCCTGTAGCTGCCTCCAGTGAGAGTGCTGACCAGGATAGCTGCCACCTCTCGGGATAGTGCCTGCCTGTTGCTATATTTCGTGTCTGCCTCTTGCAACAGCATCTGCCTCTCAGGATGCTGGTTGCCTCTTGCGATCGTGGCCGCCTCTTACAACAGTACCCAACATCACTACCTTCTTCTTGAGTATATGTCATTTCTAAGCCAAATCGCAGCCACATCAGTAAGGTTTAGGTATGGTCTACTTTCTCTAACTTATAGATTCAAACATCAGTATGATAAGAACATGATAGAAGTATGTAGACCTGCCACAGAAAAGATGGGATGGGCCATGGACGTCCATCTGGTGAATCAGGGAAAGTTTCCCAGGAGAGAGAGAGAATGGTGGTTAGCTAGACAAACCAGGAAAGAGATGTGGTCTTTCAGGGAATCAATTACATATGCAAAACACAACACATCACATATTTGGGTGACAGTAGGTTTGTATCATTAGAGCAAAGATTACTTGTGGAAGTTTGGCAGAGATGAAGCTGAAAGGAATGAAGAGGCAGATTATGACAAGTTGCCAGGTGCTAAAACTAAGGAGTTTAAATTTTACTGTGAATGCCACAGAGAGTTATCTAAAAGACTTTACACAACAGAGTTCTGCCATGATTAGCTGTGTTACTTTGAACTTATTTGCTCAATGGGCACATAAAAAATAGAAACGGGCTTCCAAAAATTCCAGATATCACCTTCAAAATAATAATCAAAATGTATTTGAAGGCCCACTAATAGTTTTCATATTTCTCTGTTTTGAATTTGATAAAGGAGATAAAAACCTACAAATTATTGCTCAGTCATTAACACAGTCAAGTACCACTTTAGTGGCTGATATTCAATCAGCCGATTAAAATTATCTCATCAGTTACCTTATGATTTTCCAATTTTATAGTCAAATCAGTTGGAGATGAAGTAATTAATTCCTATCTAAACTATCAACAGTTTTAGTTTTGTAGTGAATCTCACTAAAATTCTAATTTTGACTGACAAGTATAAAATTTAATTTTCTTTGCAAGACTTGAGTATTTCCATTGTTTTATTGAGATTAAAATGGTTTTTCAGAAGCTGTGTCCCATAACTCAAGCAGAAATGTGAATCTGATGAGACTGGTCACCCTCCTCTAATTCTTCGCCTTGTAGGTAAGTGTAGATATGGAGTGGGAGGATCATAATTATCTGTGTTTTCTTGCATTCACCTCTTGCTCTGGAGTCCTCACTCCAGCTAATGGTAGGGTGAAGTGGAAAGGAGACGGTCCTTAAATTTGACAATGGAAGGTAATTTAGTTACTTGCCAGGGTCTCATCTCCCAACTTTCTCTACTGTTTTCCTGTCTTCCCCTTCCCCTAGTAGAAAGAATGTTTGAGTGAACGGGTTGCCATTGAGTAGAAACTGAGTTCTTTCATACGTGATTTATTCTATGTCAGTCCTTTAATTTTGGTTCTCAATATTTTAAGAGAAGTTCTTTTAGAATTTAGAAAATTCCTTCCTCTTGTTGGCAAAGGTTTCTTCCCCAATAATTGAGTCAAAACAAAATCAACTTAGAAAACTGGTCAAAGGCAATTAATGTCTTCTTAGTTCTAGGTAGTATCCTCTTTCCGCTGGAAACAGGAAATGGCACCCAGGCAATGTATTTTGTAAGAAATTTTTAGAATACATCAGTCTAATACTGGATAAAGGGGATGTGGAAGAGTGGAAAAGAAAGTTGAAATACGATAGGAGAAAAAGAGCACAGGAAGGCCAACAGAGATAGAAGAAAACAAAGATGAAGATTGGGAAGGAAACAGGCAACAAAGGAGTAGCTAGGGAGAGCAGCAAAAGTAAGAAGAAAAGAGGAGGACAAGGAAAGCCAGAAGATGGGTGCCAAGACGTTAATGTTCCCCCATCAACTGAGATGCTGGCACGGTCTAGTGCTGCTCTCCTTCCTCCCACAGTCCACACTATTGCCAGAGTGCTCTTACCTTAAGCAAGTCACAGCATTGTCTTTCTGCTACAGGATTCCAGGGACTCCTGTGGCCCACAGGGTAGGGTTAATTCTCTGCAGAGACCTGCAGTTGTTCCATAGCCATGCCACTCTACATACCATACACAGATACCATGTCAACATTATGGACAAACATTCCCTCTCCTCTGTAGTCCTTCATCCTGCTGAGCTGTTGAGCCATCATGTATATGATTTGCTCCCAATGCCTTCTCCCTCTTTTCTACCTGAATATATCCTAGTCATTCTTAAAAACACTGGTCAAATGACACATCCTCCAGAATGTCATCTGCATCTCTCTCCATCCTCTTATATGCCTTTATGACAACACATGAATAATTCTTTTAGTTAGAAATTTTCTTGTCTGTCAAACCCACACAACTAGGCTGTGTGCATCACTTTATTCTCTGCAGCCCCAATGCCTAACTCAGTGACTTATACACACATAGTAGTAGGATATATACTTTGAAACAAGCTAATTTCAACTGGTTTTCTCATTCCTTAAGAGTTGTCCCTGTTGCAGTATGATACTGATGAAGACAAGAGTAGAGGGTGACATCTACTCTGGGGGTCCAGAGTTCGTGGTACAAGGACTCTGCCCTGCCACTAATTTGCTCTATTATTTACGACAGTTACTTAACCCCATTCAACTTTAATGTCTCATCTATAAAACAAAATAGCAACACAGTTATTACTAATAACAATAAAAATCATAACATATATGATTAATAATACCAGTGATAAAACATCTAAATATCTAAATTTTATTAACTTTCAGCATTTTAAAAACTCTTAAAGATGCTTCTAAATCTATCAACATTTAAAATTCTCTTACATATCTTCTGTTCCTTTCCTCTAATTTTTTCCCTAGCTTAATGGTTTAATGTAATTTTATGAAAAAACAAAATAACTTTTATTCATAGTTTAACATATTAGCCATGTTTATCATTATTTCTTTTAATTTCTTATGCATTCCATTGTTTATTTAAACTGAAATTCTTCCAGTTTAAGTTCTTTTTCACTTTTAATTTTTATATTGCCTTATCTCACTTACTTTTAATCTCCAAATTTCCCCCACAAAAAAGTGTAATTGTCTTTATTTAGCATTGTTTTTATTCACCTAGCTCTTTAAAAACAACAGTGAGTACTTGTGACTGGGATAAAGGACAACTACTAAGATAACTCAAGTCCTAGGGAAGAAGGCTGGATTTATTTTTTCGAGTTAAATTGACAGTGAAGTTTTAAGCCCCCCACCCCATTACCATTCCTTCTAGAGTTCAACTTCTGACTTTAAAACGTTCAAGCTAAGTAAACTAGTAGACCCACAGGTGACGTCTCCAGGATAACAAATCTTCCCCCAGTGGCAACGCAGCTGAGCAGCTGGAAAGGTATTGTCTTCTCATATTATGTTTTCAGGGGAATCCCTGGGAAAATCTCTGCCCTGGGACTAAACCTCCAAGCTCCTGACAAGCAATGATTTTTCCTTCCTAAGGAAGCACAGATTGTGACCATTTTTTCAACTGAAGTCACTCTGTCCACTGCAGTAAAATATCTGCACTTAGGGAGAATAAATAACATGTGAAAATCCCCAGCTTAAGTATAAGTCTTTCTAATCTATTGAGAAAGGTCTTGTCCTTTTCATTTGAGGTCAAATGAGACTTTGCTAAGAATAGAATTTAAAGGGGACAGTTTATTTGTAATGGACCAAGTGGGGTGGAGTGGGAAGAACTGAAATCAGGTTACCCATTTTTCTCACTGAATGGCAGCCCCAAATTGCCCTGCCCAGGCTTGGTAGACTGAAAGCATCACTCTGTCTTCTTCCATCCTTACTTATGGCTGAGCCATGGCAGGCAGACAGGGTGGTTCATATCATCAGACAACAGGACATAAACACATTGATGGGAACTATTATATAGGCAATGCATACATTGAGTAAAAGAGTAGCCCTATCTGGTTTGGCTCAGTGGATAGAGCATTGGTCTGCAGACTGAAGGGTCCCGGGCTCAATCACCACTAGGGGGCATGCAAGAGGCAACCAATCCAATGATTCTTCCTCATCATTGATGTTTCTATCTCTCTTTCCTTCTCCCTTCCTCTCTGAAATCAATAAAAATACATTTTTTAAAAAAAGAGTAAAAGAGTATTTTAAACCCCTTGACTGTTTTTCCCCCAGTGGGTATGGAATTGTTCTCTACATATAATTAACACATTCTACATATTATCTGGCCCAGAGGAGGATAATTCCTTAATTTTAATAATCCTAAATCAATTTTCATTTCTTTATGAAAGTATATATGACCTCATCACTATAAACTCTACACGTGAACCCCAATACATTGATGGAATAAAGGATGCTGGACAGCAAGGGCTCCCATCAAAGCAGGAACACTCAGTGCTATAACTTAGGTTTAACTTTAAAAACATCCACAAGATCATGGACCTTCCAATAATATCCATTAAAATGAGTTACATTAAGAGTCTACATTCAAGCTAATGGATTGTTTTATATCATCCTGCCTCCAGCATAATTACTATTAAAAATAACTTCTCCTAGTATATATTTCTCCTCATCCCCCTTTCTTCAGCATATGAGGTAAGAAATTTTTGACAAGGCCTAAGATAATCCTCTAGAAGACTTTTAGAAAAAATACATTTAAAAGACTCAAGCCCTAGCTGGTTTAGCTCAGTGGATAGAGCGTCAGCCTGCAGACTGAAGAATCCCAGGTTTGATTCCAGTCAAGGGCACATGTCCAGTCAAGGGCACATGCCCCAATAGGGGGTGTGCAGGAGGCAGCTGATCAATGATTCTCTTTCATCATTGATGTTTCTATCTCTCTCTCCCACTCCCTTCCTCTCTGAAATCAATAAAAATATTAAAAAATTAAAAAATAAAAGACTCAGAATCCTAATCCTGTTTAGAATTCTAGGAACTAAAAGAATGGGACATCTCAATCATTTATGATTAGAAACCTCAACTTCCAACAAATAAGTCCTCTCCTCATAGTGAACGGGCTCTTTCTTCCCTGTAAGCACTCACTTACCTATTGTAGTGAGTTGAATTGTGTCCCTTAAAAGATATGTTGAATTCTTAACTCTCAGTATCTCTCAATGTAACCTTAGTTGGAAATAAGGGTTTTGCAAATGTAATCAAGTTCAAATGAGGCTATTAGTTTGGACTCTAATCCGATATGTCAGGTGTCCTTATAAGAAGATAAAAAGAGCCCAGCTGGCGTGACTCAGTGGTTGTGCTTCAACCTATGAACCAAGAGGTCACAATTAGATTCCCGATCAGGGCACATGCCCAGGTTGTGGGCTTGATCCCCAGTAGAGGGTGTGCAGGAGACAGCTGATCAATGATTCTCTCATCATTGATGTTTCTCTCTCTCTCTCTCTCTCTCTCTCTCTCTCTCTCTCTCTCTCTCTCTCTTCCTCTCTGAAATCAATAAAAATATATCTTCTTTAAAAGAGACAGACCCACTGGGAGAGCACCATGTAGGATAGAGGCAGAGATTGGAGCGATGAAGCTGTTAGCCAATGTACACCGAGGTTGATGCCACCACCAGAAGCCAAGAAAAGGCAAAGAAGGATTCTATCCAGAGTCTCAGAGAGAGCATGGCCCTGCTAACACCTTGATTGTGGACTTCTAGCCTCCAGAACTGTGAGAATACATACCTGCTGTTTTAAGCTACACAGTCTGTGGTGTTTTGTTACAGTAGCCCTAGAAAACTAAAACACCTGCCTAAAAGAAAAAGAAAAAAAAAATCTCCTAGGGCAGATTTGAATTCTTAATAGATGAGTTGATTATATACATAGATTAGACCTTTACAAATATAATATTATAATCAACTAAAGTGCCCATTTACTGTGCCCTGAGGTCCAACCATCTACAGAATTTGCTCACCCTTCCACTACCAATGTCCGAATGCTCGCCATCTGATAGTCACAGTGATGAACAGTTTGCATCTATTGTTTCACTCAGTCCTTACAACAGGACTCTAAGATATCCATTATGTTCCCTATTTGGAAGATGAAAAAAATGAGGTTTAGAAAGGTTAAACAAGTAACTTGCCCGAGGTCACAAAGCTAGGAAGTAGGGAACTGTGATTTAAACCATGTCTGTTTGATATTCACTCCCAGGCTCTTAACCATAATGCTTATTGATTTTTATTTGCACTTTGTCCAACAATATTTAACCTCTTCAAATGTTCTTTTCTATTCATGTCATAGAACACTGTTTCTAAATTAGATATAAGGAAGACAGCAGAATCATGGTGTACTTTTTTAATCTCATGGGGTACTTTTTTAATCTAGTAAATCCCTTTAAAATGCACAGAATTCTAAATACTTTCTCTTTCTTTCTCTCTCTCTCTCTCTATCTCTCTTTCTTTCTCTCTCTCTCTCTCTCTTTCTCTCTCTCTCTCTCTCTCTCTCTCTCTCTCTCTCTCTCTCTCTCTCTCCACATTCCACATAACCCCATAACCCCATCCCTTTCTCAGGATAAATACCACTCACCCTTCTTTCAAGTGTCCATTTAAATATCATTTATTCAGTGACCTTCCCTTGATGTAACAGTCTGTTTGGGGCCTATAAAAACAGCCTCACCATCCTTCATTTCACCTTCATGACATTTACAAGGAAAATAAAATAATTATTTGGGTAATAGGACAGACCTACTAACTGGACTGAGGTCCTCCTGGCATGGCTCACATGGAAGTCTGGGTAAATAATTTCTCTACTAGTTCCATTGCTCTAAGATTAGGAAAATGGGAAGATTAGGCTACATTAGCCTGGGGAAGCTGAGAGGAATCAATAAGGCATATATATCCATGCTCAAGTGTGTTCTCACTACTGTCCTCTGCCAATATGTCAAGCATTTATAAAAATGAGATGGCTCAGTTGAAAGATCCTGGTCATGTCCAGGCTAGATAGGCTTTGCTTAAAGCAGCGGTTCTCGACCTGTGGGTCGCGACCCCTTTGGCGGTCAAACGACCCTTTCACAGGGGTCGCCTAAGACCATCCTGCATATCAGGTATTTACATTACGATTCATAACAGTAGCAACATTAGAGTTATGAAGTAGCAATGAAAATAATTTTATGGTTGGGTCACAACATGAGGAACTGTATTTAAAGGGCCAGAAGGTTGAGAACCACTGGAAAGGGAAGCAACTGATTCCAGAGGATTTGGTATAACTCCCTCTGTCTTATCATCTACAGGTGGGTATCTCCAGGCTGGTATCTGCGATTGGAGATGATTGCCATCCTCTGCTGTGTGTCTGCCTGTGTTGAGTTCCTCCTGGATCCTGCAGAGAAGTAAATCTTATTTAATTCCCCAGGTGATGTTTGCTCTGTAAAATAAATTACTGCATTCTCCAAGATCTAGAAAGCATGGGATATTTCTCTCAATAATGAAGATTCCTCTTTCAGAGTGAAGAAGAAATGAATGATAAATATGGGTCCAAATTGTCTAACTGTTCTCAGGGACTCTAAAACATCTTTGCCTATAGCAAATATGGAGGATAAAAACAAATTCCTTCTCTACAGATTAGGCTTATATGTATAAAATAATGCTGACAGAAGAAAATGTAGGTTGCTCCTGTTAATCCAAGTAAATGCCAAGTCTCTCATTTTACTCCTACATCTTCAATTCGTTAGATGTCTTAGTTTATAGATCTCTCCTGACAATGAGCACAGAGGTTATGTAGGTGTCAGGCCTTACACTCACAGCCTCTTTGCTCTAAATATTACATGCACCCAACAGTTGACATAATTTTCCCCAGAGATCTAAATGCTAGGGTTCGCAAAGATTCTGCTCAAGATCCATCTCACACATCTCAGACAGTGGCCCACAGACTGCATTCAGTCTATAGATTTACTGAACTTGGGCTGCAATGTTTTGTGCTATTTCTTGAAATGTTTAAACCAGTCGGGATTTGCAGAACGAACATCCCCAAATCTCAATGGCTTCAACCACAAATATTTATTTCTTGCTCATGGGCCTGTTATTGGCTGGGGCTCTGCTGGGTTCCAGGGGAATCCACTGGCATCTGATAGGATTTACTTGGTTACAATCTGCAAGAAAGATGGTTCCAGATGCTCTACATATCTCCTCTATGTAGGACTGCAGAAAGAGCCTTTCTTAAGGTAAATGCAGGAGGACAAGTTGGGTGGGAGATAAAACCTGCTTCTTAAAGCACAATTCATGTTTTCCCACATTTCACTGGGCAATCCAAATCACATGACCAAATCCAAAAGCAACAAGGGCTTTCTGTTCTATTGGGAAGCCCTAAAAGATTAGATAGCGCCGAAACTGGTTTGGCTCAGTGGATAGAGCGTCGGCCTGTGGACTCAAGGGTCCCAGGTTCGATTCCGGTCAGGGGCATGTACCTGGGTTGCGGGCACATCCCCAGTAGGAGATGTGCAGGAGGCAGCTGATCGACATCGATGTTTCTAACTCTATCTCTCTCCCTTCCTCTCTGTAAAAAATCAATAAAATATATTTAAAAAAAAAAAGATTACATGGCAAAGGCAATGAATATGTAATTCTACCTTAAGGAAGAGATCAAGAGTTTAGAGCAATGACCCAAACTAATGCAGTTGTCATCATTTAAATATTGTGGTGTCCACATTATGAAGTTCCAGGTTTTCTTGAAAAAATAAGAAGATTTAGTAATGAGCCCAAAGCTCAAAATATAATTTATCCCATTTCACAAAGGGACCTATAGAAAGAGGACTCCCCAAAGAAGACAAAGCAGCTCTTGTTTCTCTGAATTAAGATCTATGAATCAATAACCATCCACTGTAGCAGTCACGCTTAGTCTAACGGAAAGCCCACTGTGTCTGGGCTTCAAATGTCTGGGTTCAAATCCAGACTCACTACTTACTACCTGTGAAACACTGGGCAAATGACTTCATCTCTGAATGTCTATCACTTATCTCACAGGGTTTTAGACTAATTGAGATATTATACATAAAAACTGTTCTGTGAATTGAAAAATGCTACCCAAACATTGGTTGTCATTATTAGCAGGGCTCACCTACTGAAACTCAAATTACTATTTAAGGAAATGACCAATTTGCATAGCCACCTGGATTTTACTGTCAACGACTTTGACTGGGATTCAAATGCTTGAACAGCAGGGTTATTTCATTCAGGGAAGACCCAGCTGGTGTAGCAGTTTGGGATGTACACTAAAAGATGCTTGGAAATACCTGCTGGTCTTTCAGCTATTGTGCTATAAAACCAGGTAGGGGGATCCTTTTATCATTTCCAGAGCTGAATTTGCTTTAAACCCCCTAACGGAGCCAAAATTGTCAGACCAAATTCCACGTGTGATGAAATCCAACCAGGTTAACATGCTCTTTCCTTGTTAACCACCCAGGCTTTTCTGGATGAAATCCCACAGCCCGAACACAGGCAAAACTTGACTTAACTTCAAGGAAAGTTTTGGGTTTCAATGAGCCTTTGAAGTCCTTTCAAAAGAGATAAGGACTTCAATGAGAGGTTTGTCTATACACAGAGGACAACAGAGGTAGGCCATTTGTAGAAATTCAGTTCATCTAGGAGCAGAAGTTGTCTGATGAAAATTGGTTCAGTAAGGAGGGGCTAAGTGAGGCATGTAAGTTCAAACTCACTACAATGAAAATACTCTATTTTAGATGATCAGACTTCAATTTTGTATTTTCACTCATGAGTTTTTAAAAGCAAGTGTTTATTTTTACTGCCATAAAGATAATTTAATAACTGTGATTAAATTAGAGCTGCCATATAGAATACAAAATTTAGGAAATGCTTAGCACATGGATATATTATTATTATTATATTATTATTATTTAACAAACAAGTATTTTAAACTAAAGATTTCCACAAAGGTTATGAATTCAGACTTTGACTCATGAATAAAGACTGTCAATTTATATTAAGTGCATTCTTAGACACCAAATAAGCTAAAGTGGCTCTTCTTCAAATAGTTTTTGCCACATAGTATTTTCTAAATCAAGCTGATAATAATTGCATATTGGATATCTTTATCTCAAAACATTTCTATCAGGGCACATTATGCTGTAACTAAATCATTTTTACTGTGAAAGTTATTGTTTTCTAAGCTGCAAGAAGTGTCACATTGTGCCACGGGAACTTAATTATAGCAAATGTACTTAACCAGAGCTCCCTGCAGAAGAGATTCCTTCAAATAGCTGCAATACATTTATGTATATGTAGTCAACATTCCATAAGAAGACTCTCTCTGGAAATGTGGTTGCTGAATATGTAGTGAAATTCCTGTAGACTACCGTAACTCTATCAGGTATGAACCAAAGGATGCTCTCTCTAGCTATAAAAACTGTTGTTATACTAACCCATATGTGCTAGAGATTTTTAGAATGTTTTTCAGCTAAAAGTTGTACTAAGATTCAGCAATGATCAAAACAGGAATTCTAAAACACAATACTTTTTTCCATGAAAAAAAAAAACAGCACTTGTATTCTGTGCTAATTTCTAATACTTCTTGGGAACCTAAGGATTTTATTTAGTCCACAGATTAAGATCTTAGAGTAAATATAATAAAAATATTTTAAAGGTTATGTATCAACAAGGTGTCAGTGTGCATAAGGATGAAGTATTCTAGTCATAATTAAATTTCAAATCTAATTATAATTTGAGGCGTCCTTTTAATTACATTGCCATATTTTCTTTTCCTAGGAAGATGAGTGGTATAGCATCTTTTATCTGTAATTTTCATTTAATTAAAAATGTAAATAAATCAAACCTTTACTTTGCACATAAAAAACAGGATTTATAAAGTTGGGTTTTATCTACTTAATCCTATTTACTTTGAGCTGTAAATATTCATACGACGTATGAATATATAGGAGTAAAGGTCTAAATTTTCCTAAATATTATGAAGCAGAAAAAAAAAGTGTTGCCTGTAATTATCTTTCTTGGCAGTAAAAACTCTTCCCTCACTTTTGGCAAATACCTATTAATTCTTCAAAGCCAAGTTCAAATGTCACCTCTTCTGTGTGAAGCTTCCCCTAATTCCCAAAGCCAAATTCAAGAGTAGGCAACTTCAATAGTGACTTAAATCCATAAAGAGTATTGAAATATCCCTGGGATTTTAGTAAATTCTGGAGAAGAGTCTTTACCAAAGTTCCCTCAGAAAGAGAACTGCATGTAGTTAAAAAAAAAAAAAAAACACTTGAGCCACTTGGGGGAGGAGATAAACTATGCCCCTTCCCAAAGCGGTATATGTGAGTATCAGGGAGCACTAAATTATCTCCTAAGGATCCAGCTCCTTGGCAAGCTTTGATTCTCCTCTGTGAAATGTACCAGTTTAAAGCCATGGGATTCTTGGACAATAGGGGACAGGCTGGGGGAAGACTTGAGTGTTTCTCCTCTGCCTATCCCCAGACAATGATAGATTTCTTCTCTTCTCTAAGTTAATCTTAAATAAATCTTTGCAAACACCCCCTGGTCCCATTTTCTTATACTACGCCAACATCAGACCATAGGATATATACTAGGAAAGAAGAAATATGAAGCCAGGAAAGGGTAAATCCCGGTGATAAGATGTTAAGATCAATGACTACGCAAGCAGTATCTATGGGGTGGGAGAAATATTGGAGTGAACATTAAGAAGGGGTGATCAGAGAATAGAAACTTGAATTGAGACTATAGACAGCTTGTATTTATTAGTCATAATGAAGGGCTGGATATGACAAGAGAGTCAATAGCTGAGGTGAAGTGGAGGACAAGGTCACTGAAGCAAAGGAAGCTAAGAGAATCAAGGAAGTGGGGGGACTGTCCTCAAGAACAATGAAAACACTGAGAGTATGATAGACAACGTTGGAGTCAGTCACAGTGAACCAGGCACTCAAATGTTTCAGAAATAAGGGACAGTGACAACAGCAAGGAGAAAGTAGTAGGTTGCTTGATGGTTTGATGACTTCAGACTCAAAGCTGGAGTTTATCATCAGCAAGAAGGCCGCCTGGAAATAGCAATGAGGAGCAAGGAAAGCATCCAGTAACCTCCTCCACACCACACTACGAGGGAGAAAACGGGTTTCAGCTGAAAGAGGAAGCAGTATCTTTATGGGAGAACCAGGTTTTCATCTAGTGAAATAAACTGATGGGCATTTGGAAGTAACGGGAATGTTCACAGAAGAGGGTGAGGATATAAGGGATTTTTGCAGATTGCTGATTATGAAGCCCAGGAGACAGACTGGAGGTATTGCTGATATTGGAGAGAAATGGGGCATGGGGTGTTGAAAGGAGATATTCAGAGCTATGTGTGTGGAGTTGTGGGATTACCTGGCCATGTTAAGCTTCTTGGGGTACTGAAATAAATAGGGTTAAAAGATAAAATGAGCTCTAGCCAGTTTGACTCAGCAAATAGAGCATCGGCCTACGGACTAAAGGGTCCTGGGTTCGATTCCGAAGGGCACATGCCTGGGTTTTGGCTCAATCTCCAGTAGGGGCATGCAGGAGGCAGCCAATCAATGATCCCCTCTCATCATTGATGTTTCTATCTCTCTCCCTCTCCCTTCCTCTTTGAAATTAATAAAAATATATATATTTTTAAAAAGATAAAATGAGATTAGTCCTGATAGTTTCAAGACTAATGATGATTAGGCTCTGAGGGTAGCGTAGGAAGAGGGGATATGGTCAACCAGGCTCTGTAGAGTCCTAGGGCCCTTTCTGCATCCCTGCCAGCATGGAGACCATGACAAGGTGGTCTCTCCATAGCACCAGGACCTCTGCAGCACCCTCTCTTAACAACTGGAGCACACAGGACAGGGATTTTACACTGAGTTTCTGGGGCTCTTAAGTCCTATTGCACTATGCCCTTTTCTTCCTTTAAAAAAATGGAAATCCACTGAATAATTTGAGGATGAGACTGGTAAAATTCAAGTTGTTTTTTTAGAAAAATCCACTAGTTTTCAGCAGTTGGTCTCAGAGGGCCAATAGGAATAGGAATTGAAAACCTTAATTTTGTTAGTGAAAGTGAAGACAAAGAGAAAAAAAAAGCTACAGATTACTAAAAAAAAAAAAAGACTCTTTATAGTTATATATGGGAGGATAGAGAAGAATCTAGAATAAATACTAGGTTTGAAGTTTGAGACTGAATTGACAGTGGCTCCATCAATTAAGACAGAAAATAAAGGAGAAAAAGTTTGGTAGAAGTAGAATAAGACTTTAACTCAAAACATAATGAGTTTGAGGTCTCTAAGAAACATTTAGGTATAGATACCTAAAAGGATTTGTTTATAAGAATAATGATGTTTCTCTGCATACTGTGAGCAAGGTTACTGCCCTTTGTTCCAGTCTATATTTTAAAGGATTTTTGCATAACAAACAACCTCGGAAGATAGAGTGTCTCCCTCCAGAGCAAAGGGAAGGCATGTTTACTGCTTATTATAAAAGATTCAGGTTCCCTAAATTCAATATTCCTCTCACGTAATATAACCCACTAAGTGTGCAGGTGTTATGTAGCCCTCTTTGCATCGTCCTGTGGGAACTGGGGTTCAGGGAATCGGTGCAAGGAAGGCAGACACTTTGGCTACTGCTATTGCTATCATAAACCATCCATTGTCCCTTACCCGGGGGTCTCATGCCTTCTAATAGCACCAATGCAACTACAGCAGGTTAATATGTTTACTTGCAAGTATAGAAACATCTTAAACTCTTAATAGTTCTTGACATTTATCTTAAGATAGTGCAACATTTTAATTTACATAAAGCATCTTACATTTTTAAATTTCAGACCTCAACTTAGTAGATTCTTAACAATTAACTGACAGTCTCTAATATTTTTCAGACTCTTAGCAGGATTGATGCATTAATTCTGACAGTTAAGGAAATGATTGTCAGCATTTGGCGAAAGGAAAAATCAAGATGCCACTCATACATGGTTGTTTCAGTGTTATAATTATTTGGCATCTAACACCTTGTTTTGTGTATGGGCTCAGTAAAATATGAAATGAATCTAATTGGCTAAAATCTGATAAAAATATTTAACTAAAGTTCAGAATTCCAGGATCCACTGTAACATGAATTGACGGCATAACAGAAGTCCAATGGGGTAAATAGCAAGAAGAGGCTCATAAATGGTGCCACCCAAATATGTCCCAATCCTAGTCCCAAAAACTTGTGGATATATTTGTCACTCTACATGGCAAAAGTGATTTTCCAGATGTGATGAAGTTAAAGATCTTTATATGAGGCAAGTATCTTGGATTATCTGGGTGTGCTCATTGTAATCACAAGGGTCTTTATAAGGAAAAGAGGGAGGAGGGAGAGTCAGAGGAGATGTGATTAGGGAAGCAGAGGAGAGGAAGAGAAAGAGGGAGAGAGGGAGAGAGGGAGAGAGGGAGAGAGAGAGAGAGAGAGAGAGAGAGAGAGAGAGAGAGATACTATATGGCTGGCTTTCAGGATAGAGGAAGGGGCCATAACCCAAGAAATGCAGGCAGTCTAGAAGCTAGAAAATTCAGGGAAGTGTGTTTTCCCCTACAGCCTCCTTCTAGGAGAAATGCAGCCCTATTGACACCTTGATTTTGAGGCTTCTGACCTCCATAAATGTAAGAAAATAAATGTGTGTTGTTTTAACCCACCACATTCCTAATGATTTAGCACAGCATTAATAGAAAACACCTTTGGTGAATTTTAGCTTAGATTGCTTGCTATTTCTAATGTGTATCCTTCGGCAACACTGGACTGAAAGTGATTTGAGAAGAATGTTGGAGGAGAAAACCTGAGGACTTATGGGAAGAACTTAGAGCTGGCCAGGGCTGCCTCTGAATGGTAGAATTCGCCCAGTGCTGAGCTGTTAGTTTGAATGCACTAATATGCATTTTCTGCACATGCTGTTAAGCATTCTTTTTTTAATATATTTTTATTGATTTCAGAGAGGAAGGGAGAGGGGAAAAGAGGTAAAAACATCAATGATGAGAATCAATGATCAGCTGCCTCCTGCATGGCCCCTACTGGGGATCAAGCCCGCAACCTGGGTATGTGCCCTGACCAGGAATTGAACCATAACCTCCTGGTTCATAGTTCGATACTCAACTCTCTGAGCGACATCGCCCGGCACTGCTGAGCATTCTTGAGCGGTCTGTTCAGGAAACACCTAAACTTCAGCTCCTCTCACTTACGTTGTACTGGAAGTGCCCTCCCTAGAAACCATTGTTCCCGTGGACCATAATGCACCACCAACATCCCCCACGAGTGTCCACTAGCTACTGTCATTTACCAGGCCCATTTCTTTATCTCCTTGCAAAGATTCCACACTCCTTATACATTTTCTTTCTCTTTTTGGTTTCAATCAAAGTGTGGAGCTCATTTCAATATTTGATACTCCCAGTGGAACCCAGAATGTTAACCCAGTTCAACATAACAATAAACACTTACATGTGCTGAAAACCATGCTAGGCATGAGAAGATCATGCTCTTTACTGTAAAGGAATTGACCATTGAATGACATTTCAGATCTTTCTCTATCATGCACCCTCTCTCCCATAACTGGAAGGGCAAAGACAGATCCTCTCCCCACACTCTTGCATAGAGACAGTTCACCCTCCCTTACTGTCACGTGGCTGGAGAGCCGCTCCACTTCCCTCAATTGTGCACAGTCCATGATTCAACCCATCATCATCTGTGGGTTCTAACGGGCCTCATTGTGTGGACATTTTTTTTAATAAAAGTGTCTCTATTTGGCAGAGGGAGGAAATATAAAATTGTATTTTCCACTTTGCCTTAATCAAATTTTATTTTTACCCTAGCATTCTGGGTCCAGTGGAGCAAGCATTCACGAGTTCTCATGTTTCCAAGAAAGCCACACAGCTTCCAGGGACAGCAACACAAGAGGTCGTCACAAAGTCCCTAGCATTTTTTTTAACTTGAAGTCAAACTATGGATACTACATTGTCTTTATTCCTAGAAATAAGAATTGCTAAATATTTCTCAGTGACAAAGCTCAGAGCTTTACATATATTAAAAGCAAAACCAAGCCTCCCACAAAAAAGGGGGGGCGGCAATTTTTCTCAACCAACAGACTCATAAATAGAAAAAAAAGGCACTTGTATTTTTACCAAAATTGCCACAGAATAGATTCAAAACCTTTCCAAGACAATTGGAGGGTTGTTTCATGCCCTGTTTTGGTTTGACATACTCACCCAGCAGTGGTTACACCTGTGTCTCAGGGTTTTTCGAGGCTTCAGATTGAAAACCTCTGAAATAAGTATTCTTTCTCCACTTGGCACCTCCCTTTTGCACATGAAGAGTTTTGGATCAGACAGGCGGTTTGGTGGTGCTCAGTGGTAGTGTTCTGTCTCTAACTTGGCTTGTAGGGCTGCCGTTCCTCTCAGTTCCTGTGGAAACACACAATTCCATGACCCTGTCATCCAGGGAGCAGTACCACCCGGCAGAGGCGCCCAGGACTTTCCTGCACTAATTGTCTCCCAGACAGTGCTGCCTCCCCTCAGCAGTCCACGCCAGACTCTGCTGCAGCCTGTGCATATTTTCCACTCCCGTGCGGAGTGCCAAAACCACTCCACAAGGCCTGCTCCAACTTTTCCTGTCAAGATAAGCTCCCAGCCTGATGTATAGGAGATTAGCATAGAGCACTAAGACCACAATCTCATAAAACTGGCAGCACAGCGTCCTAAGGTGAACTGTGGAATGGATAGACCCTTCCATACCGAAAAGTAAAATAGATTTTCAGAACGGATACCTATTTTTATAAGACGATTTAGAGAAATTAGTTAAAAATTCTTCTTAAGTGGGATCATTACTTTATACAAAAAATAGATATATGGTAATCTTTCATTACGTAAAGTTATCAAGCAGCAGCATTTGCAAATATGCCCTTTGTTCATCATCTCATATTTATTTCTACTGCTTCTTCACAAACATTTAGGAAACAGATGTCTACGTGCCAAGGTCCTTCTGTCGGTATGCTGAGTTTTCATTCTGGTTAAGTTATATTATTCTGTGGTTTTTAAAAAATGGATTCACATAAGGGCTTCCAGAAAACAGTCCTGGCGGAATTTAAGATATTAGAATCTCCAACCTCTATAAAAGAAAACTGAGTTGCTAAGAGATCTAGGAATGACTCTCTTCTCAACTTTAGTGTCACTTTCTTCACGAAGCTTCTTTGAACCTTGCCTCCCTTTCTCTTGTACCTCCACCCCTCCCTTCTTCTCAAGGCTCCCAAAATTCCTGTGCATTACTACATTTTCATTGTCTCCTTACCTAGACTGTGGAATCGGTGCAGACAATAGCAGAGAAACTTTCTTGGTACCATCTGTTTCTGGCACAGATACTGGTACTTAGTAGGTACTCAATTAGTGTCTGAACAAATAAATGAAGGAGTGAGCCATCTATATATATAAAAGGCTAATATGCTAAGTGTCCCTCCACCCATCCAACTGGTTGCTATGATTCGCACTGACCACCATGGGGCAGACACTCAATGCAGGAGTTGCCATGATGCGCACTGGCCATTTACAGAGAAATGGCACCATGGACCTGGCACCGACAAAGCAACTCGGCTTCCCCCAAGTGGGACACAGGCCCCGCCACCACCCTGGAGCAACACCCCACCAAATCGCAGCCAATGCTGCCATGGCACAAAATGTGGCCCACAGTACAGCCCAACCCCAAAATGGTGCTGTGGGAGCCGGATAATGACATCACATAGCAACGCCCGGCTTCCTCTCCCTAGCAACAACTAGCCTCCTTGCAGTTTCTTCAGCCCAGGAACACAACTTGCTTTATAGCCAGGTGCAAATATTTTACACTTTAACCAAATGTCTGTGAAGCATTTTCCCATGCCTCATCTCATTTGATCCTCACAGCAGTCCTGGAGTAGGGAGATAGGAGACTCAGTGGAATCCTATTTTTTTTTTTCATTAGCCGGAAAATGGAGGTTTAGAAAGCTTAGAAACTTGACCCAACTGAAAAGAAGTAAGAAATGGTGGACCTTGAAGATGACTTCAGGTTTTCTCACTGCGCAGAATATAGTCAAACACTGCTGCAGTTAAATATTCACCCTTTGTTCTCCCTGCGTGATCTACAATAATAATCTACTTCATGTTGATATTTACTGCTGCGTTGCTGACAATTACCTGAAAGAGAATTTGAGGTGCTTCACTGGGATGGAAAAAGTTTAGCTACATCAGAAAGCAGTTTTAATTAAGCAAGTTTATTCTATATCTATAAAAAGATAAGTTGACTTTCGAATGTGCAATACATATAAAACTCTCGCTGGTGCCAATCGCACACGTGTGTTTCAATCTGTCATTGTCTATCGTGAATTTGGTTGACACTTCTATTATAGAGAAAGGGCAAATAGCAATATTAAAATATTTCTTCTAATTAATTTTCTTTCAATGTGCACGAATCGGTGCACTGGGCCACTAGTGATAGTATATTTACCTGATATATTTGTTCTGCTAGAGGCTGGAAAACATTTGGAATTCTTGAAGAGTGGGAAGGTTACTTTCTTCTATTTAAATTTCAACTGGTGTGCCACAAAAATTTTTAAAACGTGCAATACTTGACTATTTAGTCAGGAGCACTGACCTCTTTTACCTTAGATTAAAAAAAAAAAGACAACAGCCAACAACAACAGTCATCCCATGTGAATGAATCAAAATTATACCTTTTTTGTGTCCGATCGGCAAAATATATAAACTATGTTTTGGCGTGCTCAGAATTTTAATAATTAGTTTATGTGTGCCATGAGATTAAAAAGGTTAAAAATCGCTGGTTTAAAGAAAAGATCAAAAGATTTCAGCCTGAGAAGAGGTCCCCATATGGTTTTTATTGTAATCTTTCTTTTTTCTCCTACTGATTAAAAATAAAAAAGAGAGAGTCCAAAATAATCTGGGAGACTGGCAGAAGTGTGAAAAGACTGCGAAGCCATCTTTTCCAGGGCCTTCTGGCAATCCTTGTCAATCCCGGCAATGCTGGCCCCAGGCCCGGGGCCATCAGCTCCTGCACGCACTGGTGGACAGTTTGCCTCTTGAGGACATGCTTCGGGGGCTCCTCCGAGGCCTCTCTGTCAACTCTGCTCTCTCTTCCTGCCAGTTCTACCTGCCCAGCACTCAGCAGGGCCCACGGATGCCCTTGTACGCTGTGGACTTTCCAACAAATCTTCGTGTTTCTACTCTGCTCCCACTTATACGGGATTCTGCCTGAGTCCCTGCCAATCTCCTGGCCTGATTCCTCTTATTTTGTCTGCCTGCCTTGTCCTTTTGCTCGGTATTCCTTGCAGAGACTTTGACACATATCCTGATCTGAACAGGATTCATCCCTTCATTATGCACAGTTTTGTTCTACCTGGAAAATCTAGCCGGTGTATCTACTCAAAGCAGACATTTTTTGCACAGCAAAGGAAACCATCAACAAGACAAAAAGACAACCTACCAAATGGCAGAACATATTTGCCAACAATAAACCCCATAAGAGATTAATATCCAACATTTATAAAGAACTCAGCCCTGACCGGTTTGGCTCAGTGGATAGAGCGTCGGCCTGCGAACTGAAGGGTCCCAGGTTCGATTCCGGTCAAGGGCATGTACCTTGGTTGCGGGCACATCCCCAGTAGGGAGTGTGCAGGAAGCAGCTGAATCGATGTTTCTCTCTCATCGATGTTTCTAACTCTATCCCTCTCCTTCTCCCTTCCTCTCTGTAAAAAAATCAATAAAATATATTTTTTTAAAAAAAGAACTCATACAGAAAGATAGCAGCGTAGGTAAACACCAGTACTCCCCGCCTCCCACAACCACATCAAAATTACAACTAAAATACAGAAGAACCATCATTCAGGATTGCCTGAACACTGGTTGAATGGAAGTCCTGAAACTACAGAAGTAAAAAAGAAAGCACATTGAGACTGGTAGGAGGGGTGTAGGCGCGGAACAGGCTGGTCTGACACCCACATGTGGTGTGTTTTTAATCAGGAGGGATATCTAGGCTGCAGAGACCTTCCGTGAGGAACTATGGGTCCCAGACCCACAACAGCACTGGCAATATAGTCAATAATATTGTAATAACTATGTACGGTGCCAGGTAAGTACTAGACTTATTGCGGGACAGGGGAAATCACTTTGTAAGTTATATAAATGTCAAACCACTATGCTGTATACCTGAAACCAATATAATATTGAATGTCAATTGTAATTTTAAAATAAAAAATTAGAAGAAAAAGAAGCAAAGTCAAAGCTCTCTCCATGGGGCAGGCATTTAAGAACATAAAGGCAACAAACGCAGATTCTACGAAGATGAACAAGGCAATAGAAATCAAGGAAACAGGCAGGAAGACTGCTCTCAGGAATTAAAAGCTAAAACAAAAAACGAGTGTCATAGAAGGCCAGGAAGCCAAACAAAGGGCCTAGGAAACAGCTACCAGTTACAGCATCATGCCCTTGTTTCTGTAATAATTCTTTGCTGCTGTCAAATAAATTTGTAGTTATATCCTATTAGTGACAAAGTAGGAGCCCTAGATAGGACTGTTTGTGGGTTTGAATTAGGACTCTTCACATTTGTGTTGGACTAATTACCTAACCCCTCTGCCTTGATTTCTTCTTATGTAAAATGGAGTTAATAGTACCTACACTAGGAAGGTTTTCCAGGCATTAAATGAGATAATACAGGCAAGGCACTGGTATAGCCCTGTTCAACAGAAAGTTTTCTGCTGTCATTATTATTATAGTGAAGGTGATAGTTAGTGTGACTAGCATGGGTCATGTGAATAGAAGTTAAGGTTTTAGGATCCCCGAATGAAAACTAAAGGAACCAGCAGAATTAACATGTGATGATAGATATCTCTGAAATGTAAAGATATTAAAAGTTTAATTATTTGCCTTTAGAATTATTCTTCTAGCTTTATTGAGGCATAACTGGCACATAATAAACTGCATATTGAAAGTCTACAATTTGATGAGTTTTGACATATGCATACACCCGCAGAGCCATTACCACAATTAAGATAATGAGCATATCCATCAACCCCAAAAGTTTTCTCCTGTCCCTTTGTAATTGCTCCCTCTCACTCCTCCCTGCCCTACCCCCTATCATCCTCAGGCAACCACTGATCTGCTTTCTGTCACTATAGATTAATTTACATGTTTCTGGAATTTATATAATGGAATCACAGTATTCTTTGATGGTTGGGAGGTGTCTGGCATCATTGACTCAGTGAAATTATTTTGAAATTAATCTATAGTGTTTTGGGGGTCAATAGCTCATTCCTTTTCATTGCTGAGTAGTATTCCATTTTTTTAAAAAAAATATATTTTATTGATTTTTTACAGAGAGGAAGGGAGAGGGATAGAGAGCCAGCTATTACAAATAAAGCAGCAGTGAACATTCACATATAGATCTATGTATAGACCTTGACTTTCCTTTCTCTTGAGTAAATATCTATGACTAAAATGGCTAAATCATATGATAAATGTAGGCTTAACTTTTTAAGAAACAACCAAACTCTTTTCCAAAATGGTTGTACCATTTATATACTTAAATGTCAAAGACTTATCTTCTGAATCATTTTTATAAGAATATAAAACAGGTTTGATTTTTGTCTCTATATGGATCTAAGATTGCTGGGTCCTAAGTTCTGACCTGCCTTGGAAACATAACTGAATTGTTTTGTTCCACTGGGGGAATAAACTTTTAAAAATGCAAGCCTACAAACTTAAATCAAATAATAAAAGCAGGCATCATGACAACTATTGGGTAAGGCATTTACTTGTTTAAATTCGCACTGTCTCTTTCAAGATTCAATAGGGAAGGCGTGGATCGAACAGTCCAGCATATGCTGAACAAACCACCTACCCACCCTCCTCCCATGGCCTTCCAGCCCATCCCCTAGGTCACTGTCACCCTCTCAGACTGAAGAGTCACGACACAGTGCCACGTCAGAGGCACGACTCCATATTCTTGTTCTCAAAGTTACCTGCAGACTTCACCTCTGAGGATGCCAACATGCAACTGCCCAAAATTCAACTCACAACTGGATGGAGAGGAATTCTCAAATCAGTCTCAAAACAAATTCACACTGAAAGCACACAGTATTATTCAAAAGAACTGGTCATCTCAATTCCAAAAAGTTAAAAATCTCTCATCTAAGAATCTGCTTTAAAGAGGGGAAAAAATCCAGTGGTGCCACCTGGATATTCTATTAATAGAACAATCAGCATTACGACATTTTTGGCTGGCAGATGCCAGTATAAAGCACTCCTAAAGCACTCCTCTCCCTCTACATCCCCCCACATCCTAATCCCATTCTCTTTCCTCTCTCTCTCTCTCTCTCTCTCTCTCTCTCTCTCTCTCTCTCTCCCTCCCTCCCTCTCTCTCTCTCATGCATGGGAACTCTGGTTTCCTAAGAGAAGGAGGAAAGAAGAGATTTTGGTGTAGAAAAGGACCAGGAAAGCTGAAAAGGAAAAGGAAAGGTAAACGTTTATGAACTGGGGTTAAGCACCTTTTGTTACAGGAATGAAGGCCAGAAGCTATGGGAGAGGGACTCTCTGGAATTCCAAGTAGAAGTCGGGCTTCTTCCGCTCCAGGGCACTGTCAACCATGAAAACAATAACTGGGGGACCCTGAGCATGGAACACGGGGAGTTTTCAGAGGCTCTACCCAGTGAGAAAGGGACTTCACCAAGTCACTTTGCAGGCAGTGGACATGGGTTGTCACAACAATTGTGCTAACAGTAATAAAAAGAATAGCTACCATTTATTAAGCTCTGTTGTATATTAGGTCTTGGCTAGGTATCTTATAAATATTATTTCATTGCACCTTCCAAATGAATATATTGTGAAAGCACAAGGTTAAGTAACTTGCTTAGGCCACACAGCTGGTATGTGTTGGAGCGAGAATTTGGTGCAGTCGGTGTGCTTCGAGAACCAATGCTCCCAGGGAACGGAGGAGGGGGTGAGAGGGGATTAGCCACCCACAGCACTGAAGTTGGCTGGCAGCTGTATGTTGTATGAGAACATGTGGGGCCCCCTTGGGGAAACTCCCAGGAATAAGGAGTGGGTGCTCTAAAGAAAGAGGGAGGACACCCTACTATTATGCAGATGTGTACTCTCCAACACAGCTCTCTGGGCACCAGAAAAACCTGGCAAGTGTCGACTCCAGCAGAAGACCTTACCCATAGAACGGGGTCTATTAGGGATTACACTCTCGGAAACCACGTTAGGGTTTTAAAAGGTGTTTGCAATGGAAGGTTTAATTTGGTCATTTATCAATGTCCCTGAAAGCAGAAGTGCAACAGTAATAATCCCAGGTACACTTGCCGTAAGGAGCGCTGGCAGAAGCAGTTACCAGAGAGAATGTTCAAGCACAGCTGACAGAGGAAAGCAGGCTCCTAACAGTGTCTGAACTCAAGGCGGGATGGTGTCATCAAAAGCTCCTTCCCTGAAAGGGATCTTTTGAACCACAGGAGTAACGACCTCCCAGAGAGATGTGAAGGTTTAGGGGACTTCAATTACTTTGAGGCCTGCAAAGAAAGCTGCCTCTGACATGAGAGTTTTTTCCAACTCCAAGTCCCAACTTCAGGCTCAAGGAGGAAACAAGTAATTAAGCTCTGCCAAGACCGGGGACTGAGCTCCAGTTCCATTCCCCTGGGCCTGCCCGCCTGCTCCGGCTCTTGGCCAGGAATGCCCCAGGCCACTCACTGTGTCACCCACCAGGTCTTAGACTCATTTTGCAAGACACACAACCAAGCACCTCCCTGAGAAAGCCTTTCCCAACACACTCCTTGGGGCCCACTCTCCCCCAGCCCATGGACCCCTGGACGTCTTATAACCATGGAGCATAGTACTTTGTTCCCAAGTCTATCTTTACACACTAAAAAGAAATTCTTTAAGGGCAGGAACCCTGTATTATTCACTTCTGCTTCGGTCCAGGGAACAACAGAATGGAGGACAATGAAAAGTTGGTGCAAGCTCCAGCAAAGGAACCAGACTTGTCAGAAATCTTAGAGCCTTTTCTGATTCTCTGCACTTTCCCCTCGGCTAGGATTGCTCCTCCCTAACTCTAGGGTTTAGGAAAACTGCTAATAACATGTGACAGATGGACATTGTCCTCAGAACATCTTCTGCAAGCCCCAGGACTCAAAGGCACCCAATTGACAGTTCCCATGATGGATGAGATTACTCGAAAAGAAGAGACAGGCCAGAGCTGGCAATGCTTGGGCTGATGTGGAGAGACCAGGGCAAACAGGAAATTTCGGGATGTCAGAACAGGGATTGTCAAGGTCATCCCCATTCCTAGCCAATATACTGCAAAACAGGCCAGAGCCCTGGTCAGGAAGGACTTAAAATTTTGAGATATAAAGATGAGACTCTCCTAACAATGGCATTTGGTACCACGGTATTGTCACCACCATCACCAACAGTTTGGGCTTGCTTTTGACATGCAGACATATGCTTCAAGAAGCTTTTCTTCACTCCTTCTTAGGAACTGAGTGAAGGGAAGGCAAGAGGAGGATTGTTTCCGAATACATGTATCCTGGCATCTTTTCATTTTATTCTCTCTGCCTTGCCAGAGTCTCAGCCGTGGTAGTAAGAACTGTATCTTCCTAATCATTTAATTTATAGGTCCATCAGAGCATGGACCACTCCTGGGTACCTCCTAGCTTTTAAGACTAATATTTAATAAAATGTGAATACAATAAAAACAAAGCTAATGTTAATTATATGTAAGATTTTGTTTAAAAAAAAGATATAGGACTTCTTGAGACTTAATTATACCTAAAAAAGATATTGGTGTTGGGTGGCCGGGAGGTGGATGTTAATTTACTATATTGATTCCTCTGCCACATCCCTTGAGCTATAAATTGTCATTAATTATTCATAGCCCAGAGACGTCCTATATTGGGAGGAAAATTTTCCATTAAGACTTAATGCACCAGTTCAACACTTTAAAAAGTTGATGCCTGGGTGATTCAGAGGTAAAGATGTTCTCTAATCAACACAGTGTAAAGATGAGTCTGACGTGTCTGCCACAGCAGTAAGGGAAAATAGAGGGCAATTGACGAGGGAGAGAGAAGCACACTAATAAAAATCTGCTCCTCGCCTACGTTATTTATAGAGAGAATCATTATCATTATCACCATCCAGATAAAAAGACTCTTGGCTGAGCCCCCAAGATCATCTCCCTCAATAATAAAGGATTTTGTTTCCTCTCCTCAGACATCTTTTGTGCCCACCCTTCTTGTTTTTACTATTTCCTGACTAGGACAAATATGCTCACAAAAATACTCCCCACTCTGGCTCCTCCATAGGGAACTGTCCACAGGTCATGGACCATGGAATGACATACTACATTATCATCCAATCAAACAAAAAAAATAAACAGGAGGAGCGAGCTCCAAGGTCTTGAAAGCATAGACCTCATGGCCAGTGCTGCCTTTGAAGTTCCACTTTTTTATTCAATACTGATGTGGTGTTGTTCTTAGCCTATGACCTGTGTGCCGTCCCCTGCAGATGGTGGAGATCTGAGGACCATTGTTGTGGAGTGTGTTCATTAGATATGAAAAAAGAGACTGTGAATGAATGAAACAAAATGTCAACTCCCTTCAGATTCTTTAAGAATAAAAGCAAACAAGCCAGAAATTGAATACCGCTAGGTTTTATGTGCATTAGGAAACCAGATTGATATTGTCTATTAAATGTATTTGTCCAAAGGGAAAATAAAAAAATAGGAAGCAATCTCCAAATTAAGTTTTTTATTATGTTTGCCAAATCTAGGTGATATTGTTACATCCTTTAAAAAAAATAAAGTCCCATTTGTACGATGTGTAGAATATACCAAAGGCCTCTGTGACTTTGAAAGGGGATGAAATTCCTCAACAGATGGAGGAAGAATAGATGCCATAGACAGAGATAATCCATATGCTAGCGAATTGCTAAATAGCTCACTTCATGGAATGGAAAGGTCAGTTGTTAGAATGAAAATTCAAATTCAGCAGGCCCGTCTCTGAGTTTCTATCTTTCTTCCCTTATTCTTTCAAATGCTATCTGCCAACACTGTACTTGGCCTTATAGATAGAGAAATGAGGAGGAACAGATCCTACCCTCAAGAAGATGACAATCCAGTCGGGTATCACTGCCGACCACATCCTTGTCACGTTAACTGCACAGTGTGTCACAGAGCAAAGAAGAAATCATGCTTATCAAAGACACAAAATAAATCCTGAGCCTTACTTTTAATACGTACTGTTATTTCTTCATCAATCACTTTCTTAATCCTCCATGGGACCAGGAGGTAAAGTCAGCCCCCCAATCAATGTCCACTGCCCACCTCCCACTCCCACGTGTTCAGGAGGCTTTCACTTGTGCCCTTAGCTTCTCCCTCTCTCCCACCCAAAAGTAGAGGTCTAGTTTCTTGTTCACGTATTCTTTTTGTTTGCTTGTTAATCCTCACCCAAGGATATTATTTCCATTGATATTTAGAGAGAGTGGAAGGAAAGAAGAGAGAGAAGGAAGGAGGGAGGGAGGAAGGGAGGGAGGGAGAAAGAGAATGAGAGAGCTGTGAGAGAGACACATCTATTTGTTGTTTCCCACACGCACCCCAACTGGAGCCCAGGATTGAACCTGCAACCCAGGTACGTGCCCTTGACCAGGAATGGAACCCGTGACCCTTCAATGTGTGGGCCGACACTCTAATCACTGAGTTACACTGGCCAGGGCTTGTTCAGGTACTTTTGTGAAAAAGAACTAGGAGGATGTGTGGAAAGCGATTGGGGCAAAGGGTAGTCAAGGAAAGAGTGATGGAAAGAAGAACAAAGATAGTGCCCCTTCCTCCCCCCAAGTTAAAGGATGAGTTTGGGGGCAGATTCCAGAGCCATGTTACAAGCTTTTCTTTCACCACTGCAGCCCCGGCCACGAGCATGCTCTGGCTTCACAAGAGGCTCGCCTTCAGTGCCCTTCACTGTGGCAAAAGAAGGTCTGGCTGGAACCCAATGAGACCAATGAAATAGGCAATGCCAACTCCTGTTAGCAGCTCCAGAAACTGATCAAAACAGGCCGATCATCCAGAAGCCTGTGACTGTCCAGGCTGGATGCTGGCAAAACACCTGGGCCTGCCAAAGGGCAGGCAGGTTGGCATGGGTAAGTGAAGGAGTGCTGCCAGTGCCCACATGCCTGACGAGGCAGCCTGGATGGGAGGATGAGAATTCGGTGCCGGCTTCACAGGACACACTGTGGATCACAGCCTGTACATGAAAATGAAGGAGAACGTTTTCAAAAACAAGCAGATTCTCATGGAACACATCCACAAGCTGAAGGCAGACAAGGCTCGCAAAAAGCTCCCCAATGACCAGCTGAGGCCCACAGTTCTAACATCAAGGAAGTACACAGGCGCTATGAAGACCCCTCCCAGCCAAGAAGGGGGAAATCATCAAGACTCTGTCCAAGAAGGAAGAGACCGAGAATCAAAGTTCTCCCTCTCCTGTCTTTACATAGAGGCCTTGGCAGTAACATAGGTTAGTCCTTCCATGAAACAAAACTTTATCTGCCTTTAAAACAAAATGAGTGAAGGGATGAGCTAGCCATGCTCTGGGACACAGCCAGGATGGTAAAGGTGTGGATGAGAAAATGAAGATGAGGTTTAAAAATACCACCCTGGTTATGGCTTGGATTCTCCTTAGCACGATTCCAGAGATGCAAGAAACAAGTGGCGTCTAATTCTACTTGTATTTTCACTGTGACGTGAGAGAACCAAAGCTTTTCAAGTTAGTAGTTCTTATTCTCAGTTTTCAATTGAAATCACTGAGGCACTAAGAAATGGAAGAATTTGTAGGGCTATCCCACTACTAAAGCAAAGGTTTCCATTTGGAACCTGGATCTCCACACTCAAGACCTTGGACCCTTTTTCACTAAGAGCACAGACTCTGGAGTCAAACTGCTTACATTCAAATCATAGCCCTGCTACTTACAAAACATGCCTCAGCTTCCCTAATGATTCCTATGTCAGAGGGTGGATGTGAGGATAAATAGGTTAATATATGAGACAATTTTACAACAGTCATCGTAAGTACTCAATAAATGTAGGTAGCATCAGCAGCAGTACTAGTAGTAATAATAATAATAGTAATAGTAGCAGAAGTGGTGGTAGTAGTAATATTAGTAGAAATCATTTTGCCCCAAGCCTTGTATTTTGCTGGAAAATAAAATTTACAAACTTGATTATGGCTCCTTCTACATGGGAACAGTATATACTTAAGCTTATTAGAGACACATTATAATTTTTAATAACAGTTCATTTCCCTTCTAAAATTAAAGGTACAGGTAAGCTCCTTAGCCATTATATCAGAATACAGTCTCAAGTAAACAAAGAAAAGAGTCTTCTAAAATTTCTAGCGTACCCCAGCCAGTGTGGCTCAGAGGTTAAACATCAGACCATGAACCAGGAGGTCACAGTTCGATTCCCCATCAGGGCACATACCCAGGTTGCAGGCTTGATCCCCAGTGTAGGGCGTGCAGGAGGCAGCGACTGATGTTTCACTCTCATCAGTGTTTCTATCTCTCTATCCCTCTTCCTTCCTCTCTCTAAAAAATCAATTAAGATATATTTTTGAAAAATTCTATCTTGAAAGGGGACTTGAGGGGCTCCAGGGCTTGGTTATATGAAAAATAACTTCCCATCCTGCTTTCCTGAATGAGATGATGTTCCTAATTCTTGATCTTGACACACATGGAAAGTAATACAATTTATACTAATTTTTCCCTTAAAAAGAAAGAAGGAATTTGGTCCCCTTGTTGGAAACCAAGCCTATAGCTAATGAAAGGCTCACACTGGGTCAGACTCCCACAACAGGAAATAACAGGAAGAGGAAGCTGTTACTCGTCCATCCCTTCCGTTTGTGTCCTGCAGCTTAAAAAGGTTTAAACAATCTCCTTCTTGCCATGGCTGCCATTTCACAGGCCTTCTGGGAGGGGGGCTCAGCCAGCCAGTTTCATATATGCTAACTCTTTTTTTAAAATATTTTTATTAATTTCAGAGAGGAAGAGAGAGGGAGAGAGAGATAGAAACATCAATGATGAGAGAGAATTATCAATCAGCTGCCTCCTGCACCGCCACACTGGGGATCAAGCCTGCAACCCAGGCATGTGCCCTGACGGAGAATTGAACTGTGACCTCCTGGTTCATAGGGTCAACACTCAACCACTGAGCCATGCTGCCCGGGCCATGCTAACTCTTAATCCTCACAACTGTGGAACATAGGCATTGCATATCCCTACTATAAAGTTGAGGAAATTGGGTCTGAGAAAGGCTTTAGTGCCTTTCCCAAGGTCAAAAGCCATAACTGGGTTCATCTAAAGCAGGGGTGGGGAACCTTTTTGCTGCCAAGGGCCATTTGGATATTTATAACATTATTCATGGGCCATACAAAAGTATCAACTTAAAAACTAGCCTGCTATATTTGGTCAAACATTTCATTAACGCACCCCTAATGCCTTGGCAGGGCCAGACCAAATGATGACAAGGGCACCCAGAATGTTCCCCACCCCTAAGTAAAGTCACAAAGCTCAGAAGTCCTATGGGGTTCAAACCCTGACTCTCAATTCAGGCTTCTTTGTACCACCTCAAAGTTACCAGGGCTGGAAGCATAAGACAAGGATGGACTTTTACAAAAGTTCAGTTACCACCAGCTTTTACGCCCTGGTCATCAAGCTACCCCAAAGTGCCGGTTTCCTTGCTAGCCTTCCGTAAGTTGATTTTCATTATAAACTTTAGGCCTAAAATACCCCTCCGAGGTTAACAACATTTTCCTGCATCCAACCTATTCTTACACAGCTCTTGCAAGTTATTTGATGAACTAATTTGAGTTTTACACCCTCCTCACTCTCCCATCTGGGTAGCATATGTTCATCTGGCTACTGAACATTTATTGAGCAATACCATGTGAAAATATCTTTGCTAGGTATCTAAGGTAGAGAGGGAAAATGGATAAAGCAAGGCTCCTGTCCTACGGGCACTTACAATCTGCTAAGAAAATAAAGAGGAACAGAAATGATCACAGCAGAAAGTCCAAAGTGCGGAGTACCTCTGGAGCATGGCAAATATAAAAGGTAAAACACGCACAGAAAATCCACTGAATATGTGCAAGGCACATTGCTGCGGGAGCTGTACTCTTTCCAGAGATAGAGCTTTTCCGGGGGGGGGGGGGGGAATGGAAACAAAAAAGGGCTTGATATTGATCTAGCAACACTGCCATCCAGGAACAGCAGGTTGTTTTGTTCCAAAAATCTATATTGCAATCAATTCCTGATTAAGAATTGTTTATTATTCTTTACAGAGATGACTTCGCATTTCTGCATCCGTACGGCCAACTAATTTCCACTTATTCAATTTTAAAAGGCAATGTCAACTATAGATGTCAAAAGAACAAAGAACACACAGAGATTACGCCGAGCTGGTGTTTGAAAGGGTGTTATGCTCTTTGGATATGAAAAGCATATTGCTTCAGTGCCTAAGTCTCATCTTGCTTTTTTTAACCTGCCACACTGAAAAAGTCTACAGAAATGTGAATCTAATTCCGTGATCACGAAGAAGAGTGGTGTTTTGGGGGGGGGGCAGTTTGTTTGTTTTTTTTAGACTAGTTAGGGGAAACTGATGAAGGACATTAGATACAAGGATGCATGTGTAATCACTGATTTATGGATTTCCTCCTCTACCTGCTAATTCATTCTTGCTGGTAGCCAGTGTTCTCTGGGTCTTAACTTTTTTTTCCCATCCCAATTATTCAATGTAAACAAATGAAGAGCAAGTATGGGTATTCAGCTTGACTCATTGGAACAGGAGATAGGAAACATTAGTATCGATGTATTCCAGGACTTGCAAGCAAAGCACAACTAAATTTAGCAGCCAGTGATATTGATTTGATTAAAACTGGTTTAGGACTTGTAAATGTCACTGGAACTTAGCAAAATGAATATTATTAAATCCTTCTGGTGATGGGGAAAACTAACAAAGGGATTTGCAGTGGTTTCTGTAATTAATTGCTCTGTCATGATTTATATTAACTTACAGCACAACTCCATTAGCTCAGACCTGTCATCTCTGCTCAAGGAACCACCGAGTAATCACTAGCACATTAAAGAATAAATTAGTTTTTGGCTTGGAGCCTAGTTGTGGAATGTTTCATTTGTGTCTGCTGCAGACATATGTACCTAATAAAGTTGGGACGAATGAGTTAAAGTACATATATGTCAATGTCAGCGGGTTATATTTTAGAGACAAGACGCTCAGCATTGTTCATTAGGGCTAATGAATCATGGTCCTTCAGCCGCATCACCTTGTGTTTAGCAAATGCCTTCAGGTAAGTGGAGATGCAAGATTCCTTGAAAAGAGGTACATCTCTAGAGAGTTCACCCTCTTAGCAGTCTGTGGCCTGTGGTTGTAATAATAGCTTCATGTGGTTTGTGTTAACACTTCATTACCCTAAAGTTGGATAAATTATCCTCCTGCTTCTGCCCTACGTGCAAACACGGAGCCAAAGCTTAGCTACTACTACTTACCGTAGATTATGGGGATTTGTAAGGGTCTATCAAATCATCTTTGACTTTGATAGTCGGATGATGCCTTAAGCAGTGCTTGAGAGAGGGCTGCTTTACATTTCAAAGGGAGCTCCGATTGCCTTGCGGGTTTGTAGGCTAAAACTCCAGCCACTTCCTTTTCATTGCAGACCCAGGAAGGCTAAATTGGCACTCAGCTGGCCAGGATGATCACTGACAACCAGGATAGAACCTGTGAGGCAAAGTCCTGTGGAGGCTGTGCCCGGGAAAGCGTGTGGCCCCAAGAGTTCACCAAAATCTGCAAGGCTCCAAGGGCAAAGTCATTTCAGCTCAAAATCTCTGGGCACTACCCAGACGCTCATAATTTGTCCTGGATCATTTCTGCAATTTGCATCATCAGATGTCAGTGACTCCTTCACAGATGCTCTGCCTGCAGTGCGAAGAGCTTGCCTCACAGGGGCTTCTCCTGCCTGGCTGAATAGAGTGACAAATGTCCAAAATGCAAGAAGATTGCAGCCTCAGCCAGCTGGAAAATGCATACATTATTGAGGATAAAATATGAAGAGTGTGAGTCAAATTATGAAATATGGGGAAGCTTGTTTTTGCTCTTATAATGTGCTAAGTGATTAGATTTCATATTTGCAATGAGTGGTGCTGATGGCTTTGCATTTAATTGGGAGGAAAACCTGCAAACATTCTTCCCCACCCCCCCAAAGAAATTCTATTTGTGTCCTGCATATTATGATATACCCTTTACTCTAGTGTAAGTAACTAACCAAGTATCTTAAAAAAGAAACATTTTCTCCTGAAATAAAACAAATGTTTTTTAAAAAAACAGTGGTGGCAGGAGAAGAAGGGCAGTAAAGATAAGACATTAGGAGAGGGGAGGGGTGATGACTGGGAGAATGGTAGCATAAGTAATGGCTCAAGGAGAATACACAAGTTTTTTTTTGTAAAATAGGAATTATTTCTAAAGATTGGTTTCAGTTCACTAATAAGTGAAGAAAACATTCTGAAGCTGCCCTTTTGGTAAAGTTTCCCACTTATTAAGGCAATATCCTTACTAAAATCATTTCTTGTGTGCAGATAGCTTTTAAAAATGTCTGGAAAAGCTTCTCAGCCAAGTAGTCTCGTGTTTATTTTTATTTATAAAATAAAATTACGATCATTTACCTTTGACCCTCACATATCAGTAATTAGGTACAAAAATTATGTCCCAAGCTAGACTTTCATAATAACAGCAGCCAGCATTTCACATTTGGTCAGTATTGAGTCAAACATGTCATCAAAGTAAGAATAAAGTGAAAACATGGGAGGCAAAGAAGGAAAAAGGTCAGGCCAATGGATTCGTTTGGCTGATTATTTTTCATGAAATTGTTCCCTTATTTTCAGGTCTCTCTTCTTTTCAGTTGCTCTTAGAGACAAACCAGCACGTTCACAGAGCGTTCACAGACTCGTGTGCAGACAGAATTAAGAGGCACTACATGTAACACAAAGAGAATCCTTTCCTTAGGCAGTGCTCTGTGATTCCTGCCCTTTTGTTTATGCTTCCCCAAAGGATGCGAAAATATCAAATACAGGTTCTAAATCTATTAGAACAATCGTTTTCCTATGGGCCAAAAAGAAGCGCATGCAGATCAAACACCCAGACTTCCTCATCTTTCCTTGATGGCAACACAGAAGCAACTACATTACCCAAACAGCGACCAAAAATAGGGGTGATTTGGAGAGCACTGGCAATCTCCTCTTTCATATTCTTTTGTTTCAGTCAACTAACTAATCATCTAGATAGAGAAATTAAATATCATTTTTTCGTGTTTCTCACATCTGTTGGCCGGTTTTTGTGTAGCTTGATGACTTCAAACAAATTATATAGCTTCCGGCCTTTTTTGTCCCTCCACTTTGAGCTGTGGCAGAAGTTTCACATGCCGGGTGCAGCCCCAAGTCCCTCAGTAAAGCAAATGTTTCATTTTCAGCAGAGCCCACATATTCCATTCAGACTCATTTCTTTCACTGCTAGATGTGAAGAGCAGCTGCGTCTCCCGAGTAGCTAAAGGAGATCCTATGTACAAAGTTAACAAAACACAGCCTGGACAATGGATTTGATCTCTACAGCAGGAAGCCGTACTTTTCAAATCCAGCTCTTTCTAGCTCCAACAAATTACAGCTCCCTGAAAAGATCTGGTGACCCTTTTTAAGTGTGTATGCTGAACAAGCTCAGAGGTGACCATGACTTAGTGCAGCATGTGAACATGTTTGCCAAACACTATGGGCCAGGATAGACCATCCATGGCATCCAGGCTCCCTCAGTTGGTGGCATTTAGGGGATCCATTAACTCTGCACAAACTGTATATATTCAACCACTTTTGACTGATGGACAGAATTATGTACCCCTCTATCATGGGGCTGGAGGCTGATGCTGATATGTGAGTACTTTCTCCCTTCCCCTGACAAGATACTCTTTTACCTCCATAAAATGGTGCTCTTTAAATATTTGTTCTTCATTTATTTGTTCATTTATTAGTTATCATCCCAGTACATGCTTGGAACAGTGTACACCAACAAGTGTGGGCAGCCAATTTAAATCTTTCAAACACTGCCACCACTGTTTTTTCCCTATCTATAAAGCACTATAATATAGTGAACCCAATTTAATAAAATATATATCATAAAGGAGAGCTGCCACTGTAATTTCAGGTTCATAGTCAATTTTATGACTGGTAAAATTGAACTTTCAGAAGCTTTACTGGGAAGAAAGTTTAAGGAACTACTAAATAAGGGGTAATTTCTTGGACTCGAATTTTAGTTATATTAATCCCAAGTCCTAGTAACTCTCTTTATGGAAAGTAGGAGCAACAACCAACACAACTGTTATCATACAATACAAGAGCTGTGGAAAATGGGTATAGTAATATGCCTTAATAAGTCATTCCTCCTTTATTACAATCTTTGTATTGTTCCCTCCCACACTGATTCTGAGCTTGGCCATGTGACTTACTTTGGTCAATGGAACATTGGCCAATGACTTAACAAGGACTTGAAAAGTGCTTGTGCTTCAGGCCTTACTTATTCTCTTGGAATGCAACTGCCATGTCAAAAAAGTCTGAATTAGTCTCCTAAAGACACATGGGCCCTAACCAGTTTGGCTCAGTGGATAGAGCGTCGGCCTGCGGACTGAAAGGTCCCAGGTTCGATTCCAGTCAAGGGCATGTACCTTGATTGTGGGCACATCCCTAGTAGGAGGTGTGCAGGAGGCAGCTGATTGATGTTTCTCTCTCATCGATGTTTCTAACTCTATCCCTGTCCCTTCCTCTCTGTAAAAAAATCAATAAAATATATATTTTTTAAAAAGACACATGGGTTAGCCATCAGGCAGCAACAATTGCTTGGCATGGGAGTGATGACATCTTGGACCTTCCAAACCCAGTTGAGCTGCCAGATGATTGCAGTCACATGAGTGACCCCAGCAAGAGTTACAGAAAAACTACCCAACTGAACTCAGCCAAAGTTATTGATCCATAGATTTGTGAGCACATAAAATGGTCATTGTTTAAGCTACTTCATTTTGGTGTGGGTTGTAAAGTAGGAAGAGAGAATTGATATGGCAGCAAACTGTCACAGCCACCATTTCTTCTCTCTCTCTCTTTTTTAATGAGATAAAAGATCTCTCTGCTTTATTTTTTATATGTTTTTATTGATTTCAGAGAAGAAGGGAGAGGAATAGAGAGATAGAAAAATCAATGATGAGAGAGAATCATTGATCGGCTGCCTCATGCATGCTTCTACCAGGGATCAAGCCCACAACCCGACCATGTGCCCTGACTGGAAATCAAACCATGACCTCCTGGTTCATGGGTCAATGGTCAACCACTGAGCACACTAGCCAAGCCATTTCTTCTCTTAAGGTTTGATTATATCTTTGCTCATGTTTCTAATCCTGCCTGTTTCTTCAGCTTCCCAGTTTCTTCATCCTGCATTGTACCTTTCTTTAGTATCTGAGATGCTATCAATCCAATTCAACTCAATTCACCAAATATTTATTGAATGTTTATTCTTTTCCAGCCTTCTATCAAATTAATAAAGATGTTATCAGTTACCTGTTTACTAAATGGACTTCTATTCTAGTCTAGTCTATTTGTGTGAATATATTTGTTGGACAATACAAGTATTACAGAGTTAATTTATATGAAAAACACAGTTGATTTTTAAAAGGGAGTTACAGCTTATAAAAGGAGCTTAATAGACTCATGTGAAATTGAGTGTTGAGAATAGGAAATGTGCTGAGTCCATTAATATATAATTACAGGTACTGGGACTGAGGGAAGGATGGTTGAAAGGAAAATAAAAAATCTGCAAAGAGCCATAAGAATCAATATCAACAAATTTCATGCCTTTACTTTATATCTCCCGTCATTCTCCTTCCTGATGTATTTTCTTCTAATTCCTTATGTTATTATTTACCTAATAGTTTATGTTTATGTTTATTATTTTCTTATACTTCCTCTTAGGTTTATTCTAAATATCATGAAGCTTCAGCATAGATAGAAAACTACGTAAAACACATTGACTTTTTTTTAATTCCAACTGGGAAAAGCACAGTAGTCCACTGGCATCTCCCCTGCCATAGTGTTTATATCATCATTAGCCACAAAAATCTGGTTGAAAGTGCAACAAAAATAAAGTGGTGGGTGAAGATGAGCCACATGGCTGGACACGCTTCAACAGCAGGCGTCTGGCCAGCCATGTCAACAAATGTGGTCCACATGGCACAGCGTTGTATAGTAGAAATGGGCCATGCAGCAAGGAGAGGAGAAATAGCCAGTCCTCTCAAAGTAGATGCTGCCCTCAACACACTATTTCATCAGCAACACCACAGTGTACAAGCTCCATTCTGTCATAGGAGTGAAAATTTTAACCTTTTTCTTACATGATGCCTTCTTCTTTGCTTAACTGGCTTAACTACCTCGTAATCATGGAGAGAGATGAAATAAAACTTCTGGGTAGAACAGAACCTACATTGTTTCCTGAACCACAGCACAAGAACAAAATAAAGTGAGGCATTGTCATTTTGAAGATGGAACAACTAAATCATTTCATGCCACCAAATTTTGTTGGACTTCTTCTGTCCAAGCAAGCTGGGCCACAACAGCCGAAAACCAGTTAAAGGGCATGGTTAGATTATCTCAGCACAGCAAATGAGTGACATTTAGTTTAGGAATTCTCAAATGAAATTGAAAAAAAAAAGTTACTATTCAAAACATAGTATCTTGGTAATCACATCTCTATTACTGTGTTCATCTAACTCAGTGATTTTTCAACCTTTTTCATCTCACGGCACACATAAACTAATTACTAAAATTCTGCAGTACACCAACAAATCATTTATATTTTTTGCCCATCTGACAAAAAAAACATAGGTATAATTTTGATTCATTCACACCAGATGGCTATTATTGTATTGGCTATTGGTCATTTTTTTATTTGACAATCTAAGTGAAAAGAGGTCAGTGCCCCTGACTAAATAGTCAGGTATTGCATGTTTTAAAAAATTCTTACAGCACACCAGTTGAAAACACTGGTCTAACTCTTTAAACCTTTACAAAAAAGTGGCAAAATATTTTCAGAAAGTTCCTTTTATATGCAAAAAATATTTTAATGACTTTACTCAAGCCAATTTATTTAAGTCAAACTATGAATCAAAATCCATAATAAACTGTACTACTATACTGATTCCAAAACAGCAAAACTAAATCCACACATATTTTTATCTACAGACCAAAATTACTTTTAAAATTACTTTAATGTTAAAAGATTTTACCTTCTTTAATTTCTTTTTTAAATATATTTTTATTGATTTCAGAGAGGAAGGGAGAGGGAGAGAGAGAGAAACATCAATGATGAGAGAGAATCATTGATCGGCACCTCCTGCATACCCTCTACTGGGGATTGAGCCCATAACTCCGGCATGTATCCTGACTGGGAATCAAACCATGGCCTGCTGGTTCATAGGTCAACACTCAGCCACTGAGCCACACCAGCCTGGCTCTAATTTCATTTTTTAATTACAATTTTTATTTACCTTTGTCTCTAACTCCATTAGTATAATTAAGCATATGTTTTTCTAATAATACTTTCTATATATTTTGACCTTTATAGTTATCCAAACAATTTTGGAATACACACAGAGCTGTGAGATAGGTCATTTACCAAACAGGTTTTAGTGATTTTGCCATACTTATGGGGGAACAGTGGTCACAGGGCCCATGTTCAGGCTAGATCTCAGCTTTTTCTCCTACACCAAGCTTCTCCTCTGCTTTCTGGTGCTTTCCCTTAACATAGCCATAGCACTGCTTCATGTAACAGAGCTAGGCAATGTCTGCCTATGGGTGTTGTCTATGGAGGATGTTTTCATATACGTTGGTTCTGGTTTTGTTTGTTTTTACTATCTATATGTATTTATTACAATCTGTTTCTCCACTCTTTTATAAATAAGTTGTATTTGGAATGCTCAGTATGGAGACTTTTGTAAAAAAAAGAGAAACACATTTGTGACATGTCAAATTTAAAATGTAAACCATGAGAGAATAATGTATTTTCACTTCAATATTTTATGATTTTTCTGGAACCTGAATAGGTCAACAAGTCTGAAAGATAAAATAAATATATGAAAAGAATGAATTCTCTATCTTCATTACTGTAGAAAAGATTTACAAAATGGAAATCTGAAAAAAATACCTAAAAATATATTTGGAAACTACATACTATAATTCATTTTAGTATGTTATTTTTTAAATTAATATGTGAAAAATAAAAAAAAATTTATAAAATGCCCTTAGCATTTAATTCTAAAAATATTATTCTTTCCATAAAACCAGTGGTTTTTATAGGTCATCAAAATATTAAGCCAAAATGGCCAAAGTATAGTCTAACTTATCAAATAAATTGGATTAAAAGATTAAAACCTTTCCACACTATAAAAGAAAAAATATCTTTTTCGTTAAGAACATTTTTGTTTACACATGTAGAACTGTTCAACAGTTCTAACATACATAATAACATGGAATTAAAGTATGTAGTATTTCTTATCTAGCATGTTATTATATACTAGAGGCCCCATGCATGAAATTCATGCAAGGGGCTTAGCCCTCGCAGCTACAGCGGCTTGCTTCAGCCCCCGCAGCTGTGGCAGCTTGCCTCGGCCCTCGCAGCCCCAGCTTCATCCAGAAGGACATCTGGAAGGTCGTTCGGCTGTCTGGTCTAATTAGCATATTAAGCTTTTATTATTATAGATGTTAGAACTACTGGGTGTTGTATCTAGCATAACTATTATGTTCCCTGTACTTAGATTTTTTATCCTTTAGAGATATTTGAAATCCATAGTAATATTTAAATCATAAAATCAAACTAAAGATATTAGGGTATGCTTGTTAATTTTTTTTTGAGTAAACTAATTAAAAGCTACATAATTTTCAAGACTCTCAGGCTAAACATAAAAATATTTTCTGATACCAACTTGAATGGACTATATTGTTTAAGCCTTAACACAAATATGTGAAATTCTCATGCTACTTTATCACTTACAAAGTACCAATCTCAAAGGAAGCTGTTGTATGTTTTTTTTTAATTGAAAATAAAAGCAAAGATTTAACCCTGAAATTTTTATTTTTTTATTTTTTTGCCTTTCTTACTGAAAAAACTTACACAGAGAGATTTAAGCTGTCTCCAACATAGGTGGCAGCTAAAGGGAGATAGGAGACACAGAGAAATGAAAACAGAAACAGAGATCATAAAAGAGAGGAAGAAAAAGTACTTTTAAAGATAAGGAAATAAGAAAAGAAGTTTAATGTAAATGTGATACAGTCATGATGATTTAACTCATACATAAGTACACAGGGCAAAAAAAAAAATGGCCACATAAATGCGCTGGGTAAACATTAAGGATACAGAAAGGAGCCATTTATTGCTCTGTAACCTCAGCGGCAAACAAAAATTATTTCCTAAATAACAGATTTCCAGGCTTGCTGAATTATTGTGTAACAGAGGGGCAATAACTTGCACTGAATTTCTCCCTTGGCTATCCGTAAAATGAGCAGCATGAACTAGATCCACGTAATCTTAGGTGCCGTTTTCAGAAAACTCAATCCATGAAAACCTTCTGTGGAAAACAGAGTCACCGATAGTTCAGGTTTGGAGAGTTTTAATTAATTACCTAAGTGATTAAAATCTACAGAATGAGAAAAAATAGCATCATGCTAATTAAAAAAATTTTATAACGCTTTTGCTTTTGTCCCTTTTATCTCCTATCATCATGAAGGAGTACACAGTTAAGTCAGATATTTTTCAGAACCTCTATTGCTAGGAAAAGTTAATTCAGATATCAGAAAAATTGTATCTCATGAAATACTGAGATTTCCAAAGAATGCTTAAATCTAACACTGTCATAAGTCAATTTTAAAATTTGCTTCTATCAGTAATGGGAACAATAAGTGGGAGATGACAAACTTATATTGGTTTTTATATTCTTTCATACATCTGTTTAGTAGGTATTTTGCCTGATTCAGACATATGGATTTAGTTAATAAAGTCTTTCTTTTCTTTCAGTATTTATGCAGTTTTAAATTCACTATAACCTACCATTATGACTTTACTGGTTGGCGGTAATTTTGTCAAACATTACAATTTTTATTTGAGTATTCTTATGAAAATAAACTATTTAGATATAGATTCAGATAAGTGCTCATGTCCTTAATTATTTACACATAGTGTTAGAAATGTAATCATTTTTTTCCTTGTAAAGAGTTCAACTTGTTTTAAAGCCCCATATTGGTACATTGTGCTTTTTAAATAATACTTCAAAAAGTGAGAGAAAATAAAAAATTAAGCTTAGATCATATGCCTTGTAAATAATATAGCAAAGAAATTAAAGTTGTTTAACCTAGTAAAAAAGATTATTTAGGTGACTATTGATCCATCCTTTTTAAAAAAAATCAAATAAGTATTAAAACTTTAAACCCCTATGTCTAGTTCTAGTTCAAGGAGATACATTGAAGACACTGTAGAAAACCATATTCCCAGAGAAAACAATGTTAATATAACACAGAAATAATTTTTTAATGAAATAATAGAGACAATTACAGTTGAGAATATGCTATCTTCAGAGCTGCAGAGGAAGTGAATGCTGATCTGCAGAACTGAGATATCCTTTGGAGGAAAGGAATTCTAAATATGACTGAAACCAGAAAATTAACTGAAGGTCTCTTTTTTTAAAATATATTTTATTGATTTTTTACAGACAGGAAGAGAGAGGGGATAGAGAGTTAGAAACATCGATGAGAGAGAAACATCAATCAGCTGCCTCTTGCACACCTCCCACTGGGGATGTGCCCACAACCAAGGTACATGCCCTTGGCCGGAATCGAACCTGGGACCTTTCAGTCCACAGGCCGACGCTCTATCCGCTGAGCCAAACCGGTTAGGGCTGAAGGTCTCTTTATGCATTAGGCAGCCAGCATTTACCTCCAGGCAAAAAAAAAAAGGGGAGGTAAGAGGGGGGGATGTTTCCTGTAAATAAGTGACAGAAGATGTTGGAAGAAAGCTCAGGATTCAAATGAGGATACTGATCCCACAGAGTATTTGCAGTTCTTCTGGATTTGGAAAGCCCTCATCCTACCAATAAAACATTTTACCCAGCCCTAGCTGGTTTGGCTCAGTGGATAGAGTGTCAGCCTGCAGACTGAAGGGTCCCAGGTTTGATTCCAGTCAAGGGCATATGCCCCACTTGTGGGCTCGATCCCCAGTAGGGGGTGTGGAGGAGGCAGCCAATCAATGATTCTCTCTTATCATTGATGTTTCTATCACTCTCTCCCTCTTCCTTCCTCTCTGAAATCAATAAAGAAATGTATTAAAAAAAATAAAACATTTTACCCACTTATTCTAAAGTGAAGCCTTTTAAAGGACATAGCTCATCCCACTCCATTCCACTCCGCATAAGATTGCCAGTTATGGGAGAAACTCCATGAGAAAAACTATCTTATATAACTGAAGAGAAAACCTATACTGTTCCATATATAGTTTTTCTTCTTAAAATATGAGAGGGCAAAGTAAGGTATATTAAGAGAATCAGTAGCATAGAAGAAAAAGATAAAGATGAACAGAAAGCCTCCATGGAGATCATTCAGGAAATAGAAGAACATTTATAAAATCTAATAAATATTCAGAGATTTAGATAGATATTATATCTATGAATCAAAAATGGGTTACAATGAAAAAGGCTCAATCCAGAACTCTCAAGACCAAGAAAGAACTCTCAAAAATGAAAATGCATTGGAAATTTTTAAAATTCAATAAGGAAACTAAATAAGAAAGTCAAGGAAATATTACAGAATATAGAGCAGAGAAATGAAAGGAAAAGCTAAAGGAGAAAAATAATCTATATATATATAAGCCTAATGTGCAAAGTGTACCCTCAGGAGTTCGATCTCTCGCTATGATGTGCGCTGACCACCAGGGGGTGGTGTGGAATGAAGGAAGACCCCTGCTGGCAACCAGCAAGCCAGGGAAGGAAGGCCCTGGCTGGAAGCAAGCAGCTGGGGAAGGGAGGCCCCGGCCAGCAGCCGGCAGCCGCTAGGGACCCTACCCATGCACAAATTTCATGCACTGGGCCTCTAGTGAAAATATAATACACACACACATATACATACATGCCAATATAGGCATCCTAGAAAGAATGAAGAAGGTAGAGGGGAAAAAAAGTTATCAAAGAAATAATAGAACAGACTTTTCCAGACTTAAATATAGTCATAAGTCTGCAGTTTGAACTTGTATACTAAGTGTTCAGACATAAAATGATAAAAGGTCTATACCTAAACACATTATTGAGAAATCCACATACCTCAATGAAAAATAAAATCCTAAAAGCTCTCTGAGATAATAAGTAACTATAAAAGAAGAAAAATCAGATAAAATTTAGACTTTTTATCTGCAACACTGGAGGCTAAAAGGCAATAGAACAATGACTTAAAAGTCCAAAGGAAAATTATTTCCAACCTAGAATTCCATGCCCTGCTCAATAATTAATCAAATATGAGGGTGGAAAATTAAGCCTTGCATAAATGGAAGAGCTCAGAAAATATAACCCCCCTTATATTTCTTAGAAAGTTAGCTGAAGATACACTCCAGTAAAATGAGGAAGTTAAAGGGGGGTGAGGGCATAAGCTTGGGGGAGGGGGTGGTAGGGGAGAGGTCAATGGGGGGGGGGAAGGAGACTCATGTAATACTTTAAACAATTTTTTAAAAATTTTAAAAATGAGGAAATAAACTATGGATCTAGCTGGAAGAGTATAGCAGTCCTGGAAAATGGCAATACAGCTGGCCTTAGAGAGGAACCACCCAGAGTAGAGGAGGGAGGGTGGGCTTCATAAATTGTGAAGAACAGCTCTAGGATAAAAATAATTAACAGCATAGATAACCTTTAGGATTCAATAAAAGTAAATGATGTTGAAGAGGTAAGTCAAAAACTTCATTGAACATATGGTAAAAAAAATTTTTGTAAAGAACTCTCATACTAATTATTAAACAAACCAAAATGTGGTCATTAATTAGATATATAAAAAGAAAATTCACTTTATCTTGATGCTAAGCAATGTTGTTCTATTGGCTTGAGACACTGGACCTGAAGAGATGTAAATGTAACCTGAGCTAACTGGCCCAGTGGGAAACAATATATACAAAATCACAATAATCCTATATAATAAAACCCTAATACGCAAATTGACCAAAGAGTGGAACGACCTGTCACTATGATGCGCACTGACCACCAGGGGGCAGACGCTCAATGCAGGAGCGTGTGCTCCCACAGGGCAAGCACCACTCAGCCAGAAGCCGGGCTCATGGCTGGCAAGTGCAGCAGCAGTGGCAGGAGCCTCTCCTACCTCTGCTGCAGTTGGGCAGTAAGGATTAAGGGGTCCCAGACTGCGAGAGCCCAGACTTCGAAAAGGGATGTCTGACTGCCAGCTTAGGCCCGATCCCCCAGAGGATTGAGCCTGGGCTGGCAGGGGGACATCCCCCAAGGGTCCCAGACTGCGACAGGGTGCAGGCGGACTGAGGGACCCCGTCCTCCACCCCCCCCCCCCAGTGCACAAATGTCATGCACTGGGCCTCTAGTATATGCATAATTGTTTTATGTATGTGCATATATATAATTATTGGTTCTCAAATTTTAGGTGAATATAGAAAAAGCCCAGAATTCTTGACTATGATTGCAGGATAAAAGGTAAACATTAACAACCCTGACAGTGTAAAAGTAAAAATGTAGCTGATAGGCCATTGCACATGGCAGACAGGACAAGATAATTACCCTTATCTTTCAGTTTTGGGAATGAGAAAATATTGTCAAAAGTTGGTGGAACAAAAAAATACATTTTAGTGTGTCATTAATATTATATATGTAACCAGTAAAATTATATAAATGTATAATAATAAATACTTCATATTTAATTGAGAATAGGAATGGGAGAGAAGCAGTCAACATGCAGTGATCTAAATATGTGGCTTTATCAGGAGGTGTTCAATGGATATGAAATAAAGTTGATAAATCAAGAAATATTATCCAGGAATACAAAGATAATAATCAATAGAAAATCTAAAAATGCACATGGTTGACTTTGGCTCTGTGGAATGGACCTGGGAATGGCTGTGACTGTTGCTTTGAATGGTATGTCCCCTGTACTATTTGTTACAATGTTCATATGTTAATTTGCTAAAACTTTTTTTTTCCAAATTTAAAATCATTAAGATCTCAGCTATAAAAAAGGAACGGTCAAGACAATATAATTCTGGACTGGTCCATCTGCTAGAGAACGTGATCACACCTACTATGTCCTGAGCACCTACTCTGTGCAAGACAGGATGCTAAGTTGCTTGTTTCCAAAGATCAGAAGGGAGAAATCATAATGTTCATTTCACAGATGTAAAAGCTGAGCTTCAGGGAATTTAAGTAACTGGTCCAAGGAAACAAAGGGGTTGAATGGGAGAGCCAAACCAACTCCAAAGCCAAAATAAAATTTAAAAACATAATGAAAGAGGTCATGTTAGATCCTCCCTCTCAAGTCTAACAGTCTCTGATTCCACAAGCAGAACAAAACCAACGTCTACTCAATTTCCCATGTCAACCTAAATATCCACGCAGGCATCCAAAGAATGTGGATAACTAGATAAGTTTTTATTTCCAGGGTGTGTGTGTAGGGTCCACAAAGTTCGTGATCTAGCACGGATGCAGGGATTTACCCTCGCAGGCTCTTCCTACACCGGTGTATCTGTATCACATTATACATATTTTATTCCATTAGCATTTTCCTGAACCTACATTTCTGCATATAAAAATATTACACTGTTGCAGCATAACAGTAAATCAAACCAAAATTTTTTTTTTAAAGGCCCCTTTATCAAAGCTTAGTTTATGTTTATTTTAAGAGTGTTCAAAAATCCACTCAATGTGGTTAGGTTTTACAGCTCTTAAAAACAAGCTCCAAATTTACAGATATTTCATAACATTCCCATCAGCAGAGAAGAGCTTCTCTCACAGCTGGCACAGAGTGCCCTTTCTTCTGTCTCTTCTAAATCGGTAGGAAGCTCCTTAGATCTCCTTTGGCGAACATTTTCTCTCCTGGCAGTGGGGAGTCACAAAGGGGAAGCTATTGATCTGGCGCTGAAGCAAAAACTTGCACACGATGAGATAGCTAACATAAGTACAAGTTCAGGCAGGAAACCAATGATTTTATTAATTATTGCTGGTCGTGTCATTATACAAAAATACTCAGGCCAAAAGGAAAAATACAGAATGTGTGTGTGTGTATGTGTGTGTGTGTGTGTGTGTGTGGATGAGAAAGGGAGAGAGAAGAGAAAGGGGACAAGGAATGAGAATGAATGCCATCCTGTAGACACCCCACCAGCACTCACCAGAGGAAATCAAGTTGCCGCCAGTTTGGCTGGGGTTCAGCGCCATCTGCATAGTATTTAAAAGTGAGAGCCAAACTCTGAGCTATTTTATTGGAGTTAGTAAGGAAGCTCTCCAATCTATATCCGAAACTCAACTGTTCCAGCTTCTGAGCATCACTAAAAAGAGCTTACGGAGGTCAAGGAACTTAAAAACAGCATGAGGAGCCGCTTTGCAGTCCATATAAAACCAGGAGTCAGTAGCCTGCGCATTTGATTAGACCATTTGGTCGCTAATGAGTGGTGGGAAAATCCTGAGGCAATTCTTGAGGTGAAAGGTATAAGATAGAGGATAATAATAGTACCAACAGACAAAATACACAGAGTGCTTGCTCACAGCCAGACACTGCTTTAAGATTTTTACATTCACTAATTTATTCAATCCCCACAGGTCAGGTGGTGTGGTAGTATTATTATCCACATTTTGCAGATGAAGAATTTCCCAGGAGAAATCCCTGGGATGTAAATGTTTTTCTTAACGTTGGTTTTTAATTTTTGATCTCTCAAGACCCAATGCTTGTTTTTGTTCCCATGTGAATCCGAAGTGTGCAAATGTGATTCTGAGTTTCTTTCATTTATCCATGAAGCATTTAAAAAAAACACATAGATTCTTTTAAAAAAACAATAGGTTATGATTTATCTAGACCAGGGGTCCTCAAACTTTTTAAACAGGGGGCCAGTTCACTGTCCCTCAGACCGTTGGAGGGCCAGATTATAGTTTAAAAAAAACCTGTGAACAAATTCCTATGCACACTGCACATATCTTATTTTGAAGTGAAAAAACAAAATGGGAACAAATACAATATTTGTATTTGCATGTGGCCCGCGGGCCGTAGTTTGAGGACCCCTGATCTAGACATATAGATAACAGTAATAATAGCTAACATGTACTGAATATCTTTTATTGCCAAACTCTGCCATTCACATAACAAATTATATTGAATCTTGCAACAAACCCATAAGGTTTCACACCCATTTGCAAATGAGGAAACGAAGGCCCAAATGTAAGTAACCTGCCTGAGACCACAATGCTAGCAAGTAGCTAAGGCAGGACTTAACCCATGACAACTGTCTCTTGAGTTTATGCTATTGCTCCGGTATCTATTGCTGCCCTCAAAAATTAGTGGCTGACCCCAACAATTTAATATTATTTCTCTCAATTCTGTGGGACAACTGGGCTCAGGAAGTGCTCTCACTGGGGGGTCTCACACGCAGCTACAATGAGACAGCAGTTGGTGCTGGAGTCAAAAGAAGACATAACTGGGCTGGACAGCTAAAATGGTTTTTTACGCAGACAATTGGCACCTCAGCAGGCATGGCTAGAATTGCTGAGGGCTGGCTGTCCTCTCTCTCTCTGCTCCACAATCTATCAGTGTGGGTAGCTTGTGCTTCCTCACAGCTTCATGGTCTCAAGATGACAGTCACATCTAGCTTTCCCCCGTGTGAGCAATCCAAGAGACCCAAGAAGAAGCTGGAGATTTTCTCTTGACCTAGCCCTGAAGGTCATGCAGCATCACTCTTCCACATCCTATTGGTCAAAAGCAAGTCTCAGGGCCCAGGGCCCACCACATTCAAAGGAGGGGATTACACCGCAGTGTAGATATCCATGGGGGTCCCACCTTTGGAGACCAGTATCATTGCTCCTACTTACAATGATTTGTTGCTTATATTGTAAACTGCAGAGCCAGAGATTTGGGTCCAGTTTGAAGGAGGAAAAACAATTCTACTGAACATAAGCACCTTTCCAAAATCATTGTCTTCTTCTACCAGAGAAATCTGCAGAGATGGCACTGTGCTGCCTCAAGATGATATCAGTGAGAGGAATTCCAAAAATGCATGGAAAGATTCTAAGCCTCATTAGGTAAGATAAAAATTCCCATTTTTCTTTTTCCTTACTCTTTAAGACAAAGTGGAGTCTCCCTAGAATGCAGGCATTTTCTTGATTGAGTACTTGTCCCAGCTCTGCTAATTTGTCTTGACTGAGTCATGTCACCTCGGGGCAACATTTTCCACTTCCTTGAAAATGTATATTATTATTTTACATCGTGAAATCGATGGGTGGATCAGGAGATTGTGCACATGAAGTTACTTTGAAAACTGAAAAGCAAGGCGCTTCTCACTTTTGGAACTTGCTATGGGTTGGTTATCGAACTCATGTATGTCTCTTCTACTGTGCTGTACGTTCCATGATATCAGGGACTGTGTTGAGCCCACAGTTAAGAAAACCATATGCTTTATCATCCAAGCAGGAACACTTCCAAGAGTGAAAGGGTACTTTTGAAAATAATTATGTTATAGACCAACAGATGTAAAAAGGATGTGTGTTCATCCTACCCTAGTAGATACTCAATAAACATGTGTTCAATGTAAAATATTATTTATGTGACACTTTTATTATTTATTTTTGCTCCTTTCTCATTATTACTCTTGTCATTCTCTCTTATTCCATCTTTTCCTCACTGTCTCCTAATTTTGTCTTTAATAAAGAACTCAAATTCTATCTCATCTCTAATAGCAAACTGACCCTTTCATTATTAGATTATCACTACTCTTAATGTCAAGCTACCTCCCAGGAATTAGAGTTACATTTTATTGATTCCAAGCAGAATTGTTTAGTGCCCACTACATGGCAAGCCCTGTCTCACATGGGCTAGGCAGCAGTGACCAAGATAAGCAAAATTCCTGTCCTTAGAGACCTTACATTCTTGGGAAGTTAGACAGACAGTATATATACAAGTATTATAATCTCAGGTTGTGGTAAGTTCTGTGAAGAATGTAAAATGGGAAGATTTGGTAACCAATGATGTGAGTTTCAAAAAGACAGTCCAGATCAGTGATAGTGAACCTATGACACGCGTGTCAGAGGTGACACGCGAACTCCTTTTTTTGGTTGATTTTTCTTTGTTAAATGGCATTTAAATATATAAAATAAATATCAAAAATATAAGTCTTTGTTTTACTATGGTTGCAAATATCAAAAAATTTCTATATGTGACACGGCACCAGAGTTAAGTTAGGGTTTTTCAAAATGCTGACACACTGAGCTCAAAAGGTTCGCCATCACTGGTCTAGAGAGAGGAGATGTAAGCCAAAGTCTTAATGAATGAAAAGCCCAGGCATAGGAAGGGCTGGGTAAAGTGCTCAAAGCATAGAGAGCAGTAGATACAAAGGCCTGAGGAGGATGAGTTTGTCAGCACACTGAGGAATGGAGGGTCATAGGGCCAGAGCCTAGTAAGCAAAGGGAGAGCGGCACGGCTGTGATTGGAGAGTGCTGGCTGTGAGGTCAGACAGACCCACATTAGAGTTGCTGACTCTCCTTATCCCGGTGGCATGACCCGGGCATGTTACTCTCTGAGCCAACTTTTTAGGGCTGATGTGCATGAAGATTGCACAAGATAAATGTGAAGGGTCCTACAAATAGTAGATGCCATATAAATAGGGCATGAGATAGTGTTACAAAATTACTTTGAGATTCCTGAATGAATGCTCCTAAAATAATTCATAAGTAGCTGTATTTGTAACCTATTAACCCAAAAACTGGACATAAAAATTAAAACTAATATTATCTTTAAGTTTTGTGTGTGTGTGTGTGTGTGTTTAATTTCCCTGATGGTCATTGAAAATTCATGTATGTGTTCAATCTGAATATAGAATGAAGATAGAGATGTCACTTATCATTTCTGGAAACTCCTCTGGCATCCCAGGCCTGGTGTCCTTTACCTGGTTCCTAATCCTCTTGTCTCAGTGCCCCCTGCACATCACTATTAATTCTCCAACTAATAGAACCAATACTCAGTCACTAGATTCCCTATCTTCTTTTTAAATCTCACCATGTCCCACTCCTTATCTTTCATAGCATAAAACACAACTGTTTCTAAAGAAATCTCAAGCTAGTCAGTCCATGCTGAAAGGGATTAGCCTCTAGTAATCTAGTTAGAACTTGGCCTTTTTGCGCTTGCCCTGAGCTGCACCTGTTGTGCAGGTGCTATTCCAGCCACTCTTCCCTGAAATGGCCAGCGTGTGAAGTCCTTTGTGCAGCTCGGCAGGTGCATTAATTATAGACTACCTGGATGCATCTAGAACACTTGGCAGTAGCAAGACTGTAGCTAATGTTCTGTTAAACAATGTCTCCAATGGTGTGTATTGTGGAGAATTATAAGAGACATTTAGATAACAGTTCAGGATAATCCAGGAGTCATTTAATTGCCTCAATTGTGTCCTGACTCAATTTTGTTACAAAATAAATCTTCTTCTTTGATAAAAAGTCTTCCAAACTGATAATAGGTATCGGCCTTGAAACAAGGTATGAGAGAGTTATATTTACTGCCATGAAAATAATTTCTAGTCATGGAAATTCATTAGCATTACTGAAATGTTGGCTCTCGCATGGATGTGCCCGCAGTTCTCTGAAGCCAGGAATCCCTAAGGCATTTTCTTACTTTGATTTCAAATGTGGAAAAACTCAGTACTGCCAAAGATTGCATTTTTTCAAAAGATGAATCCGAGTGGATTTTTCACCAAATGCATAAGAAACTGAAGTTATTTAAATGACCTGAGTTGGAAATTAAAAAGCACTCATGTGCAAGAATAAGTATGTGGATCTCTCATTTGAAAAAAAAAAAGGTAATTAAATCATCCTTTTTTAGTTAGTCCAAGGAAAACCCACTAAGATGAAACCAGTTTGCCAGTTCATTAGATAAAATACATAAAAGTGGTCAGAATTATCTCAGCTTCCTTGAAGCCCAGGGTAAGGGAATGAACCAATCAATACACGAAGACTGGTCTGGTACATGCCCCTCACACCCCCCTTGGAGAATATCATCTCTACCTGAGAGATAGCCTATCTTCCTAGCCTCCTTTTTATTTAGCTAAAAACGGTCTTTTGAGAGTAACTCCTTGGCTCATAGAAGAAGAAGCAGGTGATAGCAAGAACTGGGGGTTTTCATAGTAGAAGGAAAAGAAACTTAAAGAATTGTAATGTTGTCGTCACTAGTTCCAGAGAAAGCAAGTTATTTAATGTCACTCATCTTGTAATAATAATAGAGTTATCAAGGAAGGACCTAAAAAAAGTTTTCATGGGTATTTTAGTAGCTCCTCCAATTCCCTCATCAGGCCACTAGTGACTAACAAAACCAGCAATCTAGAATATGAAAATGGATAAAGCAGAGAAAACAAGAAAGGAATTCTTTGGGAAGGGACACAGCAGACCTGTACTAGTACTTAAATTTTATACTCATTGCAAACACGGTCCTTTCTTGTCCCTCCATCTTCACTGCATCCAAAGGACATAGCCCAAGTCTCATGAGGAAAAGCTGCCTTCATCTCTCTCAGTAATTTTATTTAAAAACCTATCACCCTGACTAGAAAAAAAATAAGCTGACTTGAGGGAAATAGCATAATGGTATTCCGTTTCCCTCTGAACTCACCAAATCACAAATATAAGATTTTTCTTAAAGTTAAACTTTTAAAGTGTCCATCAAAAACCACGATCATATTCCCTAATCATGAGTTCTTATATTGTGTCTCAGTCCCAATCTCACTCACTCTTTATTAAGCCCCATGTGTACAATTTGCCATGAGATAAGGCCACAGAGATATCTCTCCAGCACTAGAATTTACACTGAATCCGTTCAGTTTTCCCATCAGGGCACAACAGATCTCCAGATTCTTATGCTTTTACCCTGAGATTCATTTGGAGGTACTGCTCCTCTTCCTCATGCAGAATTTAATTCTGCTTATTGCAATGAATATGTATTGGACCCTAATAAGTGCATGAGCTGTAAAGCTAAAGAAAAGAACAATCCTACCTTCAAGAGGCTCAGAAGTGTGGTGTGAAGAAAAGACACATATGCAAGTGACAACACAAGTTGGACTCGGATCAGTTCGAGCTAGACATGGAGAGAGAAATGACTGAGGAGTAGAGTTTCCACAGGCAGAATGTGAGGGAAGGCACGCGAAGCAACTGTGACAACATGAGCACAAGCAAATAGAGTGCGTGTATTCAAGGAAATGAAAGCGAGCTGAGCATGGAATGGGTGGTGGAATGTGGTCAGAGAGGAGGCTGGAAAGCGGACTCGTGCCCTCTAACAGCACTGATCACCGATTGTGATACCCCTCACTCTTTAAAAATGTTTATCTTTCATCTATTCCAGGAGAAGAATTTTCAGTCAGCTCATCTCTTCATGCTTGATATGTTTTTATTCGATTATAAATCCTTAAGGGGAAAAAATGTCTTTTGTGTGTTTTTGTGTACTCCAAATAATAACAAGCATTGTATGCAAAAAGCAGTCCCCACTTCTTAGTGATTCTATGTTACACTGGCTCACCCCTCCGGAGCCCATGGTTTTACGGGCATTTTTCCGTACAAGGGAAGACGTCAGGAGAGGAGTGAACATCCTTAGGAAGTATCACTAATTCCCAAGGTAGGGGCAGGTGGAGGAACCCAATTTTTGCTAAACAGAAGGAGGCCTGGAAGATTATAACATTCATGATTCCTTGATTATCAGAAAATAGGGAAAATATTAAAAGGTTAAGGAACTGCCCATTCTAACCACCACCTCAAACTAGAAACAATGGATCATGAAGTCCAATTTCAAGATCTACAAAAAACCATCAGCCTGAGATATTTTACTCCTTTTTTAAATCTCCTCCTACAACAATATTTCACAGTTCAAGTTTGTCTTTACTTGTCCTTTTTACAAGCTTTTTCACAATTTTAAGGAATGTAACATGCATTCTGTGGAAGAGAGAGAAAAAAGACGGGCTAGCACCAGATTTACTCTGACCTTTTTAAGGTTCCAAATTTAGTTAGTTAGCCATTTCTATCCTCTTAGCTTTTCAGAAGCTCGTGTGTTCGAGAGAACTAAAAATGGCAAACCCCTCCACATTACCAGCATTTAAAAGGTTAAACGGTTTATTTTTATCCCACTAAGCAGAGAATTAAGACTCCAGTGTGTTCGGGTTTACTAGGACAAAGATCACAGCAACAATCTAGAAATGTGTTCTTAACCCTTTCACTTACAGTCCTCGGACCTCACTCTGGGGGCTTCCTTCCCGAATTTTTCCAACTGTTAAACTGTGGCTCTCGGACATGGCCCCAAGGCAGCTCCGGTGCTACCTTTCTTCCTCAGAGTTGGTCACCTCTGTCTGTAGGAGCCCAGAGTGCAGGATGCTGAGTCCCCTGAATAGGGAACTGCCACTAGCAGCAAAGGAACTCCACCCTCTGGGCTGCTTCGGGACCCTACGACTTTTCTATGCAGGGCGGTCTCCCCTCAAATGGACATTCTGAGACAGAATGGACGGCTTTCTTTGTGACCAGCTCTATTCTCAGTGATATTGAGTGAAGCGAGATCCAGACTCACAAACCTTCCGTGTAAAGAGGCACGGGGCATACGACACAGTCAGGAACATGGGGAGGAGATACTTTACCAGGTATAAGGCACATGCCTTTCTGTTTTTTCTCTCTCCCCTCCCTCAGATGAACTCCAACCATTTCTTTTCTGCATTCACCACCCACTCCAGGGCACACACGCAAAGAGTGAGAATCCCAACTGTAGAGGGTGGAGGCTTTGTCTTGTCACCTATGAATTAGGCATGAGTGAGACGTCTCCTGGTTCCAGAGAAGTGGAGTCACCAAGAAGCAAGGCTTAGCAAGGGGAGGGACATCCAGCCCCTTAACAGCTTTGATCCTTTCTTCCCCTCCTCGGGGCTACTCTCAATTTTCTACCAAAATAGCCAGGGCTGGTCTTTTCTTACCCGTTTCAAAACCTGCTATGAGAACACAGAAATGGGTGGCATAATTTCCAAGCACAAGAAAAGTGAACGACCCATTCTCACAAAACAATGACAGCCCGCTGGGCCGTTCAAAAAAAGGGAAGAATTAAAAACAGAGTTTTTCATTTCCAATAGGAGAGCGCTTGCTTTGGCCTTTGGAAGCACGTTTAAGCTTTTGTGACCTACACCCTGAGAGCTAACCTGGGAAGCAGAGCTATGAGGTGTGGTTAAATTTCAGGCCTTACATAAAGAAATCCGCTGCTTATGTAAAAGTGAGGCTCTCCGGGGTCCTAAAACTACACCTCTCTTCTCAGAAAACGAAAATGTAAGTGCTGACAATGTGCTGCATTCCTTGAATGTATCAGCCTTACAAAACCACTGTAGCCTGGGTTTTTAAAAAATATATTTGCTCTCTTCAAGGGATTTTCCTGCATAATATAAATGTCCTCCTTTTTGCCACCTTTAGAGCACAGGATGACGGGAGCATAGGGGAGTCAAAACTTATGTGGAGTTAAACTCTAAATTCAGCATGTAAGGTGAAAATTGCATAGTCAAAGTTATCCTTCAAAATCCTCAAATTATCTATAAAGTAGAGTATACATATGACATTATACAGTAACTTTTATTCATGCTAAATTGTGGGAACTTCAATGCTGGATTAATGGAAGGAATAAAAGGAAAACCTACATAGCTCTCTGGGCATTTAAAATAGGAAAAGGTAGAGAGACATAAATCTTTCATTTGCTTGCATGGTTGTCCTATTCTCTGTTAATACTTAACCTCTATAACTTTAATACATGTCAACAGAAATTTTTTTGGTGAGCATTAAATAAAGTGTGTGGAGTCTAGTCATTTGTAGGCTTGATGTGACTCTCCTATAGTCAGTTATGATTTTACAATTCTAATCATTTTACAAATATATCTCCACCCATATGTTACCTGATCCTTATTAAGTAACATAGACAGGAATGAGCATTCTCAATTGTAGGTGAGAAGATAATCTGGAAAACTTAATTGTCATTTCAGAATTCTCTGTCACAAAAATAATCTTCAAGAATAAGGGTGACTAATCTGAAAAGGCTACATACTGTATCACTCCAATTATATGACGTTCTAGAAAATGCACAACTTGGAGACAATAAAAAGATCAGTGGTTGCTGGGGGTGGTTATGAAGAGATGACTAGGCAGAGCACAGATAATTTTTAAAATATTCTGTCTGATTCCATAACGATGGACATCTGTTGTTACACATTTGTTCAAACCCATTCCATGTACAACACCAAGCTTGAAACCAAAGATAACTATGATAAGAAGCCAGGATGTCATATATGACATCTAACAATGAAGTTTTTAAACCACTTCATGTATTTTATCAAATTTGATTTTCATAGCAACTTAATAAATGAGAGACTTACATTCTTAGGGGTCTCCGGAAGCATACTCCTGGCTCTTAGCAAAGTAGGAGGCCATAGTACATGCTTAATAACTATGTTTAATGGGTTAGTCAATTCCAATCTAAAAAATAAACAATGAAATCCAGAATGGTTACAGAAGTTTTCCAAGGTCTACGAGGCAAAAATAAACATAGCCAGTCTAGAACTCAGTCTTCTGATTTTTAAACCAATTAGCTTCCCACTGTCCCAAGCTACCATGGGATAACATGAGTTATCCTAAAGGAACCAGCTTAATCTCCTTTGTGATGCCTATGTCCTTCCTCCACAACTGACCCAAAGGAAAGTACAAGGCATGTGAAAGACTGGGGACTATAGGGAGTGAAAAATTCAAAAGATGATCCAAAGCAGCCATATACTAGAGCAGTGGCTTCTTAAAACTTTTGGGCTGTGATGCACTGAAAGACATGCATTGTCTTAATCACTTCAGACTGTTACAACAAATGCCAGACACTGGGTGACTTAACAGACACTTATTAGGGCTTCAATATATGAATTGTAGGGAACACAAACATTCAGTCTATAGCATACACATTGCACCACAACCCAGCATTTACACAATGCACACAAAAGTCTAATGAAACAATACTCATCCTCACTTATAGGTACTTGCCCTTACTTATGAGAAAGAAACCCTGATATTTTCTAGCCTATTCTATTATTGTTTATACTGGTAGCAACTAGTTAATTTGATTTTACAATCCTAGCAGAGAACAATTTAAAGTGAGTAGGATTTTTATGGAATGATTTAAGTCCTTAATATTCTTTCTCTTCTCCTGCTTTGCAAGTTGAAGGTAGTGGTCTCAACAGTTTTTACAGGCTATGAGATAGCTCATATTCACCATCATAATAATGCAGCCACCCTGCATTTATAAAATACTTTATACTCTTCTGAATGCTGACTCCCACTTTCTTTCCTATGCAACACGCCCAGCCCAGTGATTTAAGCAGAGAAATGTATTAATCGCATTAAATAGCTTAAGAAATTAAGATTAAAAGACATTAAGTAACTTGTCACAGAGTCAATGAGCAGCACACCTGTAATTGGTAGTTGTTCTGCCTCCAAATCAGTACTCTTAACTGTGTCTCTATCACCAAAAACCAAATGTAAGATGAGATCTACTGAATTCTATCAACCACATTTCTGGGAGATTCAAAATGAAAGAAATATAACACAAAGGGGAAAAAATGATTCTGGTTGGAAGTCAAAGGAGTGGGGAGAAGTATATGAGAGGCAAGTAAAGGCTAATTATCTTTTGGACAAATGGCTAATATTAATATATATATGTATCTGTATACATATAAAGTAAGATAGCTTATCACTGAGACCATTTAAAACAGTAAGTTCTCATCCTTCCTTTCTACTTAATTTATGTGGGACTAGCATGCAGGCTTAAAACTGATGTCTTTGTACTAATTATCAAGTTAACAGAGGTCTGGTTTTCAACAATAAAACATGAAAATGAAAAGGCTAGTTGAAAAAAATCTTGCCTTTGTTTAAAATCATGCCTTCATTCTCTTTGGTATCATGGGAAATATTCCCCCAGGAAATTAAAAGTCACCCACCATTGTGTGCCTATCTTACAACCAGGTGTGTGCCTATCTGTTGCAATTACAGCACCGAAGATTAGAAGACAAGGCTTAACTGTTTTTAGAGACAAATTTATTTCCTGTAAAAACATAGACTATCTCCTATTACTCATATACATCTTTCAGATCCTAGATAAAATAAATGGTGATAACAAAATAAGCTTCTATTTAAATGGAATAATAGTAGAAAGTTAACAACAAGCACAGGTTCCAGATAAAAAACACGGGGAAGTACATATGTTTTCCTTTTACCAGTGTCTAATGTTGCTGGAAAACTCACACGCAGCAGTCATCCACCCTGGGAGCTTTTTGCATTGCCAGCCCTGGCAAAGCTGCATCTCTGTAAGATTTATCAAGCATAAAGTTGAACCGCTTCTTTAAAGAATGAGCTGCTCCAGAGATACAATAATACCAATCATGAAGCTGTTTCAAGGGAGGTTTTAAGAATGCTCATTGGAGGCCCATGGATGGGTCAGAACTTGGGAGCTACCTTGAAAAAAATCTTGAATTAACAACTGTAGGACACATTTTCAAGGTGATCTGAGTTCAGCACTTTGGAATTGATTTAACCAACTTCAGTGTCTCCAATCTGGAAAAACAGAGATTTAATTGGAAAAGCACTTAACAGTGTCTGTTATATTACAGGAGTCCTTTTGTTGCACAGTGTTTTTATTATTTTTAACTAATCCCTTCGTATAATCTTGCCCTGTGTTTACCCTACAGTTCCCTTTTGTTTCTTTGTCAACACACTAACTACAGGCTTAGCTTACTCTATGGCTCTTAGATTGTTCACTGAGATCTCATCACATCTCACCACAGCTGTTGGCAACATGTCTTGCCTGAAATAAACAGATTTCATGTCTTCAGTATACAGTTAGCTAATTTATTTTACCAGTGAACCCAAATGTCCTTTTAGAAATCTGAAAGGTTTTAAATCTAAGAAACATTAGTATGCCAGTCTCTAATGTCTTTTTGTAGGGTTAGGAAAGGGGCACGAAAAGCCATAATACTATTTACACATACAAGCTAGATTGTTGAAACTAATGAATATTCTTCTTTCCACATTCGATTACTAAGTTTCCACCATAAATACTGTTATACCACGTGGAAACTTGGAAGTACTCTCCTTCTCTATCCACAGGCTTTAGTCAGGCTCCCTGCCTGTTTCCATGGTCCACCCTGTTGCCTGATTGGTTCAAAGTTGGGCATATGACTCATCAAGGCCAATCAAGGAGATTTTTACTGGATTGTTAGGAATGAGGCATATTCTCTTCTCTCTTCTTCTCTCTTCTCTCTTCTTCTCTCTTCTCTCTTCTCTCTTCTTCTCTCTTCTCTCTTCTCTCTTCTCTCTCTCTCTGAAATAAAAGGTACTAAAGACCAAGTGATCCTAGATCAGACAGGCAGGTACCATCTTTATCAAAGGCAGGCATGGAGACAGCCTGTCTGAGAAGGAAGCCAACCTGGAAAAAAACAAAGGCAGAGACAGAAAGAGTCATGCCCCAATGATATCAGCTCACCACCTGGTCCAGCTGTGCTCCAGCTGGATATGGACTTCAAGTTCTGCTTTTACATACCTGGGGTTTCTGTCACTTGCAAACATAATGACTATGGAAAATGTCACAGATAGCAAAAGAAATTAAGTTTGGCATTTATTTTATGGTATATTCATACAAAGTCACTTTTGAAGGATAATTTCATAAGGTAATTAGATTGGTGGGATTCTTTTTCTTTCAACACTTTACATATTTTACTCCACCCTCTTCTTGCTTGCATAATTTCTTAGGAGAAGCTACAGTCCTTGTCTTTGTTCTTCTATAAGTAAGATACTTTTTCTGTTGGCTTTCTTTTTCAGGATTTTTTTCTTTATTTTTGATTTTTTGTTATTGGAAAATGATATGCCTAGGTGTAGTTTGTGGGGGTTCTTTTGGAGGGGTGGCATTTATTCTTCTTAGTGTTCTCTAGAGTTCTTAAATCTGTGGTTTGGTCTCTGACATTAATTTGGGGGAAATTCTCAGTCACTACTGTTTCACATATTTTATCTGTTCCTTTCTCTCTTTTTTTTTTTCTCATTCTGGTATTTTTCTGGATGGGTATGTTATACCTTTTGTAGTGTCCCAGTCCTTGGATATTTTGTTCCTCCCCCCCCCCATCTTTGTTCTCTTTGATTTTCAGTTTTGGAGGCTTCTATTGATACATCCTCACGATCAAAGATTTCCGAGTCTACTCATGATCTTATCAAAGGCATTTTTCACTTCTATTACAGTGTTTTTTATCTCTAGCATTTCTTTATTGCTCTTTTTTTAAAGTTTCATGTCTGCTTACATCCCTCATCTCTTCTTACATGCTGTCTACTTTATCCATAGACCCCTTAGCATATTAATCAAGTTGTTTTAAATTCCCGGGCTGATCAAAAAATAAAATAAATTCCTGGTCTGATAAGTCTAATATCCCTGCTGTGTCTGGTTCTGATGCTTGTTCTGTCTCTTCAAATTGTGTTTTTTGCCTTTTAGTATGCATAGTAACCTTATTTTGGTAGTTGGACATTATGTACTAGGTAAAAGAAACTGCTATAAATAGGCCGTTAGTAATGTGATGGTAAGGCATGAGAAGAGGAAGCATTCTATAGTCCTATGATTAGGCCTCAGTCTTATAGTGAGCTTATGCCTCTGGACTGTGAACTATATTTTTCTCTCCCACCTTAGGTGGGACAGGATGGCTTCAGCTTGCTGGGTCTTTTCCTTCTCCTAGTTCAGTAAAACTCTGATAATACTCTAGCAGACTGGGGTCTGGTTAATTAGTTTCTCTTAAGGGCAGGCCTTGTTAACAGTGCTCAAACATATTACTAGATGGTTCCTTTTCCCCGCCTCCTGATGAAAGCACAAGGAGATTTTTCTCCAATATTTACTGTGAGACCCTGGTTGAGCTCTTGGAGATAAAACTCACAAAAGTGTGGGTGGCCCTTGAAGACTGGATTTCCCTGAAGTTTTTATCTCTCAGACTTGTCCATACTGAACTCCCAGCAATTCATCAAGTACAATTAAAGTTGTCCTATTTCAGAATTAGTTCCTATAGTTGATTCTACTGGTGAGTTTCTGCTCTCATGAGCAATGCCTTCTGGACTTGTCTGTTTGCCTTTGCAATTTTTGGAGCAGTGATTTAACCTGTATCCTCACTTCTCTTACAGATCTAAGAGCTGTTGATTTTTTCAGTTTCTTCAGCTTGTTACTTGTTAGATGGAATGGCACCTTCCAAGCTCTTCACATGTGAAACCAGAAATCCAAACTTCCTTGATTCACAGCATCTTTAATGACTCAGTAATTTTTTCCACTCTCTCTAAAAATCAATGGAATAAATATCCTCGGATGAGGATTAACAAAACAAAAACATAGTGTGAAATTCTTCAATCATATTCAAAACTACAAAAATATATTAAGCTGTTGTCAGTTATCATATTATTGGTGGAAGTGTTGATATTGTTGCTCTGAGACTACTTTCTATGTGTATTAATTAAAACAATCATGGTGGTGGTATTGAGAACTGGGATTTTTAGGTAAGTACATAACTGGGGAAGTAGATAAAGATGTAAGCTACATGAGAGTTAAAAAAAAAAAGAAACCTAGTTGAGTTGAAAAAAAAATATGAGTTCATGACATATTTTGTCTTAAAATATACATTTATTTCTTAACTCTACCCTCAAAACAGCATCCAGCATCAATCCTGCCCTACAGAGGAAATCCAGTGTAACACCATAACTATTTAATTCCTTTTCACTTTAGCTAAGTGTCCTCTAGACCCACTTGGGAAACAGTCAACTGATGAGTTTTCTAGTTTTATATAATTAATCCATTGAATTATACCCACTTATTTTACCTCTTTCTCAATTCTTAGCCAAGATAATTCCAGCATCTCAATTTCATTTATTATAGGCTGTTGTGTTCCCCAAGCTTCAAGTAACCATCCCAGCAATGCATTAGAATTAGTTCCAGGTATACTTGTCACAACATTAAGTCCTGAGTCATGGAAGGATGCCCCATGTCAATCTACTCTCACTTATCCGGTTTTATATTCTTTCTCTCAGATCCAGCATTTTGAAGTCCATTCCAAGGTATTTTACCTTGGTTCCTGCCAGTATGTATTAGCCAGGTCCTGCAGATTTTTGGATGACTGAGCCCTTTCCTCCCATGACAGGAACAATAATTTCCAATTGGGCAATGCTAAGGCCTGATCTTAGTAATTAGTTTCGAATAATGAGCTGTAAGGACAGATAAATGGAGAACGAGTATCATCTTATGAGGCTATTGCTACTTAGAGCATGATATCTAAGCAAAGAGAAATGTCTATCTTCTAGAAATGGGGAAGTGAATCTATTCTGTTCGTCCAAAGGGGGAATCTTGGAGTCTAAGGTTTTCAAGTACATGAAGCCAAATATCTCTATCTTACTTCTCTACCATCTCACCCCTTCCTTAATGGTCTTCCCTTTACCATAGAAGACTTTATTGAAGCTATGACTGCACCTTTTTTCTAATTTCACTAATCTCACAAGTAGGACCTGTGCTTAATTTTCAGTATTATCTGCCTTCTTGCTTGATTTTTTAAAATATATTTTTATTGATTTCAGAGAGGAAGGGAGAGAGAGACAGAAACATCAATGATGAGAGAGAATCATTGATCAGCTGCCTTCTGGCATCCTCCTCCCCAACTGGGGATCAAGCCCACAACCCAGGCATGTGCCCTGACAGGGAATCAAACCATGACCTCCTAGTTCATAGATCAATGCTCAACCACTGAGCCACACCAGCCAGCTGCTCTCTTGCTTTAGAATGTGAGATTCTCTTTAAATGCTGCCCTAGTAGCCTTCTGTCTCACACTGTACCTTAAGTTGATAACTGGCTGACCTGAATCATTTTCTTTCTTTGGCATTTAACAACAAGCAACCAAATTCACAATTTTTATAATTATTATCACCCTCATATCTCTCAAATACTAGAGAAATTGTACAAACAGAACATCTCCTCCAGCTATTCCCAAAACAATTAACCATAGGTGAGTCTTGGTAATTGTGATTTTGCAGCACACCAAGCACTAGCATCACCACACTAACAGAAATGTGAGTTGTGGATGCCATTTGGTCAATAGTTATCCAATTATAGAACCCCTCTCCCAGTTTCAACTGTCTTGGTTGGTGTTCCCCCAGAAGCAGCCATTGATAGAAGGATTCAGTACAAGTAATTTATCTGTGGAGTGATCCTAAGATATGTGAGCAGAGTAGAGATGTATGTCAAGAAGAAAAGGAAGTGTGTATTTTTAAGCAATTACAACTGTGAACATTACAGCCTAATCCCATGGGGTATCTTAAAATTGATCTAGAATATATGCCTCAGAGTATTCCCACCCAAGAAACAAGGGTTCTGCCATTCATTAGCTGAGAGTTGCATGAAGAGAAAGGAAATGCATAAATTTCCCAGCCTTGTCATTCTATCCCTGTGACCAGAGAAAGCCCCAAAGCAAAGAGCTGGCTGTAGGAAGCCACAAATTGTGAACTGAATCTGTAAGGAAATAGCATTATGAGTGGGGGTTTTTTTTAGGTTCATCTTTTTGCTACAACTCTTTCCACCACTACTAAGGCTATTTTCTCTGAAACAAGATTCTTCTCATCACCCTACCCCTACCCCCATATCTGATTGAATCTGTTTAAATCCTTCCTGGGTTTCAAGATCTAATTAAAATACCAAGTCTTCCCTCATCACCTCAGTTGAAATTAATTCATCTGTTCCCTACCTCACCATACCTGTTACCATGATGCTTTGTTTATATCTCTATCTTAGCACTTTGTACATTCTGCAGAATAATAGAGTTATTTGAAAAAATACCTATCTTGTTCACTAGATTTAAGTTGAGGACAAGGACCAAATCATATTGACATTTCAAAATGTCATAAAATCCCCAAAATCCTTTAAATACAATTATGTTTAATAAGCAACTATTAAATTATTCTATTCATTCAGTAAATATTTATTGAGTGCCTATCACATATGAGGCTTAGTGCTAACTACTTGAGATGTAACAGAGCCAGAAAGGCGTGAAAGTTACTTCCTCCCTCCGCTCTACCAAAAATTTCCCATTTTTCCAATGAACTACTGGATAAGTCCAACATTTTGGGGGGTTTTTGCTAAGATGTGAGTTATCTCTTTTTTCTTACTCCTACACTGCATCATCCTTGCTCATATAATAACAGGTAAGATATAGTGCACACATACTCCAGGCCAGATCATGTTGCTTGTTTCAACTCATTTAATCTTCAGGTTTCAACAAATAATTCCATTTTATAAATCTGGTAACTGAGGTACAAGAGATAAGTAATTTGCACAAAAGTATAGCACTCACAAGTGGAGAGTAAATGGGTGAGCTTTATACTATGTGATTTACATTCTTACTACTCAAAATGCCCTCTTCAAGCATGGTATACCCATGTCTGCTGATAATACCAACTGGAATGCCCTCCTACTTTCATCCATTCAAACCCTTGAACTAGTAATTGCTATAATTTAATTCCTCTCCAACAGTGTGTCTTTGTTTTTTGAGAGCATATCAAAATTTGGCTTTCTCAATTTTAGTTATAAAAAGAATTTTTACCAGTGATAAAGATTTCATACTAAGAAATGTATTCTCTTCCTCATCATATTTCCTGGACGTCCTGTACCTCTATACAATAAACATTTAAACTTCTCTTTGAAATACAGACAGAAGAAAACTATTAGCAGAATTACAATGAGTAGCCTCTTCCTTCTGTTCAAGTAAATTTGGGTTAGATATTTAACTCCTCTTCTGTTACTCAGTTCTTGAGTTAGGCAAAGAAAGAATTCAGAGTCAAGAACTCTACTGCAAAGCGAAGTTTATTTAGCAAGCAAAGTAAAAGTACACTCAACAAGAGAAATCGAGCAGGCTGAGCCTTGGCCTTTTAGAAAGAAAGCCAGAGAGAAAGAAGTGAGTCGACTGGGCGGCATAGACTCAGGAAACAAGTCATGGAGGGAAAGGAAAGGCCCTTGGAGTCAGGTTCAGAGAGTTATCTCAGGGTGAGCTGCCATTGCCCACGACTCCCCTGGTTGCAAGTCTCATGGGGACCCTTAGAGCTTAAGAGAAAGAAAGCAAAGATACACACTGAAGAAAGAAGTCATGCTCTAGAGCAGCGGTTCTCAACCTGTGAGTCGCGACCACAATCCTTTCACAGGGGTCGCCTAAGACCATCGGAAAACACATATATAATTACATATTGTTTTTGTGATTAATCACTATGCTTTAATTATGTTCAATTTGTAACAATGAAATTGGGGGTCACGACAACATGAGGAACTGTATTAAAGGGTCGCGGCATTAGGAAGGTTGAGAACCACTGCTCTAGAGCAAGCATATCAAACTCAAAGGCTAAAACGAGCCAAATAAATGAGGCATGTGGCCCATGGACTGAGAGTTTGACATGCTTGAGAGAGTGCTCACTGGATCCTCTGTCTTATGAGTTTTCTTATCTATTTTCTAAAGGCAGGAATTTTAAGAGTTTTAGGGGAGATTCTCAATAGAATATTCATTAGCTTTTCAGGAGTGTCCCTTTTAAAAAAATTTTAAATTGATTTCAGAGCGAGGAAAAGAGGGGGAGAGAGAGAAACATTGATTGGCTAACTCCTGCATGCCCCCTACTGGGGATAGAGCCTGAAACAAGAGCATGTTTCCTGACCAGGAATCGAACCTGTGACTTTCTGGTGTTTGAGTCAGCATACAACCACTGAACTACACTGGCTGGACTCCCCAGGTGTGTCCTTTCATATGCTGATTCATCAAAATGAGCAGATAGGGTGAGGGCTCTGGTCTCTACTGATTGGTCAGCGCTGGGGGAAGGGATCATTAGTCAATGCAGCTCGTCCTGATGTCAGCCACGGTGTTGTTTCATCTGCTTTTGCTGCTTTTCTGGGCCAGAGCTGAAACACAACTGAGGCCTTGATGTTGTCTCTAATTTGACCAAAATTCTGCCTCTGTAATCAACAAACCCGAGGCTTTGTTCCTAAGATTGTTTGATGCTGATCAGAACCTCATTGTCCTGAAAGCTTAGTGCTTAAGGGAGCGGTCATGCAAAGGAGGAGGCCAGTAGCAAGGATGCTGGATAAGGTCCCTTTGAATTAGCTATTGTCTCAAGTTTCCCCATTCCAATGGCCAAGGAACTTGCCTAGCTTCTCACTATCCTGCCTCACCTAGGTCAAACAACAGGGTATGGGCATAGATTTGGAAGGAAGCTGAAAATGTTATTAGAATAAAAAGCTAAGTGTCCTTAGAAAAAGAATTATTTTGACTTCAAGGTAAAGGGCAATGAGAAAATCAAATGGAAAAAATAAAGAAAATAAATTGTTTAGTTCTAAAATTATTTTCTTTTAAAAACTTAAAATATGTGGTTCATCATATTTTATATTATATTTAAAATATCCTATATAATAAAGATGTAATATTCAAATTGACCATCACACCCTCACACAAGATGGCCGCCCCCATGTGGTCACAATATGGCTGGCAGGGCAGGGCAGTTGTGGGTGATCAGGCCTGAAAGGGAGGGTAGTTGGGGGGGGGGCCAGCCTGCAGGAAAGGGAGGGCAATTGGGGGGGACCAGGCTGGCAGGGGAGGGCAGTTGGGGGTGACCAGGCCTGCAGGGGAGGGCATTTGGGGGTGATCAGGCTGGCAGGCAGAAGCGGTTAGGGGCAATCAGGCAGGCAGGCAGGCGAGCAGTTGAGAGCCAGCAGACCCGGATTGTGAGAGGAATGTCCGAGGGATCCCAGATTGGAGAGGGTGCAGGCTGGGCTGAGGGACACCCCCCCCCCCAGTGCATGAATTCCATGCACCAGGCCTCTAGTATTTTATATTACCTAATAAAATTTTAAATTCTAAATTCTATTAGTTAGCAGTGCAGCTTCTATGCCATGCATATACTGAAAATGTAGTAAGTGTTTTTAAGATTCTATTGTGATGCCTGATGTAGGATTGGCAGTATTTAAATGACTCTGGCTGCAGCTCATCATCTCAGGCTGTGAATTCATTAAATTTGAAAAGAGGCAGGCAAAAGATGCATTCTGAATGGGCGATATCCAGGAGAATGAGCAGGTTGGTCCAGGAGCTGCTGTTGGGCGCCTTTGAAAAATGGTAGCACACCTTTTCCTGAGTAAGAACGGAGTGTTTCAACATATGGTGTTTGCAAACACACATGCACCTTCTCAGTAAAGAGAAAACAGCCCCTGATCATCTGAGCTGTCCAAATGGAAATTATCCTACTGCCTCATCCATCATTGCTGGGTTCAACCACTGTATTATTCATTCCCTACTCCCCGGCCTCTGTATACTATCACGAGTACTGCTGCAATATTTAGTATCTGAGGTTGGAGATGTGAAGTGAGGCATGGATACAGTACTTAGTTTGAGATGATTACAGAACACTGTGACTTGTAAAAGGTTCTCAGAGATAAGTAAGTTCATGAGTTAACTTGAAACCTTAACGTTAAAAGAGTGACAGCCAATGGAATCTCTGCATTTACTGAGGATGTGGCTTTCCGGTGAGATAATATGGGATTCTAAAGCTTTTCTTAGAGTGAAGTACACTTCAAACTGGCTTTAAAGATTCATTGTGTCGGCTTAAAAATCTACCTTTAGGAAAAGTGGGCCTGCCAGGTAACCCAGAATGAAAAGAGAAACAAATGAACACTCTTCCTGTGGGAATTCCAGGCCTAAAAAGTAATGTAAGAGACAGCTTTCCTTTTCTTCTTCAAAATCACCATCAAGTGATAATGACCTCAGGAATCTGTGTGTGTGGCCCATTTGATGTGGTTTGGGCCTAAGGAAAAGCTAAAGACTAAATGTATTTTAAGTAAGTGGGCAAAAACCAAAATAAATACATCCCTGAGGTCATTATTTCCATTAGCTGACAGCCCGTATACCATATTAAAAGCATTGTAAAAAAAAACAATACACACTTTTCCAATGTTTTATTTTCTAAGAGCATTTATCCACACTGTATCTGAACACTGATTCAAAGTAAAAGTAACTTTTATTCCTGAAGGGCAGCAATGTTTAAACAAACAACAAACAAACAAGTAAACAAACTATGGTGTACAGAGTAGAGTAGCTTCAGTTAAGTAAATATCCTAAACAAGAGCTGCATAAAACAAACCATGGAGGCTAATTATGGTGCATGTGTAACATGCATAGAAGTGTTTAGCACACAGTTTTTAGCAGACTGCATCATTATTGATCTTTATAAAATACATTCCACCTATTTCCAAAATCAATTTGAGGAGGCAGGCCCAATGCTCAGTATGAAATGAACTGCCATTAAGCTAAGTTTTATTTTATCCACATCTCAAATTAGTTTGGGTTAAAATAATTTTACATTATGATTTTGGTGTGGCCCTTTAAAATTCAACAGATATTGTTCAGTCATGTGTAAATACAGTTGTAGAAGCTGATTCTATAAGTCTAAAAGCTGTAATCCCATTATGTACAGACGATGTATTTGATATCTCTAAGTCAATAATAAAGATAGTTTAAACATAACTATTTATGCCTTTGTGTGGATTTTCTGCATTAGGAAATATCCCTTCATATATCTCTGTACTGTACATACAGTTCTAAAGATCTGAATGATTCATATGACTCTAAAACATGGCCTAATAATCTTTTCAATCTCCTTTTTCTCCTTGGGCTACTAGAAGTGTGTTTTAACTTGCCTGATAGATATTTCTGTTCGTGGTTTCTAACAAATTTCAGAGGAGTACATTCATGTTTCATTTTATTTCTATGACACTTAGGCAAGTTTTGTGACTAAGCATACCATTTTGAAGAAAATGAAGGATAACTTTTCTCCAAAATGCCGATGTATTCATCAGAATGGCTAAAATGATAAGGACAGAAATACTAAATATTAGGGAGGAATAAAACAACTGGCACCTTTATGCATTGCAGGTGGGGATTTAAATGGAACAACAACTATGAAAAACTCTTTGGCAATTTTCACTAAAGGTAAACATATGCCTACACGGTGACCCAGCAATTCTACTCCTAGGTTTATTCCTAAAAGAAATGAGTAAATCTGTCTATAAAAAGTTTATAGCAGCATTCATCATAATATCTCCAAACTAGAAACAATCCAAATATCCATCAACAGTAGGATGGATAAATAAATTATGATATACTCATCCAGTGGAATACTACACAGCAATAAACAAAAATGAACTACTGGCATGTGCAACAATATGGATAAAACTCACAGATATTATGCTCTGTAAAATAATCTAGATACAAAGAAACACACTGTGTAATTCAATTTATATAAATTCCTAGAACACAAAAAACTAACCAGTGATGATGGGTGTCAGAATAATGGTAGCCTCTTGGGAGATGGGGCACAGATTGGAAAGGAGTATGAGGTGATATTATTCAGTGATAGAAATGTGGATCTTAATTTCAGTGGTAGTTTTATGGGTATACACATAAGTTTAAAAAATATCATTGAGCTTCAGTAAAATTCTTCTCTATGTTTCTGTTTTATGGTTTAATATAAAGATTAAGGCAAAGCGCATTCATTTGTATGATGCTTTGTATACACAGGTACTGAAAGTGCTGTGTTACTAAATAAAATTCCCTTTTACCCCTCGAGGGATAGAGGCAGTGATTAAAAAAACCCACACCAGGAAATAGCGCTATTAATAAATAATAACATCTTAAAGAACTATGCAAATGTAATGGGCAGTCTGACTATTCTGGATATACTAGAGGCCCGTGCATGAAATTTGTGCATGGGGGAGGAGGGTGTCCCTCAGCCCAGCCTGCACCCTCTCCAATCTGGGACCCCTTAGGGGATGTCCGACTGCTGGTTTAGGCCCGATCCCAAACCGGCAGTCGGACATCCCTCTCACAATCCGGGACTGCTGGCTACTAACCACTTGCCTGCCTGCCTGCCTGCCTGCCTGATTGCCCCTAACCACTCTACCTGCCAGCCTGATAGCCCCCTAACCGCTCCCCTGCCGGCTTGATTGACGCCTAACCACTCCCCTGCTGGCATGATCATCCCCAACTGCCCTCCCCTGCTGGCCCAATCGCCTCCAACTGCCCTCCCCTGCCGGGCTCAGGGGACTGGGTGACTCCAGCTGGATGAGGCGGGGTAGAGGGGACTGGGTGACTCCAGCTGGATGAGGCAGGGCTGAGGGGACTGGGGGACTCCGGCTGGATGAGGCTGGATGCTTCAGGGACTGGATGAGGTAGGGCTGAGGGGACTGGGGGCCGCCATCTTGTGGCTGTGGGCGCTGCCAGCTTGTGAACTCCGGCTGGATGAGGCTGGATGCTTCAGGGACTGGGTGAGGTGGGGCTGAGGGGACTGGGTGACTCTGAGCTCACATCTGCAGGGATACTGGTTTGCATTCCTCTGCTGTTGGGGTTTCTTGACAGAAAGTTTGAAAGAGGCTTCTCCACAAAGTATCAAGAAAAGGTGTGGAAGAAACTATTTGAAGGGCAGGGACATTAACCCACAGGAGAGGAAAATAGGAGAACTGGCTGTAACTGGATTGGAATTCTTGAACCAAGAGAAGAACCAAGACCAAGAAACTAAGAAAGATCATGTTTAGGTTTTGTCCATATTTTAGAGGGATCAAAAACTTACTGATACTGTAACGCAGACATAAACTGGAAACAGCTCCCTAATTTTGTACTTAACTAACATGGTCTTCCTTGTGGTTTTCTAATTGATTGGAAGTGAGAAAAAAAACACCTACTTCTAGTCATATTATTTTAAAACTAGTCTGATCTGATCATTTAAACTGTTCTTTTATGTAAGTAATATTTGGGGATAATTACACAATCCATCTATTTCTGCCTATTTTTTTATTATTATTTTCTTGTATAGGGTAACATTTAGGTGTTTTAGGGAGAAAGCTCACATGATATCTTTTTTAAAAAAATATATTTTATTGATTTTTCACAGAGAGGAAGGGAGAGAGACAGAGAGTTAGAAACATCGACGAGAGAGAAACATCGATCAGCTGCCTCCTGCACATCTCCCACTGGGGATGTGCCCACAACCCAGGTACATGCCCCCGACCAGAATCAAACCCGGGACCCTTCAGTCCACAGGCCGACGCTCTATCCACTGAGCCAAACTGGTTTCGGCTCACATGATATCTTAATAGCTAAGTGAAGAGACTTCAGATCTGGGAGTTGGGCCTCTGGTCTCTTCTTGGTCCCACTTATGGGGGAGGGTTGGGCTAGTTTGGCATAACCCAGGTGTTGAGGCCTATTGACCAAGTTCTGTAGATGAGGTTTCTGCTGACTACTGTGGCCAATAAGTGTAAAAGTCATTGTTGTTGTTTTTTAAGGTAACACTGGTTAATAAAATTAAGTACGTTTCAGGTGTACAACACTATCATTCGATATTTATATACATGATAGCATGCTCACCACCAGAAGTGTAGTTTCTCTCCATCATCAGATATTTGACCCCCTTTACCCATTTCGCCCTCCTCCCCTGTCTTCCTCTATGGTAACCACCAATCTGTTGTCTGTGCTTATACATTTGTTTTACAAGTCATTCTTAATTAACTTCATCGAGACTGAATGGTCTCTCTCAGCTCCTGCTGGCTATGTAGCCTGCTGAGTCTCTGCCAAGTCCTCCATTCCAGTTCACTAGTCAACCACAAGCCCCAGGGGAGGCCCAGTGGACCTTGACTCGATGTCCATGTCATTGGGAAACCAAAGAAGGCTCAGCTGAATAGACCACTATGTTTCTTTTTTTAAATATATTTTTATTGATTTCAGAGAGGAAAGGAGAGAGAGAGAGAGAGAGAGAGAGAGAGAGAGAGAGAGAGAGAGAGAGAGAAACATCAGTGATGAGAGAGAATCACTGATTGGCTACCTCCTGCATGCCCCCTACTGGGGATCGAGCCCACAACCCAGGCATGTGCCCTTGACCGGAATCAAACCTGGGACCCATCAGTCTGCAGGCCAACTCTCTATCCACTGAGCCAAACCAGCTAGGTCACCATCATGTTTCTTGATGCTACTGCTTCATCATGCTACTCTGCCATCTTAACCATGCTGTCCACTCCATAGTGCACAGTGATCTCCTGAAAAGCCCCAAATGTGAAATGAGTCAAATGGCATCTGTCCTTGAAACCTCCTCCCATTCATTTAATCTCTCCCTCCTGACCAAAATCTAGGAGGAGATACTTGAATTGATATGTACTTTTACTTCTTCTATCTTTCTTTCTATTCTCAGGATCCCCTAAAACCAGTAGTTGCCTTTTCTTTTTAACGTCCTATGTCAGATAAGGGCAATCTTCATGTCTTTAGCATTAAAAGTGAAAGTATTATCTTGCCTAAATTCTGGTAAAAAAAATTCTGAAATTTGGCTCACTTGACTTAAATTCTTTATATATTCAATCAGAGTCAAAGGAAATCCTTTCTTTTTGTTATTATTGTTCAACAAAGCCCAAGTTTCAAGTCCATTATATTGATGCAAAATCCTATTTTGAATTTCAGAAGCTGAATTTCAACTCTCTTTTTTTGTTCTTGTAACATATACCCTATTTGCTCCCACCCACCCTGTACCCACACCCACCCCCAGGCAGATGAAGGGTTGATTAGGAGAAAAATTTTATATAGAGAACATGTGAACATGCTTTTTTTAGAGAGAGAGAGAGAGAACTAGTATAAATTTATTTAAATTTATTTGAGCCAAATTGATGATGTGCCAGGAAACAAGATCTCAAATGCTCCAGAACATTCTTTAAAAAAAAAAATGACGTACTAATCCCATTTTATCTAAGACTTTTCTTAACAGGCTCTATCTAGATCAGGGTGGTTAAGAGCATGAGACAGTCCCTAGGTTTTGGATCACGTTCCATAACTTTTTGGCTCTTTTCCACATTTCTAAAATATTTACTAAGAAGAACACAGAACTATAAGAGAAAGGGCAAGTTCCAAAGTTACAATCATCAGCACAACATCATCAACTGTCATTCTCCTCCTCACAGCTGCTATTAAGTACCCACTGAACTTTTATTGTGTGTGCTGTTTGTCTGTAATGGAAAAACTGAAGCTATTGAGGTTATGTATCTTGCCCAAATCACACGGTATGGAAGTGGTAGAGCCAAGATTTTAACCTAGGATAGTCCGACACTGAAACCTATGTTATATCCAATGCCCATTTCACAGACTGTGAAACTAGAGCTGAGAAGATTTCAATGACTGGCCTAGCGCAACACCACCAGTAAGTTTATCCTTAGCCTGTGCTCTTTCCACAAGGCCACACTGCCTCTCAGCAGCGTGCCCAAGCACCATGCCATATGCATTCCTATGCTGCCTCCCAAACACACAGCATAATGTTCTGAACACAGGAGAGCATCGAAGAATGTTAGAGCTGGTAGGAATTGTGAAACTAAACAGAAATTTCTCCTTTTGCACAAGTGAATTCTGAAGCAAAGCTACATGGTAAGAATCAGGCCTAAAACTCACATCTCCTGATCCCATGATCTGCATTCTTTCTCCTTCTTCCCTGCCTCCACTAGGGATTTGTTTATTTTGTCCCATTCCAGAGCCTAAGAGAAGAAAAACATGTGGGGGAGAACATGTGGTGGCAGTCAGAAGAGAGTGGGTGGACCAATCCCTGTAACTCTTGAAAGAAGAAAGGGGCACTGGGCCAGGTCCAAGAAGTGTCCCCGGGGGCTCCTGTCAGCAGGAATCCCCGCATCTCCACATGCGGATGCAAGAGAAGTGCCTGGCAGATTCAATCATACAGTGACTCAAATGTCACAGCATGACTATAGAGAAAGAATAATAGTGGAAGCATGCGGCCAATTTTCAACAGAAGGGCTCAGGATAAGGAAGCTTAAGAAAATTGCTGAAGAGGATGATAATGACAATAATAAAAACAAATAGCTACCATTTATTGAGCACTGATGTGTCTGGCACTGTGCTACACACTTTACATATCAACCTGATGAAGTATAGTTATTATCCCCATTTCATGAGGAGGAAACTGAGGCATGGAGAGACTGAGGAGGTTGCCCAAGGACACACAGCTCTTAAGGGATAGAGCGCGGGTATGAACCTGGGTCTGCCTACCTTTGAGTCTGTGCACATTCACCTGGAATCATAATAGCAGGCCTTAGACATCCAAAGCTGCAGTAAGTTCTGGGTATACATCGTCTTCTTTCCTTCTCACAAACACCCTGCTCAGTGTGTCTCTCTATTTTATAGGTGAGGTGAAAAGCTCGAAGACACTAATTGTTCAAGGTCACACAGTTAGTTCGTGACAGAGCCAAGATTCAATCCATTTTATTCTCGTTGTGAGCATGAAAATAACCACAGCAAACAGTTAACACGCCTGGCTAAAAATAATGTTAGTGGGAGTTGTCCATTTGACGTGCTATTCATGACTAGCTCTTGGTGAGTCTGATAAGCTGCCGGTGACCCAGGCACTGAAATAAGAGAAGCAGCAGTTTAATTTAGTCATTTTCCCTGTGAATGTCGAACCACCTCTCACCACAACCTTCACCATCCTAAGTGACAATGTCAGACCCTTGTGTATTCACCCATACTCTTAGAATAAAGGTATTTATCCCTCCTCCACAGGCTCATGATCTAACCCCAAACCACTTTGATAAAAAAAAAAAGATGTAATAAAATATACAAGATACAAACAAGAAGAACCCAGGAAACTTTTTTTCCCTTGGAAAATTATAGAAATTATTCCAGTAAAAATCCAGGTCTATAATTCAAAAGATTCCTAGTCTACTAGTCTCTACATCTTGCATGTACGAACAATTCACCGAAAAAAGAAATAAGCATGACTCTTAAATCTCCAAACAAATCCTCCTCCTCAGTCATGGACAAAGGCAAATTAAAAACGGACAAAGTCAATTTTAACCAAAAGTATTGGCAAAGTTGTAGAGGAAAATCACTCTCATGTATTGATGGTGGGAGCATAAATTCATCCGACCCCCTAGGGAGGGCAATTTTGCAACATCTATCAAATTTACAATTTATGTACCATTTGACCCAGCAATCCACTCCTAAGAATTTATCCTTCAGATTTACTTACACGGGTACAAAGTGGCCTATTTATAAAGTTATTTATTGCAGCATTGTTTTTAATAGCAAAAGATGTGAATCAATGAAAATGTCTATCAGTAGGGAACTGTTCCTAAATCATGGTTCAGCCATGCAATGAAGCACCACAGCCCATGGGAGGAATGAGAAGCTCTTTACATACAGAGACGAAACAGAGTCTGAGATCTGTTGTCAATAGTGAAAGGAGCAAGGTGCAGGAGTGAATGCTATATATGACCGTGTATGTAAAAAGTTAGGAGAAATTTCAAATATGTACTTATATAAGACTAAAACATATTTGTAAAATACACAAGAAAATGCCAACATTTATTGCCCTTCAGGAAGAGAAGTGGGTATCTAGGTCGCTATGATGTGCACTGACACTCAACATAGGAGCTGCCCCCTGGTGGTCAGTGCGCTCCCACAGGGGGAGCACCACTCAGCCACAAGCTGGACTGGTGAGCGCAGCAGCGGTGGTGGGAGCCTCTCCCACCTCCGTGGCAGGATGTCCGACTGCCAGCTTAGGCCCACATCCCTTGAGGGCTCCCGAACTGTGAGAGGGCGCAGGCCGGGCTCAGGGACACCCCCCTGAGTGCATGAATTTCATGCACCAGGCCTCTAGTTTTAAATAAAATATAAATAAAGTTTTTTTAAAATTATTTTCCCCACAGTGAGTAAGGTGCAGAATAGAACAAGAATAGGAAAAATATTTTCTTTTGTTTTATATTTACTTATTGATTTTGAAAAAGAGAGAGAGAAATGTTGATTTGTTGTTGCACTTATTTATGCATTCACTGGTTGCTTCTTGTATGTACCCTGACTAGGGATCGAACCCGCAACCTTGGCATACCGGGAATGACACTAACCAACTGAGCTACCCAGCCAGGGCCTAAAAATATTGTTTGTCATAAACATGTATACTTTTTAAATTTAAATAACTTCAGTAAAGATTAAAAAGGTTTTTAAAATAATTCCCAATAGAATATATTTTTACTATTAACAGAAAACATCAACTATTGTGCTCCTAAGTGTTCAAAAAAGTTTAACTGGCTATATCATTTTTCCTTAAGAATCATTTTTTTTCCCAATTTGGTAAAGGGATTTTTGTTAGTTTGTTTGTTTTTGTTTGTTCCCTAGAGTAACTTACAGTCTAACTCAACATCTCCTTAGAAAGATAGTGATGCTTGAATTCAAACTTGAGATGTTTCTAGAGCAGTGGTTCTCAACCTTCTAGCCCTTTAAATACAGTTCCTCATGTTGTGACCCAACCATAAAATTATTTTCGTTGCTACTTCATAACTGTAATGTTGCTACTGTTATGAATCATAATGTAAATATCTGATATGCAGGATGGTCTTAGGCGACCCCTGTGAAAGGGTCGTTCAACTGCCAAAGGGGTCGCGACCCACAGGTTGAGAACCGCTGTTCTAGAGGTTTCAACGGCTCCAATGGCAACTTTCATTTTCACATCACAGGGTTCTGAAATGTGGTCATCGCTGAAGACCATGCTCTGATCAGTCTCCTGCTTAGAAAATGCATCAGTGAAAAATCTATATTTTCACTTTCATTTGTGAGCATGGCCCTACAAGGCTTTTTGATTCTTTAAATGTTTTCAAATGTTAATTGAAGAGCTGAGCAGCTGTACCAAGTCATAAGCAGCATAACTTCAAGATACTCTGTTCTTTATAAAGTGACATTTCCTACAATTGCAGAAAAATATGAATAGATAGAAACTACTAAATGGCCACTAAATCAACAAACAAATAGCTCTTTTTTGATATGTGATTATAATGTACATGAGACATAAGAAGCCTAGCATTAGGCATGAACCTGATAAAATGAAAACTGTTAGAGACCAATAACACTACTGTCCTAGCTAAGTTCTGTGGAACAGGTATATCAAGTTGAAGAAGCTTCCATTTCTGTTAACGTATGAATGCATAAAATAGAGCCAAACCTACTGAGTGATTGTATTCTGGCCCCATTCAGGGGCTAAATATTCTTTAAGCAAAACATTAGGGGCTGCTGAATGGGGCAGGAGGCCAGTAAAGAAAGCCTATTCAAAAATGCCTCTTGAGCCTTATTTGTATTAAAAGCTACTTAAAACTCAGATGAATAAGAAGAAGATCAAACCACTCTATAAGAGATGTAGTAGAACTTCATATGAAGCTAGTTAGTGTAACTGGATTTTGCCCAACACTGGTATTGCAGCCCTATCCTACTATATAAATGGCTAATATGAATCATAGATAAATTTAAAAACTAAATACGATTTTATCACTACCTGGGATAGATTCTTGCTATTCAAAGTATTGTCTATACCTGAATAGACACTTCTCCAAAGAGGATATACAGAAGGCCAATAGACATATGAAAAGATGTCCAATGTCATTAATCATCAGAGACATGCAAATTAAAACCACAATGAGTTATCACATTACACCTGTCAGAATGGCTATCATCAATATATCAACAAACAACAAGTACTAGTGAGGATGTAGAGAAAAAGGAACCCTCGTGCACTATTGGTGGGACTGCAGATTGATGCAACTACTCTGGAAAACAGTATGCAAGTTTCTCAAACAATGAAATATGTAACTGCCTTTGACCCAGCAATTCCACTTCTGGGTATATAACCAAAGAAACCCAAAACACTGATTCAAAAGAATATATGCACCCCTCTGTTCATTGCAGCACTACTTACAATAGCCAAGATATGGAAGCAACCCAAGTGCCCATCAATAGGCAAGTGGATAAAAAAGCTGTGGTACGTTTACACAGTGGAATACTCCTTAGCTGTAAAAAAGAAATCTTACCTTTTGCAACAGCATGGATGAACCTGGAGAGTATTATACTAAGTTAAATAAGTCAGTCAGAGAAAGACAAATACCAGATGATTTCACTGATATGTGGAATCTAAAGAACAAAAAAACCAACAAAGTTAAAACAGACTCAGAGATACAGAGGACAGACTGATGGTTGCCAGAGGGGAGAAGGGTTAAGAGAGTGGGAGAAAAGGGGAATGGATTAAGAAGTACAAATTGGTAATTACAAAATAGCCATGGGGATATAAAGTACAGCATAGGGAATATAGTCAATAATATTATATAACTATGTATGGTGCCAGGTGTACTGAAAATCTATGCACTATGCTGCATACTAAAACTAATACAAAATAATACTGAATGTAAACTGTAATACAAAAATAAAATTAAAATAAGTTTTGAGGATAAAACACTGCAAAACAAACAAACAAAGTGTGGTCTATAGATCAGCAGTATCAGAAATATCTGGGAACACAATAGAAATGTAGAATCCCAGTGCCCATCTCAGACTATGAAATTAAAATTCACATTTTAACAAGATCCTTAGGTGGTGATTTAGACATTAAAGTTTGAGGACCATTGGAATAGAGAGTGAACACGAAAAGCAGACAGATCCATGTTGAAATCATAGCTCTGGCACTTAACTTTGTGAATGAGCAAATTATGTAACCTCTTGAAGCTCCAATTTCCTCATTTTATAAATGGAAATTGTAATAGCTGGCTTATATGTTTGTTGTGACAATTAAATGAGAGCATATGTGGAAAACAGCAAGTAGAGTACTAGGCACCAAGTATGCATTCCATGAATATTAATGCTCTTCTTCTCTTCTTTCATTTTAAAAGACAATAAAACATTTAAATAATAAAAAGTAAAGAAACCATACAAAGACTGCAACATTAAGAAATTCTTAAATCATCCTACAATATTATTGAGAACTAAGCTAAGACTTCTACCCACAGCTAAGCCAGTGTCTTTGGCTGAGTCCATTAACACAGGCAGGAGCTCATGTTCTTACACAGCCATCACTGATAAACTCCAGGGTGCATTTTAAATAACATAAGCCCATCATTAATGTTACAAAAATATTCAAATCGCATGTCCTGCTGACTCATTTTCATATACAAAGACAAATCAATTGTCAACATACAAATATAAATTTATATATATATATATATATATATTGTCTTTCAAATCAAATAATCAATTAGAAATGTTGCAATTACTATCTATTGATTGGTATCTATAAATTACTACCTTATGATGGCTTTAAAGAAATTAGCCCTAGCTGGTTTGGCTCAGTGGCTAGAGCATTGGCCTGCAGACTGAACAGTCTCAGGTTCGATTCTGATCAAGCACACATGACCATGGTGTTCCTGGCACAAGAGTAGGTATGCAGCCTGGACAGTGTTGCTGAGTGGTTGAGTGTGGACCCATGAACCAGGAGGTCATGGTTCAATTCCCAGTCAGGGCACACATGCCCTGATTGCAGGCTCAATCCCCAGTAGGGGGCATGCAAGAGGCAGCCGATCAATAATTCTCTCTCATCACTGATGTTTTTATCTCTCTCCCTCTCCCTTACCCTCTGAAATCAATAAAAATATATTTTTAAAAAGAAATAGTAACATTAAAATAATAACAGATTAATTGTACTGCATGCCTACTTGTTTTCTAAAATATGTTTTTATTGATTTTAGAGAGAGAGAAAGGGAGAGAGATAGAAACATTAATGAGAGAGAAATGTCAATCAGCTGCCTCCTGCACTCTCCCTACTGGGGATCTAGCCCCCAACCAGGGCATGTGCCCTGACTGGGAATTGAACCATGACCTCCTGGTTCATGGGTCCACACTCAACCACTGAGCAACACTGGCCAGGCTGCATACCTACTCTTGTGCCAGGACCTGGGTTAGACTACTCACATATTTGCAGCAAAAGAGAAACACTTCAGTGGGTTGTCTCTATAAGAAGCACCTTAGAGGAAATGGTGCAAAATCATTGAAGGGATTGAGAACGTCTTTCTCTGTGGTGATGAAAGGGAGGAATTTTTCCACTGTCTTTCTGGGTTCTTAGCTTAGATCCCTGAAACACAAAACAGATTAACATGGGAAAAAACAAACAGGAATTTATTAACATGTATACCTCATATATACATGGGAGATCCCCAGGGAAAAATGAGTAACTCCCCCAAGGTAGCATAGAATTCAGGGTTAAATACCATCTCATTAGGGAAAAGGAAAAGGGAATGTAGGGGAAAGTAAATCATTTTTAGAAAAAATTAATGGATTTGCCAAGCTCTGAGGTTTTCCTTTCCCAGAGAGCCAGGTGATTGCAACTGAACAAGGTGTCTTTTAGAAAGAGAAATGCCATGCCTGTCCAGCATGGCTCAGTGGTTGAGCATAGTTCTATGAACCAGGAGGTCACAGTTCAATTCCTGGTCAATGATTCTCTCTGATTATTCATGTTTCTATCTCTCTCTCACTCTCCCTTCCTCTCCGGAAAACATTTTTTTTTTTAAAAAAAAAAGAGAGAGAGAGAGAGAGATTCCAGGTCACAGGCACTTGATCTTGAAGAAATTCTGCCCCAACTCACACGCAGGACACAGCTAACATTAGGCGTTGACCCTAGCCCCAACACATAGATCATCAGAAGAAGCTAACACCTCTAAGAAATATGAGCTCCAAAGAAAATTATGACTCCATCTTAGAAGAATAACAGCTAAAATAATAATATGAAAGGAAGGCAACAAAAATAGCAAGCCATTCCAGAGAAAGCAAAATGCATGAACAAAACCAAAGAATAATTTTAAATAACCTTAATAAATAGTCTCAGGACTATAAGAAAGATAATGCAAACCAGGAGCTACAAAAAGAAGACATAAAGAAAAAACAAATGGATGTACTAGACATGCAAAATATAACATTTAAGATAAAATATGTTTAATTGCAGAATGAACACAAAGTTGAGAGAAAAAAGATGGGTCCAGAAGAAATAATCACCATGAACATATATCAACCAAACAATATGTCTACAAAATATGTAGACCAATCAGAAATCTGAGTAGATCTCAATCTTTGCACTTTATGATTTTAAGCCCTCAGAAACTGATAGATCAGACTCCAAAACAAGTAACTGAATGGAAAAGCTAAGTAACACATATTTAATTTTCAGTGTATTGATATATAAAACTTTATAACCCCAAAATAACACACATTCTTTTTAACACACATGTGAATATTCACAAAATTAAGTATGTATTTGGTAACAAATAAAGTCTCAATAAATTCCACAGAATCAACATCATGGAGATTATGTTATCTAATCATCTATAATAATAAAATGGTAATATGCCAATTAGACAGGACATCCTTCCGGATGTCCTTCCAGATGACCTTCCGGACGAAGCAAAGCCCAGGTCCTGGGTGCTGGAGGAAAGCCCGGGTTCGAAGTGCCAGAGGGAAGCTGGTGCCAGCAGCCAGGGGAAGGAAGGCCTACTCTTGCACGAATTTCGTGCATCGAGCCTCTAGTAATATAATAAGATGTAAAATCAACCCAAAGGATAAATTATTAAACCTCATAAGTCGAAAAACAAAATGTCATACTATTGAACAATCATTATATTAAAGAGGAAATTATAGGAAAAATTATGAAATATTTAGAACTAAGTAGTAATAAAACATCAAAATTTTGGTATACAACTAAAGCAGTACTTGAAAGAAAAGTTACATGTTTAATACATTTCTTTGAAAGCATGAAAACAAGTGAGCAAAGCATTCAAATAGAAATAAAACCAGAAAAAAAGAACAATAAGTAAACAAAGAGTTATGTAGAAAGAAATTAATAAAGATAAGGACAAAAATCAATGAAATGAGTCATTAGAAAACCAAGTAGTGAAGTTTAATAAATCAAAAGCTGGTCTTTTGAAAACATCAATAAGATCAGTGAAGTTCTGATAAAACTAGAAAAAAAAAGAAGAAAATAAGCAAAATGCAGGATGAAAGGAGAAAACTCAGACACTAGATATTTAAGAAATATAATGTTAACAACAATGTCGTAATGAATTAAGAAAACCTAAACACAAGGGATAATCTCTGAAAAACCATGCTAAAAATGTCACTAGAAATATAGAAAACTTGAACTTAAGTTTAAAAGAGCTCACTTTAGACAACAAAATGATTGTGACAGATTAAGAGAAGACAAAATCAAAAATGACAAAATCAATGAGGAAATACTATTTAGAGCAATAAGAAAGCAGTGCTAAATAAGAAAAAGGAAAAAAATAAAACAGTCCAAAGAAAAAAAAGGCAAAGGAAATGAATTGATAATCCACAGGAGAGAAATCAAATGAATGCTTGAACTTACTAGGAAGAAGAAATACATTAAAAAAAATTTGCCCACTTTATACTCTTCAAATTGTTAAAAAGAGAGAAAGTCATAAATTGCCACATGTGAACACACGTGGGGAAAAGGGAACTTTCAGTGCTGGGAGTATAGGTTGGTGAAGTTATTCAGGAAAGAAATTTGGCAATGCTTTCTGAAATTAAGTATGCATAGCCTAAGATCCAGCAAGCCCCCTGCTGAATACATATACTCCCCTAAGGAACCCAGGCATAGTTCTGCAACAGTGCATGTACAAGAATCCTCCATGCAGCCCCTTTGTGGACAGAAGTTCTTGAATATCACTCATGGACCCATCTCCACTGTTATGTGTAAGTAATATGTGGTGGGTGAATACTATGAAGTAATGAACTAGAAATGTATACAGTAACATGGACTGATGATAAAAGAAAATATATTGTTGAAAGAAACATGTAAGAAAGGGAACCAGATCTATAGCATTTAAGTAAATTTTAAAACATTCACAAAACCAAATACTATGTATATTTCAGGATATATATATATATATATACATATATATATATACATATACATATATATATGGCTAAGTGCATAAGTCACTTAGGCTCTTATATATCAAACACATTACACTGATGCCTTTAGAGCAGCGGTTCTCAACCTGTGGGTCGAACAACCCTTTCACAGGGATCGCCTAAAACCATCGGAAAACACATATATAATTACATATTGTTTTGTGATTAATCACTATGCTTTAATTATGTTCAATTTGTAACAATGAAATTGGGGGTCACGACTACATGAGGAACTGTATTAAAGGGTCGTGGCATTAGGAAGGTTGAGAACCACTGCTTTAGGGGGAAGGTAGAGAGGTGGAGATGAAGAGCAGTAAAGTGGGAGACATGTAGGAGTGTGGGGAGAGATGGCAATGTGTTATGCACCTTCCTGGTTAACACGGAGCCTGCTTGTGGCTCTGCATCTGATCCATGGATTTAAATTAAGAAGACAAGTTGACCCTGCCCAGAAGACTCCATTTAGAGAGTGAGGACAGTTTACAAATCCCAGAACAATAAACAGCAATGCAAGATCCAAATCTCCCTTGCCCCAACCTGGGAGCTGAAAGATACATACTGGCCATGGTAACCTAGATGATAAAACTGATGTGATACCAGAAAACATAAAGATTTGGTCTTCTTCCCTGATTCTCAGCAAAACATTCTACAACCCTTGGAATCTCCTGAATATAAGTGTGTTTTGTATGGCAATGAAATGACTCCTGAGCAGGCCTTTAGAGAGCTTGAGAATGGGGACTGGTCACCAGAAAAACCAAGCCATCAATGAAGACTTTGAACCTTTCAGCCTCCCTCCAACCCCCACCACCTCTGCCCTCACCCCCTTCAACCTCTGGAAAGGAGGAGAGAATTGAGTTCAATCACCAATGGCCATCAATTTAGTCAATTTTATCCACATATTGAAACCTTGACCAAAATATCCCTACATGATGGGATTTGGAGAGTTACTAAATACATTGATGTGCTGGAAAGAGCATGGTGAGCTCAGATATATTGCCCTATGCATCTCTTCCATTTGGTTGTTCCTGAGTTGCATCCTTTATAATAAACCAGAAAACATAAGAAAATTATCTTCTTGTGTTCTATGAGTTGTTCTAACAAATTATCAAGTTTATAGCTATTTGTTTTCAAAATTATTGGTGGCCCAGGACTTGCAACTGGCATCTTAAGTGAGCACAGTCTTGCAAGACTGAGGGATCTGATGCTAACTTCAAGTAGGTAGTGTCAAAACTGAATTGACTTGTTGGACACCCAGTTGGTGTTAGAGAATTGGAGAAGTAGTGTCAGAGGGAACCACAGAACCAGCCAGATTAGTAATTGGTGGTTAGGGAATGAAGGATTTTCCAACTTACTGTGATAATCACCTAAAAATAGTCTGATATTGTTTATGTCAGTCAGATGTATTAATGAAACTCTGGACTGTAAAGCAATGGTGTGTGTTGAAGATCTCTACCAGTTCCAAGTATGCAACACACCAATGTGAAATAACCTTCAAATTCTAATTCCCTCCCCTTTGTGGCAGCAACAAGGGGCCTAAAAGTTACTTATTAAATAAAATATGTTCCCAGCTCCCCAAATCAGTTTTGACTGGATTGGGCAGGATTTACTTCTGACCAGAAATTTTACTAACACACTGTTTTATCTTCATACTTTCCACTGGATAAAGAAACAGAAAAAATTAGCAGGTCTAGTGCTGATAGAGTATTTGGTTTGTTTTTACTCAAGCTGCTTTCATAATAACAAAATAGGCTCTCCACATCTTGTTTTGGAAAACCTGGTCTTGGCCAAGATTTGTAGATTTACTTAATTACCAGGTGTGCTGAAGCCTGCTTATTCAACAATGAACACTTTGTGGACTGCCATTATAACTATAAAGATTCTTTATACACCTAGAAGTTATGTCCTCTTGTAACTCCATGGGAATTCAGTCAATAAGAAAAAGAAAACAAATATTCTATACAAGATATGAAATGCAGGCCATAAACACAGGTGTGCAAAATGCAACTTTATTATTCCATAATCATTTGTTTTCGAGTTTGGGCTCCCAATTCTTAAAAGTCAACTCAGGGTTGTGTCTAAAGTCTCGTGTTAGGTCTTAAGAGGGGGTTGTGACCCTCAGTGTTGCTTGTGCTCATATGCATCTTCTGAAACATCAGCATCCCAGTGGGCTGGTGAGATGCACTGTCCTCTCCTCTCCTCTTCTCCTCCTCTCCTCCTGCCCTCCCTCCCTCCTTCTCTTTCCCCTATATAATAAAAGCCTAATATGCTAGGTGACTAACCATTCATTCGACCGTTCGACCAGTTGCTATCACGCACACTGACCACCAGTGGACAGGTGCTCCGACCAGTAGGTTAACTTGCTGCTAGGGTCTGGCCAATCGGAACTGGGTGAGATGGGCCAGACATGCTCTGGAGCCCTCCCAAGATCCCTCCCCAGCTGGCCAACCTCCCGCGGTCCCTCCCTGGCCAGCTGGCCCCAATCAGGCCCAATCGGGACTGGGAGAGATGGGCCAGACATGCCCTGGAGCCCTCCCACGGTCCCTCCCCGGCCCTGATTGTGCACTGGTGGGGTCCCTCGACCTGGCCTGTGCCCTCTCGCAAAACAGGACCCCTTGGGGGATGTCAAAGAGCTGGTTTTGGCCCAATACCCGCAGGCCAGGCCAAGGGGCCCCTCCGGTGCATGAATCCGTGCACCGGGCCTCTAGTATATTAGTGAACCGGTGTATGAATTCATGCACACTGAAAGGAAATTAATTAGAAAAATATTTTAATATCGCTATTCGCCCTTTCTCTATAATAGAAGTGTCAACCAAATTCACAATCAACAATGACAGATCAAAACACACGCATGTGATTGGCACCAGTGAGAGCTTTATATATATATAGATAAACTTGCCTAATTAGATCTGCTTTCTGATTTAGCTAAACTTTTTCCAGCCCAGTGAAGCACCCCTACTTCTCTTTCAGGTAATTGTCAGCAACACAGCAGTAAATATCAACATGAAGCAGATTATTATTGTAGATCATGCAGGGAGAACAAAGGGTAAAATATTTAACTGCAGCAGTGTTTGACTATATTCTGCACAGTGAGAAAACGTGAAATCATTTTCAAGTTCCACCATTTCTTACTTCTTTTCAGTTGGGTCAAGTTTCTAAGCTTTCTAAATCTCCGTTTTCCAACCAATGAAAAGAAAATAGGATTCCACTGAGTCTCCTATCTCCCTACTCCAGGACTTCTGTGAGGACCAAATGAGATGAGGCACGGGAAAACGCTTCATAGACATTTGGTTAAAGGGTGAAATGTTTCCACATGGCTATAAAGCAAGTCATGTTCTTGAGCTGAAGAAACTCCAAGGAGGCTAGTCACTAGGGAGAGGAAGCCGGGCATTGCTATGTGACGTCATTACCCAGTACCCACAGACACCATTTCGGAGCTGGGCTGGGCTGGGCTGTGGGCCGCATTTTGTTCCAATGGGTCTCAGCAACGTTGGCTGTGACTTGATGGGCTGTCGCTTCAGGGTGGTGCCGGGGCCTGTGTCCCACTTGGGGGAAGCCAAGTGTTGCTTTGTCAGTGCCAGGTCAGCGGTGCCGTTTCTCTGTAAATGGCCAGTGCGCATCACAGCAGCTCCTGTGTTGCGCATCTGCCCCCTGGTGGTCAGTGCGTGTCATAGCGACCAGTCAGATGGTCGGACATTTAGCATATTAGCCTTTTATATATATAGATATATATGAACATGGACAAGGAAACATGTGCTCCTGCTTCTACTAGCAGTCACCTTGTGACTCAGAGCAGCCAGCCCAAAGTAAGTCACATGGGGAGAGTGGAGCATGATACAGAATTAGACCTGAAGGTCCTGACCATGCCGTGCCTTCAGCCTATGCTTCCACTCTGGACTTTCAGCTATAGAAACTAACAAATGTCCTAATTGTAAGCTTGTTTGAATTAGGCTTCCAGTTACTAGAACCTGAACATATGTTGCCAAATCTAGTACCTTTCCCAGAACCACAGAGGCAGTACCTTTCACTCTAACTGGCTTAGCCTAATTGGGGGTCACTTCTGGAACAGGGAGGGAGTCAACCTCATTTAAACCACATGGCTAAAATGTCCAGTCACAGTGTACATGTTTGACATGAAACATTACTTGACCATATTTTTTAATTTAGAGAAGGAAAACATGGACTTGGAAGAAATACTTACTACAGCATATCCAAAAACATTGGGAGTAAGAGAGGTAACACTATTTTATTCTCCAAACTCCTATTCAAGTAACTGATCTAGTTTATCTCTTTAGGATTAGCACCAGATGTATCAAAAAATAATACACAGAGTTAGTGCCTTCATTTTCATAGGTATAACATCTGTTTTTCTGGCTATTTACCTGGGAAAGGACAAACAAAGCAGTAAAGCAGCTGTTTAATGGCAAAACAAACTAACCAACAAATACTGGGCCACCAACAGCACATTTGAAATAACGCAATGTGGCCCCATCCTCAAGCCACTTGTCCCTGTTGAGGCATAGACTGAGGTTTAGGGGCTTCCAAGCTGCTCTGGGGAGGAAGAGCCAGCAGAAGCTACAAACTGGCCATTCACAGACAAATTCAGCCCATAGTTCTGTCTTGTTTTACATGCACAGCAAGCATATTATATCCAAAGGCTAACACGGGCCAAATAAACAAGGTTTAAGTTTATGTGGGCTGCAAAAAAACAAAAGCTTCAATTTTCATAGACACGTAGGTTTATTTTGATAGAGACATGCTGAATACAAAGGGCTAAAATAAATGAGTAATCGTTAGCATAAAATAATAGAACATTTTAATAAAAATTAATATTTTTTCTTGAACATTAACTTACCAGACACTGAATAACTACACAAATTAATAAGCACAACGCAAATAAACCTATCTTTCTTGTTCTCCAAAAGCAAAATATTTCCTGTTGCACACACCAAACAAGTCAGTACAAGACTAATGACGTGACAGTCGGCTGCTAAAATATTCACTTCTAGTATTAGTGGAGAGAAATGGTGCGCCTGCACGTAAGACAAGTAAGGAAAATGAATGTGACACGATTATAATAGTCAGGCATTAGCAAATGTTGTAATTCGTTATTAATAATTATGTATAACAGGATATTATAAAAATTAAGTTACAAAATTTTTATTAAAACATTTCTTACATACCATTATATTGGCTGGGCCACAAAAATATTCGATGTGGGCCACATGCAGCCCATGGGCCGCGAGTTTAACATGCTTGGTGTACAGTGTATAGTATTAAAATTATCATCATCAACACTACTGATACCACCTTTAAAACCAGCCTATTTCACATAAAAATCTGGATTTTGATTTCTCTTTAAAAAATGGAAGCTCAGTTGTAATTGAGTCCCTATTTTCACATGATAACAACTGGGCAGAGTAAACACACAAGCTCCATTTTACTATACTTCCCACCAATCCCTATTACTCTTCGATAATTCATCACCTTTTTCTTCTTTTTAGCCCCTTTATGCATTTGAGTTTTCATGATCTGAGTCTGGCAGCTGCTGGGTGGTTGGAGCCACTGCTACATCTCTGTGATGCTGGTGAGCATCTCCTCTTACTCCCAGAGCTGCTACCACATTCAGTCAATCAGTTATCTCAGAACCCCTTTCTTTCCCTCTTAACCCAGTTGAATCTTTGCAGCATAAAGGTTTCTTATTAATACACTGAAGAAGATAGATTACATGAGCTGCCATGGGGTCTAACATAGGGGATGAAGTTTCCACAATATGTCACTCTAGTGCTGTTGAGAAATCCATCCAGCCTGGATGGGAAGCATGTTCTAATCTCATCGTTTCTTCCCAACACCTGGTGCTGTAAGGGTATGCTTTCCCTCCCTATAACAACACAGATACTAGAAGGGAAATTATTTCTGCTGACAGGGGGAAGCAGAGAAATAATCCAGAAGGACCAAACAAAAGTATCCTGTACATTCCAGGAATAAAGTATGTCCTTCCTCATTTACCACTTCAGCTTCCCTTCCCTAACAAATGCAGGGATCCTTCCACTGGAAGGTTTGGTTTCTCCTGTTTTTGAGGGCCCACTCTACAGTTTTCACATTTACTCTTTTTATTTTAACATGGAACTCTGTAAACAATCAAAGGCAGTGATCATTATCCCTTTGAAAACAATAGCTTTGGGACAGAGGAGTCAATTGTTTCACCCACGGCTCCATTTCTTAGCAGGTGAGGCTATATCAGAAGTGGGTTCTGCAGAATTCGATTCCATTGCTCTTCCCACTGAATCGTGCCTTGCTACTCACTCTATCCCCCTTGGATAGAACTACTACTGCCACTACTGCTTTGTATTTAAGTAGTGATGCTAAAGGGAAAAAAATATGATTTTTAAAAGTAAAGAATGAGAACTAAAACCTATCCTCCTCAGACTATTCCCAAAAAATTCAAGAGGAAGGCACACTTCTAAGCTCTTTCTATGAAGCCAGCATTACCCTAATTCCATAACCAGATAAAGACAACACAATGAAAGAGAACTACAGGCCAATATTCCTGATGAACATAGATGCTAAAATCCTCAACAAAATTCTAGAAAATCGGATCCAGCATTATATCAGAAAGATCATACACCTTGACCAAGTAGGATTTATTCCAGGGGTGCAAGGATGGTACAATATCCCCAAATGAATAAACATGATACATCACATAAACAAATTGAGAGACAAAAATCACATAATCGTATCAATCGATGCAGAAAAAGCATTTGACAAAATCCAACACCCTGTCTTGATAAAAAAAAAAAAACAACTCTCAGTAAAGTGGGAATAGAGGGAGCATACCTCAACATAATAAAAGCCATATATGACAAACCTACAGCCGACATCATACTCAATGGGCAAAAACTAAAACCATTTCCCCTAAGAAAAGGAATAAGACAGGGCTGCAAAGTTTCACCACTCCTGTTTGACATAGTACTGGAAGTGCTAGCCACAGCAATCAGAAAAGAAGAAGAAATTGGAAAAGAAGAAGTAAAATTGTCATTATTTGCAGATGACATGATACTGTACATAGAAAACCCTAAAGACTCCAACAAAAAAAAATATTAGACTTAATAAATGAATTTGGCAATGTAGCAGGATACAAAATTAACACCCAGGAATCTATGGCCTTTTTATACGCCAATAATGAACTCACAGAAAAAGAAACTAAAAAAACAATCCCATTTACCACTGCACCAAAAAAATTAAGATACCTAGGAATAAATTTAAGGAGGTAAAAGACCTGTACTCAGAAAACTATAGGACATTGAAAAAAGAGATAGAGGAAGACATAAACAAATGGAAGAACATACCATATGTTATAGTAATAAGTTTAGTTAGTATAAGATAGTATAATCAAATTTCATTTCTTTATTAGAGTGAATTTTAAACTTTACTTAGAAGAGGAACTTAATTTGTGTGTGTGTGTGTGTGTGTGTGTGTGTGTGTGTGAGAGAGAGAGAGAGAGAGAGAGAGAGAGAGACCCTGATAAGTAACTTGTAACGCCCTGCAAGCTAACTCCTGACAAATAACTTGTAACTCCTGACCAACAATTCCTAGCATGTTAACTCCTGATAAGTACCTTGTAACCCCCTGCGTGTATATCCTGATAAGCCCAGAAGGCCACCGGAGCACACTGATATGAGACACTGAAGATGCCCAGCTTCAAGAATTTAAGGAGAGCAAATCTGCTGCGGTTCAGACGTTTGTCTGCCCTCCACAGACAACCGTTCTCCTCCCCCCTGGAACTGCCAAACTGCGAAACTGCCATTCTTGCTCTGCCTTGAGCCCAGACTGTTAAGAGGCCTCTCTTCGAGTCAAGAGACCGAGCTCCTTGCCGCGGCGTATTTTGACGACCTCCATGTGTCTCCTCTGTCAGCAAGTGTCTCCGGGTGGCCTGCCAAGGACTGAAACCCATCAGCTCTCTGGTAAATAAACCTGTGTGCTTTCTTGCATTGTTTATCTCCTGTGTCTCTCTCTCTCTTCTTAGTTTTTGGTTAAGCTCGGCCATATTAATTAATAGTAAGTACCCTTTGACGTTTGTATTGGTATATCCAAATGAAACGCTCTGGGTCACCTGTGCATACGTTCCTATAGATAACTGGAACACCATGCTCATAGATTGGTAGAATAAACATCATTAAAATATCCATACTACCAAAAGCAATCTATAGATTCAATGCAATCCCCATAAAATACCAATAGCATATTTCACAGACCTAGAACAAACTCTCCAAAAATTCATCTGGAATAAAAAAATTAAAAAAAAAGACCCCGAATAGCCACAGCAATTCTGAGAAAGAAGAACTAAGTTGGAGGGATTACAATAACGGATATCAAGCTATATTTCAAAGCCACTGTTCTCAAAACTGCCTGGTACTGTCACAAGAACAGACATATAGACCAATGGAATAGAATAGAGAACTCAGAAATTGACCCAAGCCATTATGTTCAATTAATATTTGACAAAGGAGGCAAGAACATACAATGGAGTCAAGACAGTCTTTTAAATAAATGGTGCTTGGAAAATTGATCAGATACATGCAAAAAAATGAAACTAGATCACCAACTTATACCATACACAAAAACAAACTCAAAATTGTTAAAGGACTTAAATGTAAGATGGGAAACCATAAAAATCTTGGAAGACTCCATAGGCAGCAAAATAGCAGACATATTTCATAGCAATATCTTCACCAATACAGCTCCTAGGGCAATGGAAACTAAGGAGAAAATAAGCAAATGGGACTACATCAAAATAAAAAGCTTCTGTACAGCAAACGAAACCACCAATAAAACAACAAGAAAGCCCACTGCATGGGAGAACATATTTGCCAATGTTATCTCCCATAAGGATTTAATCTCCAAAATTTACAGGGAACTCATACAACTTAACAAAAGGAAGATAAACAATCCAATCAAAAAATAGGCAAAGGACCTAAATAGATACTTTTCAAAAGAGGACATACAGAAGGCCAAGAGACATGAAAACATGCTCAAAGTCACTAATCATCGGAGAAATGCAAGTCCAAACTACAATGAGGTACCATCTCATACCTGTCAGAATTGCTATCATCAACAAATCAACAAACAACAAGTGTTGGAGAGGATGTGGAGAAAAAGGAACTCTCATGCACTACTGGTGAGGCTGCAGATTAGTGCAGCCACTGTGGAAGACAGTATGGAGTTTCCTCAAAAAATGGAACACCCATTTGACCCAGTAATTCCACTTCTGGAAATACATCCCAAGAAACCAGAAACACCAATCAGAAAGGACATATGCACCCCTATGTTCAAAGCAGCACAATTCACCATAGCTAAGATTTGGAAACAGCCTAAGTGCCCATTAGCAGATAAGTGGATTAGAAAACTGTGGCACATCTACACAATGGAATACTGTGCTGCTATAAAAAAGGAACTTTTACCATTTGCAAAAGCACAGATGGAACTGGAAAGCAATATGCTAAGGGAAATAAGCTAGTCAGAGAAAGATAAATATCACATGATCTCATTCATATGTGGGATATAATGAACAACATAAACTTATGAACAAAAATAGATCCAGAGACTAAGAAACACTGATCAGATCTTCCAACCTGAGAGAAGGCAGGGGAAGGGGGGGGTGGTAAGAGATCAACCAAAGGACTTGTATGCATGCATATTAGCATAACCAATGGACACAGATACTGGGGCGGTGGGGGCTTGTCCTGGGGGGCAGGAGTGGGGGGAGGGGGGCCAATCAGGGAAGAAGGAGTCATATGTAATCTTTAAGCAATATATATATATAGAGTGATACAAGTATGCCTTTTTTTTCTGAAATGCCACTTGATTAAATAACAAAACACTAAAGTGTATGGATGTGTTGTCCTTGGTATATGGAAATAATGCTCCTGAAACATTTTATGGGGCAAGTGCTTTAAGATACATTTTTATTAGTGGTGTAAAATTTGCCTTGACTTAGGCATTCTATTCTGCCTTATCAGAGGCAGTGGTATGGCAGAGTTTAGAAACACTGTTTAAGGTGGAAACTGACAATACCAGCCCTTTAATGATTTAATAGACTTGCCCAGTCATCAATGTAACATTGAGCAAATTTCTAAGCAATGATGAGTTCGAATGGGGAGCAAAATTTAATAATATTTATTTAAATATAAGGGGGAATTAATAGGAAAACAAAGCAGTCATTCACATCAACATTTGCACAGAACTTTGATACAATTACTTCCTACCACTGGAATGATGGCTGCATGGACCACGGAAAGAAGAGAGGCCACTGAGAGAGGTCAGAATCTAGGTCTTAGATTTCAATTATATCTCAGTAACACTGTCACTTTATACAGAGTGGAGGGCATTGGCTGGAAATGACTACTCGGTTAAAGATTAATTCTAATACAAAAAACTGCCATAGAATTAACAAACTATCCAATTTTAGCTATGATTTCTAAGACAGTTTCCTTCTGTGATACCACATTCAAAGATCCATAAAGCAGCCTTTTTTGGATTTATTTCACATTTCTCTAGCAGATCCCACAGTGTTCAAAGAAGCGACAGCCAGAATTGGCACAGTGGTTTCCAGTATTTTCCTTGTATCTGAGGGGAAACAGGTTGTAAAGGGCTAATCAAATGCTGTCCTTGCAGGAGCAAGAGACAGAGATGCGGGGAAGGAAGGCACTTCCTGCCAGTCTCCACTCCCCCTCCACCAGCCCTCACGCACCTGCAGTGACCCCCAAACCTCAGAAGCTGGAGTCAACATGGAGAGGATCCAATTAATATCTGTAAGTAGACAAAGTAAAATCTTCATAAAAATACAAGAGCAACCTGGATTCATGCTTTTTAGTGGGTGAAATTCATTAGGATAATTGACTAATATATGACAAGCTGCAGCTGGTTTGCCTCCTGCTGGATCTTGGGTTTGCCCCGTGCAGAGAAAACCCCAAGAACTCGTTCAAATATGTCACTCATCCCTCTCGTGACAGCTTTCACTAAATAGTTAGGGTAGAGAGGCTCTGAATGGTGCTTTTATTTTTTTCCATCAAGTCATTCTGCATTTGCAAAATCAAGTTATTTTCAAGTGAGGGGATTTTAACTTTTTACTAAAAGTCAGAGAAAACTATGACCTGGAACAAATGTAACTTCCCCGGAATTAGTCTAGCAACCGAAGGAGTGCCATCCAGCCCTTTTCACACCTATTTAGATACAGTGGATCCTCTAGGAATAAAAAGTCTGGGATGCAGAGGCAAGCTCATAGTTACCCATAACTATGAGTAAAAACTAATAGGACGTGGAGGCTTGAGGCAAAGGGCAAGCTATTATGGCTTTAAAAGGCATAGAGTCGACTTTGTACATTAAAATAATGAAGAAAAGGGAAGAGCAAGAGTAACATTGGGGTATCGAGGCCCTGTGTGAATTCAACTAAAATACAAAAGATTTCCCACAAGACCCATAATTTGGAAGATTAAATGCATTTATGGAAGTAAAGAAAAAAAACCCATAGTCCATGACCAGCAAAGTGAGGGGCCGAGTATGAGCATCAGCCCAGAGTGCTGCAGTCCAGTATGCCCTCACACACTGAATTGGAAGAACTGAGCTAGGAGTGTCCTTACAGGGAAAACTTCCTTAAAATTTGCAACCCCTCACAGGCTGATATATTTGTTAAATAAATTTAAAATGAATTACTAGAAAAACAATGATGTGCCTAGTCAGCCGTGGGCAAACTACGGCCCGCGGGCCGGATCCGGCCCATTTGAAATGAATAAAACTAAAAAAAAAAAAGACCGTACCCTTTTATGTAATGATGTTTACTTTGAATTTATATTAGTTCACACAAACACTCCATCCATGCTTTTGTTCCAGCCCTCCGGTCCAGTTTAAGAACCCATTGTGGCCCTCGAGTCAAAAAGTTTGCCCACCCCGCAGTGTCAAGGCCAGCTCTCTGTAAAAGTGTGAAGTGCTTGCTCTTGACTTCTTGACCGACCTCATCTCAGACCATAGTTTGAAGGTGGGCAGTGGTCTGTGGATCACACTTTGAATAGCACCGGCTTACTCCACAGAGACTGATCACAAAGGATTACACGTGCAATGTATCTTTCAACTTGGCAGATGTGAGCTTTCATGGAATGACTTTTCAAAGGCAGAAATCTTGGGTCCCAGCTACCCATAAAAGTCTGGGTATTGGCAACAAAAATAAAGTTTTAAAGTTGGGGGAAGGTGGTTGTAGAGAAGATAAATGCAGGTATAAATTTGTTGAAAACAGAAATGATGCCACACAAAATAATTAAGTGACCCAACGATGCCCCTAGAGGTGCTAGGGAGAGCAGGAAAGAAGCATTTAATCCTAAATTTATATGAAACCACATGAGACCCCGAATTGCCATAGCAATCTTGAGAAACAAGAACAGAGTTAAAGGTATCAGTCTCCCTGATTTCAAACTATATCACAAAGCTATGGTCACCAAAACAATACAATACTGGCACAAAAATGGATACACATATCAATGAAACAAAATTGAGAGTTCATAAATAAACCCAGGCTTATAAGGTTAATTAATCTACAACAAGAAGGGCAAGAATATACAATGAGGAAATAACAGTTTGTTCAATAAACAGTGTTGGGAAAACTGGATAGATGCATGGAAAAAATCAATCTGGGCAACTTTCTTACACCATGCACAAAAATAAACTCAAAATGGGTTAAAGATTTAAATGTAAGCCCATAAAATGCATAGAAGAAAACATCAGCAGTAAATTATTTGACATCACTCTCATCAATATTTTTTTGGATATCTATCCCCAGGCAAGGACAACAAAAGCAAAAATAAGAATATATCAAACTAAAAGCTTTTGCAAATGAAGCCATCAACAAAATGAAAGGACAACCACTAAATAGAAAAAAATATTTGCAAATAACATATCCAATAAGAGGTTAACATCCGAAAAACATTTAAAAAACCTCATATAGCTCAACATCAAAAATACAATCTGATTTAAAAATGGGCAGAAGACATAAATGGACATTTCTCCAAGCAAGTACAGAGGTCCAAAAGACATAAAAAATGCTCAACATAAGTAATCATCAGAGAAATGCAATTAAAACCACGATGAGATACCACCTGTCAGAATGGCTAGTATCAAAAAGATAACAAATAACGAGCAATGGCAAGAATACAGAGAAAAAGGAACCGTCATGCACTGTTGGTGGGAGTGTAGAATGGTGCAGGCACTATGAAAAACAGTATGAAGACTCCTCAAAAATTAAAAATAGAACTATCAAATGACCCAGTAATTCCACTTCTGGGCATTTATCTGAAGAAACTAAAAACACTAATTGAAAAAGATAAAAGAACCTCTATGTTCACTGCAGCATTATTTACATTAGTCAAAATACCTGCATATTCATCAACATATGAATAAAGATATATATATGTCTTTATATATATATATATATATAAAGACATATATATATATATATATATATATATATATATATAATCTCACACACACACACTAATAAAAGGGTAATATGCTAATTAGACCAGGTCGACTGGACATCTTCTGGACATTCGAATTCCTTCTGGACAAAGCCACGGTGGCAGGGGCCGAGGCAGAGGCAGTTAGGAGCGATCAGGCTGGCAGGGGAGCAAGCAGTTAGGAGTGAGATCAGGCCAGCAAGGGGGAGCAAACAGTTAGGGGCCAGATCAGGCCGGTGTGGGGGAACAAGCAGTTAGGGGGTGATCAGGCCAGCAGGGGAGAGCAGTTAGGGGGCAATCAAGTTGGCAGGGGAGCAGTTAGGCGGCAATCAGGCAGGCAGGCAGGCAAGCAGTTAGGAGCCAGCGGTCCTGGATTGTGAGAGGGATGTCCAACTGCCGGTTTAAACCAGCAATCATACATCCCCCGAGGGGTCCCAGATTAGAGAGAGTACAAGCCAGGCTGAGGGACAACCCCCCCTCCCCCTGCACGAATTTCATGCACTGGGCCTCTAGGGGGGAGTGGGTATATATATATATATATATATATATATCTATGTATGTATGTATACACACACACACACACACACACACACACACACACAATGGAGTATTATTCAGGCATACAAAAGAATGACATCTTGCCATTTATGACAACATGAATGGAGCTAGAGAATATTATGCTAAGTGAAGTAAGTCAGACAGAGAAAGACAAATACCATATGATTTCACGTATGTGTGGAACCCAAAAAAACAAAACAAAATATAAACAGATTCATAGGTACAGAAAACAAACTGATGGTTGCCAAAGAAGAGGGCTGTAGGGTGAAAAACGTAAAGGGGAATAAGAACAAACTTCCAGTTATAAAATAAATAAGTCACAGGGATGTAATGTACAGCACAGGGAATCGAGTCCACAATATCATCATAACTTTGTACTGTGACAGATAGTTACTGGAGATGTGCTGATCCCATTGTAAAGTATGTAACTGTGGAATCACTAGTTTGCATATCTGAAACGAATAGAACATGGTATGCCAACTATATTTTTAAAAAATAACTTAATTTTTTAGAAAGCATAAATGATGAGTGAGTCGCAGGAAGAGTGCCCATAACAGTAAGGCAAGACGCAGATCACCATGGACATTGTCTGGGTGGTGGTTTTGTCTAGTACCTGACCTGAAGCCGGAATCTGACTCAGAGCAGGACAGCATTGCCTGAGGCTCTCTAGCAATGAGGAGGCCATCCTCGATACCTGCCAGGAGGCTGAGAGAGGGCTCAGCTCTTCCATTTACACAAGTTACCCATCATTGCCCTGTATCTATTTTCCTGATATCGTGAGTCACGGGTTGTCTCTTAATTTTACTTATGTGTTTTGCAAGCTTCGCAGCATCTCCGTTTATTAAATCTTCTTTCTGCTTCTTCCCAGAAGCTCCTCTTTAAAAACACATAAACAGTTCAATGTGAAAATTAGCTGTGGTTGATTTACAATTCATTTTGGAAGAGCAGCTTTTAAAAAGACAGAGGGAATTAAGCTGGGAGTTAGGCTTGAGATGTACGTGCCTCCCTCGGCTTTTGAATTAGATGAGTTTAATGGGAATGTGGACATCAGGGCTGGGGGTAGAGGATAAAAATCTATTGACCCTGCTGATACTAAACATTCCAGCTGTGAGTGGAATTCGTTTTGGAATACATAAAGTGAATGAGCCTGGGCAGGCTTTGAAGCACCATTAAAAAGACCTGGCCTCTCTCTACCTTCATCAGTCCACCAGGTTTCTCTTCTGCTGAAACACTGCTCTTTCTCAAAGAGAAGCTCAAATCCCAAAGCCCTTCATTGTAGCCATCAATGGAAAGTAGTTTTGAAATTGTCATTGTAGTCCCTCCCTGTGGAGGACCAACACTCCCTCCAAACATTGACCGGTGGAGTTTTCTACCTGGGTAGCAGGTGGTGCTCCTGCAGCCCACATAAGGAAGCCGTAGCCCCAAGTAGAGCACACGCATGGAAGGATCCCAGAATTTAAAGACCTGAGAGACGGGGAGAGTCTGCATTATTTCTTCATCTACGTTGTTGTAAGTGGTGTTAGCATACCTACGAAATCACACAAAGAGAAAGTTTGAGCAGAATTCTATGAGGAGAAGGGAAATCGGGCTTGAGACAAGAAGGTGAAAGGAATGTCAAAAAAGTAACTTGAAAGAATCTGCTTCAGCAATTTAGCTTTGATTACAGTGAAAATACTTCCCCCGGCTACGTAAGGCAGTTTCTGACAAGTTTATTTTATTTTTAAAAGATTCAAAATTATTTCAGGAGACAAAATCAGTATCCATAAGAAGAGGAAAAAAAAACCCTGCTTCTAATAATAAGGTCATGCTTTCATATCTTTATTTCAGAAGAATTGCCCCAAAAGATGATGCGGGTCATGCAATCCCGGATTCGGAGCTTGATAGTGACACCCCAGGGACATGCCTGAAGAGCTTGGATGTGCTGTGTGAGGTCACCCGGAAAGGGCAGACTGGTCCCAGCTTCTCTAAGAAGCCTCAGTCACTGAAAGAAGCCTGCAAACACTACTGGAGTTCATTATCATCTTCTGGTGTTTCACATATTTAAAAGATTACTTTCTGCTGTTATTCTTACTCTTTTCTGTTTACATTGCTAAATTTTTAGATTTAATAGACAAGTCAATTTTTGTAACCCTTTTCAGAATTTATAAATTTAAACCATGTCTCTTTAAATTTTAAAACCTTCAACCTTCTAGGATTTGAGAAAAAAATTTGTTTTTAATTTCTTCACACATGGCATCTGTCTTCTCATTTTAGTTGCCCTTTTATGGAACCTTTCTGGTTCCAGCATTCAGAAATTAAAGATACGGTTTAACATTGTGACCATACCTCTTATTAGCTGTATCCTTCGGGGCAGCTCTAATTCTACAGAGCCGAGGACTCCCTCACACTAGGTCCTCATTTCCTTTAAGCAATCTAATCCTTCTGCTGAGTACTTTACTTTCCGGTGTAGTAAGATAGTAAGATAATACACACACACACACACACACACACACACACACACAGGAGCGCGGGCTCAGCAAAGCCCTGTACTTGGCATTTTTGCATATAGTTTCTCTTTTAATCCTGAAACATTACTGCCATGCATATTTTACCATCCTCATTTTACAGTCAAGAAAATTGAAGCTCTGATGGGCAAAGTAAATTGAGCAAATCCATACCACTAGTAAGTGGTATAGTCACAATGTTAAACAGTCTTCTGGTCTCTTCACTAACTTTTCATTTTCTTTATTGCATCCAGGAAACACATACAGTGTAATAAATAACTATAGAAGAATGTCATGATACCACTAGCCAGATAAACAATAGACTACTGCCCGCAACTTGGTGAAGCACTCCATGTGCCCTTACAATGATCGCATCTTTTCTCTCCAGAGGTAATACCAGTTTGATTCCTATATTGAGATTCTTGGAGCATTTTATAGTTTTATCAACACAAAACACACCCCTAAACAACATAATTAAGTTTGGCCTATTTTTGAAATTTACAGGAATGGAACCATATACTATGAATTATTTTGTCCTGATTTATTTCTAAATTTGTGTATGTGCTACTTTCTATGTATATCGTTCATTCATTGACATTGTTGTGCAATAGTCTACTCTATGCAGGGCTGATATTCAGGAACATGTCTGCCCATTGCAGCTACTTTCAGTCAATGTCATTCTGATTGGACCAGCTCCTATTCAGATTGCTTAGTGCAAGTTATAACAGTTAAAACACCACTCTGATTGTGTGTATATATCACAATACATTTATTCCATTTTACTGTTGAGAGATATCCCTCAATTTCATATGAATATTTACTGTTATTTATTTCTATGATAAAAGGAGGCTTGAATGGAAATGCCTACCTCATCAGAGAACCCATATTTCTACCTATAATAATTTATATAACCTAACCTTCACTGGTTTGTACTGTGTATCTACAGAATGATGCAACCACTGCCACTACCTAATTCCATAACATTTTTATCATCCCCAAGAGAAACCTTCTATCAATTTGCATTCACTTCCTACTCTTACTACCCTAAACTAGGCACCTAGAAATCTATACTTTGTCTCCATGGAGATCATGGATGGACCTGGAAAATATTATGCTAAGTGAAATAAGCCAATCTGAGAAGGACAAATATCACACGATCTCACTTATTTGTGGAATCTAATGAACAAAATGAATTGACCAACAAAATAAGACCCAAAGCATGGAGGCATGAAATAGACTGACATACCTCAATGTGGGAGTGGGGAGACAAGAAGAAATAAACGGAAGAACTTATATATTTACTGGTGCACGGATTTGTGCACATTGAAAGGAAATTAATTAGAAGAAATATTTTAATATTGCTATTCGCCCTTTCTCTATAATAGAAGTGTCAACCAAATTCACAATCGACAATGACAGATTGAAACACACGCGTGCAACTGGTGCCAGCAGAGCTTTATATGTATCACGCATGCACAAGTCAACTTAGCCTTTTATAGATATAGATAAACTTGCTTAATTAGACCTGCTTTCTTGGCAGCGTTGGCTGCAATTTGATGGGGTGTCACTCCAGGGTCGTGGCGGGGCCTGTGTCCCACTTAGGGGAAGTTGAGTATTGGTTTGTCGGCGCCAGGTCCATGGTGCCAGCCAGTGCACATCACGGCAGCTCCTGTGTTGAGCGTCTGTCCCCTGGTGGTCAGTGCACATCATAGCAACCAGTCGGACGGTCGGACACTTACTATATTAGCCTTTTATATACAGTGGGGCCTTAACTTACGAGTGTCCCGACTAACAAGTTTTTCGAGATACGAGCCATCTCTCGGCCGATTTTTTGCTTTGAGTTGTGAGCTAAAATTCGGGTTACGAGCCAGCTTCAGATACTCCACTGCTGGTTGGCGCAGCGAACGTCACAGTGAACACCACAACATCAGCCCAGCATCACGTGTCTCACTCGTTCACTTTTTGATTTGACATACGAGTAATTTGAGTTACGAGCTCTGTCACGGAACAAATTAAACTCGTAAGTCAAGGCCCCACTGTATATACTAGAGGCCCAGTGCACAAAAGACCTGGAGAGGTGGGCAGGGGCCTGGAGGAGGGGAGTAAAAGGTGGGGATGGGAGATATCTGTAATACAATAAACAATAAAAATTTATTAAAAATAATAATTTAAAAATTTATGAAACTGTTGTCACCAAATTTTGATGGAGTTTTTAAACAATTTTAAAACATCTAAGCTCTTAAGTAACATAATTTATAGACTCCTCTAATACTTTCACTTGACTCCATACCTGAAACCTATTCACTAGGCCCCTATTCACCTGAGCTCTAGAGAACATAAAAGACAGAAAGGGAATTAACATTTACTGAACACCTACCATATGGCATGTGTTGCTTTATATCATCTATTAAAATTATTGTGAGAGGTGAGTTCATTTGTACAAATGAGGAAACAGAAGATGAGAAAAGAAACTCAGAGAACTTAAGCAACCTGATCGTGGTGACAATGACCTGTAAGAAAGGGAGCAAAAAATGGAGTACAAGACTGGAACCCAACTTCAAAGTCCACAGTATTTCACTATACCCGGGAAATTTGCTGATCCCTGGCCTGTCTTTCTTACAATAGCAACACAAATTCCTGTTACATTCAAACAAGTTAAAATTGAATATTGGACATCCCAGTTCTAAATTCTTACCTGAGCTGCTCTACTGTAAGATTTAGTCAACTCTTCTTGTTTCCTCTGTGCCCTGTCATCATCTCTATTGACTCTTGACCTTTCCTTCACTACCATATTCCTCTTGATTTTCTCACGTAAGCCTATTTCTCTCTCTGTCTATCATGGAGACATGTTACTTCCCTGAAAATTATTCACAGTTAAATAGAAAAAACTCCATAGAACTGCATTCTTGTCCCATCTTTGCCATGTTCTCACCGAGAACTGAACCTCAGATTGCTCAAGTTCTGAATGAAACGGAAAGAGTAAAAAGAATACATACATCAAGACTTGTTGTGAAGCACAAATAAGAGAAAAGAATAAAGTGCTTTATAAGCTTTAAAATGTTATAAACAGATTATCATTGCATATACACCACCCATTTGGGCTTCGCGCAAGCAGGCACTGCTCCATTTCTGCTTAGGCAAAATTCTACATTCCTGCCTGAGTGAAATTTTCATACTTCATCGTTGTTCTAAGCATCATCAAGAAAAAAATGAAGAAGATGGAAAAAATAAATAGTTGAATGCCAAGAACATCCCCAAAGGAAACAGCCATTCTCTTTAAACAGGGAGAAAACAGCATTTTACAACTCAAAGCTCTAGTTTCCCCCTTTAGGGAAAGACAGCAAGCTGTGAAGTACCCGGGCTGGCTGGCAACAAATTCACGAATCACAACAATTACCTATTTCTTTTGGATATTGGATCTGCAAATTATCCACCAAAGTTCAGACTGGACAGCTGCTACCTGACTTCATTTAATATACAACATGGAATGCTTTTGGCAGAGAACTGGTTTCTCTTTCCCCACCACAAAAAAAAAAATGGAAAATGAATTGGAAGTGTCAAAGGTTCAGAAATACCCAAGGCAAAAAAAACAATGAATCGCTGAAGTAGTAATTAGTAAAAATGTATTGTGCACAAACTAAAAAGACAATTTGTAAACCGGGAGCACTCAAACCAAAATATGGGATGAGGATCAGGGGTGTATTGCTATAAAGCAGCTTACAGAGAGAGAAGACAGTGACTGTTTCTTCTCTACAGGGATTGGTTACAATGTTAGAATCTGCAGTGATTACCTCATATTGACATTGGGAAACAGTTCAGGTTTTGCCTACGATTTCCAGAGGTACTAGTATAAGCAAGCAATGACCAAGGTCAAGTTAGTCTTGCAACATAAGCTAAATTCAGCTTTATTTGTATGACTAAACTGGTCCTGTCTGCTCAGGAAAACTTCAAGGTTGGCCTATGTTTGCTTTTTTATTTTAAGAGAAGACTTCACTAAGAATTATTAAAACATTTTAAAAAAAACTGTATCTCTAGGTGTTTGCGTCATGGATTAACTGTTGAGTGTTAATTACTGGGTCAAGGAAAAGTGCTACTATAAAAATGTATGATTAGTTAAAGGTGGATTAAAAATAAGAGAACTGATCAGTGAGGACTAGAGATGTTAGCTGATTAAAAGAATAACGCGTGTGTGTGGTTTTTTTTTAATCTGTATTTAATTTTGGCTTATATATGAGAAGAGACATATGGAACTTGGGTGTTGTTGAAATTACCAGTAGCATCTGTTCATCCTTAGCTTACCCCTTAAATCAGAGATAAAATACATCGTATTACAGATATCTGGGTAAAATAGATGAAAATATGATATGCTCTATTTAATGTGCAAGTATAAAATAATACCATAATAATTCTAATTTTAGCTTGCAGGTTCTATTCCTAGCCACTAATTAAAAAATGATTAATAAATTCCTTCATTCTCTATGTAATTTATTATTTGTGATTGATGGAAGTATCAAATATAAAAGCTAAGTTTTCTATTTATATTTTTATTCAAGTAATTAACAAGAAAAAGCTAAGTAACTTGGAGATTTGAGTCAGCCAACAAATGCCCAATAAGCTGTGTAGAAATTAAGCTAATTTTTTTTAATCCTGAAAATATTTAGTATAATTAAACCAGACAAAACACCTAAAACAAAAGAAGTGGAGTTTACAAAACAATAGTGGGAGAACACTAAAGGTGCATATCAGTTATGAAATTTCACTTATCACTAGTGGAAAAGAATGACTTCCCTTAATAGAAAAAGTAATGTCCATGGATGCCAAAACAACCAGTTGATTTACATCATAATAGTGAATCCTTTGCATGAAAAAAGAAACAAACTTTTTGTTGCAATAATCCTATCACTATAAAGACAACTAAAGAAAGACAAAGTAGAATATGCAGCATTAATGACGTTCTAGAAACTGTATACAAATCAGCAATACAACAGCAACATCTAAGTGACCCTTCCTCCCTCCTTTCTTTCCAATTTTCCCTCTTTCCTTCCTTCCTTCCTAACTTCTTTTCTTCTTATCCATTTGATTGCTTCCTTCTTTCCTTCTTTCTTTTTTATGACATTTTAGAAGTCAATTTTACAGTATTTTTTCAACTTCAAGAACAGTTCTCAGCCAGTTATACAATTTTAGTGTTTCATATTTGAATAGTCCCTCTCCATTGTTTCATAACTGAAGAACTTGTTGCAAAGCAATCATGAATATGTGATCGTTACTGCTGAGTTGTTCATATTTTATTTTTAGAAACTTTTATGTATATATATATATATACACACAAATATAAATTTTAAAAATTATTTGTCTTCCAGAAAGTTCACACATTTTTCTAACAAAATCAATAATAAAAGTATGTTTAAAGTAAAGACTAACACAAATATATATATATATATACATATATATGATATTTGTTTGCATCTTCCCAATGTTGAGTCACAATATAGACATTTTGTACTCTTTTCTCTGCTGTTTGCTTTTTTTCACTTGACAGAACACCTGGATGGCTCTATAGAATGTGTGCATGTGTCTATACATTTTTAGAATGTACGGATATAAATATATCATTTTTATATTAAAGGGTAAAATCATACATGTAAGGAAGTTTTCAAAGCAGTATTTCTTTCTTTTTTGTTTTTGTTCTGTTCTTGCTTGCACTTCTACCACACTCTTTCTCTCTCCCCAGAGGTCATCTATTTTAATACACACACACACATACACACACACACACATTTAATTTACCACAAAATCATAGACTTTGATACCCAGTGATAAAGTATGATTATTTGCAAAAAAAAATTAAATGCAAGACTTTCATACAAATTTAGAAAGACAGCATATAAAAGATTTATTTAATTCATTAAAGAGGGAACTAGCAAGATAATAAAGCTGCTTCAAAGATAAACAGTTAGGAAAGGACATTAAGATGAATTTTCTCAATTAAAGGAAAGACTAATTAGTATCCTGGCAGGTAATAAAACCATAATCTTTGGTGTCTTTACCTAGTAGAAATAATTTTCTTCTAGTAGATCAAAATTTTCAAGTTAACAAGTAACTTCAGTGTCTATGTCCTAATCCTATATAATAAAAGCCTAACATGCAAATTGTCCCCTCGACCGGGAGTTCAACTGGGAGTTCGACCACTCACTATGATGTGTGCTGACCACCAGGGGGGCGACACGGGACATGGCGGACGTCGGCAACACAGCACTGGCAGTGGCAGCAGTAAAGGCGCTGCCGGCCCCAGTGAGCCCGGAGGAGAGCAAGACCACAGTGGGATGGTGGAGCAGATGAGCGGGCAGTGCCAGGCCATAGCGGGTGTGAGCGGGGAGCTGGGCAGGGGCTGATCGCCCCGCCAATCACCCCACAGAGGGCAACCAATGGCAGCGGCAGGGGTGGGGCTGCTGCCCAGCTCCCAGGTGCTGAAGGAGCCAGGCACCGCAGACGCTGACCAGTGGTGGCTCTGACACTTCCATTACAAAGGGCAAATAGCAATACTAAAATATTTCTTCTAATTATTTTCCTTTCAATGTGCATGAATCCATGCACCAGACCACTAGTCAATAATAAAAAGTGTTAAAAAAGACAAAACAAAACCATACTTAACTGAGTAAACGTGAAGATCTAATTGGCTTTATTCAACAACTCATGAATTGGGCAGTGTACCCTCAGATAGAAAGGAGCCCTAAGGCCTGGTACAACATGGCAGGCTTATAGGTAGAAGGAGGTAGGAAACAAAGGAAGCTTCTAGCAAAGAGGGGCTTATTTCAGCCAAGATCACCTTCCTGTGGGGAAGGGTGAGGGTCTATCATGCAGATTACCTCACTAGTGCTGATCAGGTAATTCCATATGGACTGGCTAAAGGTCACATTCTTAGGAGAGGCTGTAAGTGCAATTAAGTCTTGGTTTGTGACTGGGCTTAACACATGTGACTCCATTGTGTACCTGTTGTTTCTTTTTTAACAATAGGAAGTAAAACAACAGTATATCTCCTAGTCTGAGCCTAGTAGGTAATGCTTTAGTATGACATTAAAAGGACATGCAATCATCCTGTTTCCTTATTTCCTGCTGTTAAATAATTTTTCTTAACAGCAGGGTGACATCAATAGACTATGGAACTGTGCCAAGCTTGAGTCACCCTAAGAAAATTTAGACATCCCTCAGGATGACACTTTATGTTTTTCCTCTTCCTGTTAGTCATGATGACACTCCCAGACCTGTCTTTTGGTATTTACATAAATACCAAATTATATAAATTATTATATAAAAGTCAAATATGTGCTTGTTCCCATTAAGACCATGAGTTCTTCTGTTATCCTTAGTGAACATGAAAAGTAATTGCTCTAAATAGTTCATGTGAAAGCCTTTATATAACTAATGAGTTTATTATTACTGCAAATAAATCTAATAGTTATAATGATCTAAAAAGTTACGTTAATTAGCATTGCTCACTGACCAACATAAAAGAGCTTTCTGACATGGGTTTACATTTCAAAGTTGTACTAACCCACTGCATTTTTTGTAGCAAAGAGTAAATGCTCAGACACTTTTAATGTATAAATTTAATGATTTTCTTCTCTTTCTCATCTACACTAGAAGGGTGAAATCAAATATTTCTTTTCACTTCCCTGCCCATGAAGAGAGGTAGTTCTTAGTTTGCTAACAATTTGGCTTTTGTGTTCAAAGGGCTTTGACAGTCGTTGTGAAAGATCAGAAGAGATGACAGCATAAGGTAAAAGAGTCAGAAAAGAGAAATGCCTTGGGCTGGAAGGGAATTAAGAATGGCAGTGCCCCTTGCAAGCAGCCAGCCCTCAGGGTGGATAACAGCATGCACTAAGATGTGTGCACTTGCCCGGCTTTGGCAAACCTGCCCACACATGCAAAGCTAGAGAAACAGAGAGCTCCCCAATCCTGACACCACTACCTATTTGAACAATGAGAATTCTGCAGCTACTATGACAGACTGGAAGTCAGAAACCCTTCTCATGAGTTGTAGGTATCACATAAACCTTCTGAATTCTGAAGCAGGAGAGAAGGAGAAAGGTAGAAGGCTCAAGTAATAGCTGAGATAGAATGTCCTATCTGCCCTTCTGGGTGAGGTACCAAGTTCATCAATTAAGTTGTGTTAGATTAAGAAGTGATATTTTTGCCCTAGCTGGTTTGGCTCAGTGGATAGAGCATCAGCCCTTGGACTGAAGGGTCCCCACTTTGATTCCCAGTCATGGACACATACCTCAGTTGCAGGCTCATCCCTGGCCCTGTTCAGGGTGAGTGCAGGAGGCAACCAATCAATTTGTTTCTCTCACATTCATGTTTCTCCTTCTTGGAGTCTCCCCTTCCCTTCCACTCTCTCTAAAAATCAATGGAAAAATATCCTCAGGTGAGGATTAAAAAGAAGGAGGAGGAGGAGGAGGAAGAAGAGGAGGAGGAGAAGGAGGAGGAGGAGGAGGAGGAATATTTTTTGCACATTTCAGTTTACTGAGATTCAAATATGTCCTTTTTCTATACAGGTGAGGATGGTGGCTCCCAATAGTGAACCCCCATAGTTATCTATAACTCATCAGAGCCAATCTCAGCATTTGATTGGTTGGTCCCAAATCATATCTTCCAGAAATCTTTCTCTAGTGAAGGAAGTAAATGAGGATCATTCCTCTGACACATATTATAAGTCCACACAAAAACCTGTATATGAATGTCCACAGAAGCATTATTCATAATGCCCAAAATGTGGAAACAATCTAATGGTACATCAACTAATGAATGGATAAGCAAATTGTGATATATCCAAGCATTGGAATATTATTCCACAATAAAAGAGAATAAATGACTGATACTTGCTAAAGAATAGATGAACCTCTAAAACATTATATTAAGTAAGACAAGTGAGAACAAAGGCCACATATTTATAATTTTATTTATATGAAATGTCTAGAAGAGGTAAATCCACAGAGACAGAAAATAGATTAGTTGCTGCCAGAATCTGCAAAGAGAGAAGAATGGAAAGCAAGTGTTTATAGGCTTAGGGTTTCCCTTTAGGGTGATGAAATGTTCTGGAATTAGATAATGTTAACAATTGCACAACTCTCTTAGTACACTAAAAATGGAATTGTACACTTTAAAGTTGTAAATTTATGGTATGTGAATTATACCTCAATAAAGCTGCTATTTAAACAGATCATTAGACAAGGAGGTGTGGAACCTGGATTCTAACCCAGATGCTGTCCTGTTTTTATAACATGAGTGCAGACATCTTTTACTCCTTCAGCCTCAGTCTCCTCATCTGTGAAATGAAAGTGATGCATAAGTGCCCTCCCATTTCTGACAATTTATGATTCTATACCTCCATCACCTCCTTTATGAAACAGTCCTTTGCCTGTTGATCTCTCCCTGCTTTGAACTCCCATTACATGGACTACCTTGTATGACTATTTGTGCTTCATCTCATCTTCTCCGCCAGAAATGTGAGCCACTTACAGGAAGATCTGGACCATCTATGACACGACAGAGATTTAATCATTATTTAAGATGACTAGAAATATAAAATTACATTTAGAAGACACTGTGTGAAATGAAGCAATCGATCAAACAATCAAATTTTTATTTCCATGTCACCAAAATAAGGGATTGATAATTATCCCTAAACTTGACACTGATTTAATGTAAATTTTTGCCATAATAGAATCATAAATGTAATCGTTTGATATACCATATTAATCCCCTTGCTATCCTGAATACAGAGGAGATTCTGCCCTATTTTAAAATAGATTGCCTGTACCATGGCAGCTTCACTGATGTCAATATTAAACATGATAAAAATAATCCAAAAAGAAAGAAAGAGAGGTTAAGGGGGAGAGATCAACCAAAGGACTTGTATGCATGCATATAAGCCCAACCAATGGACACAGACAGCAGGGGGGCGAGGGCATGAGTGGCGGGGGGGGGGGTTATGGGGGGTAATGAGGTCACATATGTAATACCTTAATCAATAAAGAAATTAAAGATTGAAAAAAAAAGAAAGAAAATGCTTGAACCAGTGTTGTTTAATTATAATTAATCAAGTCTTTCGTATTCCAGTAGGTGTCCTGAACGCCATTGCTGTTTTTGAGCAATGAAATCTTACCAATAAGAGACCTCTGCTGAGTACACTATTATTAAATCAGTGTTGAAAGGTTAGGCCACTGTTTTCCTGCAATCACTGTTGAGTTTGCAAATTTTTAAAAGATGCCGGCCTTGCTGCTTTGTATAATTTTCCAAAATGTATGTTTGACAAGCTGAAATTTTTAGACTAAGAAGCAAGTTGAGTAAAAAATGTAACCACTACTGTCCTGCTTCTTTTTCTTTAAGTACAAAAAAATAAAAAAATAAAACAATTATCCGAAACTAATCTTCAATTTTGCATTTTTCTTCCACTGATGAGCTACATAATTTAACTCAAAAACATTTATCACTCATTAATAAAAATACAAATGGAAAAATTAGTTCTAGCCTACTAAGATTTAACTATAACCTTATAATCCCAGCACATTCCCCTTTTTTCTTTATAATTGCTAGTTCGGAATACCTGAATTCATTCCTAAATGTGCAGTTTAGAAAAATTCTTTGTAACTGATAAGAACAAACTAAAGCAGCATCAAAACATTTTAAAAACCTATGCAAAATTAAATTACATAACTGGTAACATCTGAGAACATTCTTTGTTCTACATTTTGTTTTGCATATGAGATGTACCTGAAAATCATGTTTTATAATATTAAACATGTTTTCAGCAAGTACCCACATCTCTCAGATGTACTGATTAAAGCTTCTATATAGTATTCCTATTCTTCATCTTGGGCATAATAACTTCTATCTGTGTTATCATTTTAAATTTGTATTTAATGAATATTCATTGAGTACTAACTATTCTGCTGGTAGAAATAGTAATCACACACACAAAAAAGTGAGATTTATTGAGTGCTTAATATATTACTAGCACTACACTAAATTTTTTATAATCTTATCTCAATCAACCCTAACAGCAATTCTATGAAATGGTAGTTTACTCTTACTATCCACATCTTACAAGTGAGAAATTTGAAGGTTAATAAAATGAAGTAATTTTCCCAAAGTTACATAGCTAATAAGTGTTTCAGCTGTTAGACAGTTTAGGGGTACATAAATGAAAAACATCCAGGTGTCCGAAAAGAACTTACAATCAATCTAGTGAGACCGTCAGAGAAGGAACCAAATAACAAATGTGAAGTAGGCTGTAAGTGATGACTCATGGTTAAATATGAAGCTAATCAACTTAAAGATTTTAATTTAAGAGAGATTTATTTTGTGGAATTGACTCGCGTCTATGGTGACCTAGGGAAGAGCCAATGTTACTGTTCAAGTCCAAAGGCCATCTGCTCGCAGAATTCCTTTCTGCTGGCAGAGTTTATAGTCTTTGTTTTATTAAAGCCTTTAACTGATTGGGTAAGGCCCACCCACATTATGGAGTGCAATCTGCTTTATTCAAAGTTCACTGACTAAATATTAATTTTATCTATAAATATTCCATCCCAGAAACATCCAGAATAAGGTTTGACCAAATATCTTGGGCACTGTGGCCCAGCCAAGTTGACACATAAAATTAACCATCTCAGTGCTTTAAAGTTATATTAAAAGTCATAGGCAACATACCATGCCCTATGGTCAAGAGTCCTACAAATTTATCTTCTCCAACAAAGTTACACTTTTGGTTCTGAGGGCTACATTATATTTACTATTTATTGCCAGTGTGTATCACAATGAGAGACATACAGAACATTTTTAGGAACTCTTGCTGAATTAATTTTAGTAGACTTTGCTTGAACTAAATTGAATTAAATTCAGTTTTGGCCTTTTAAAATGTCTAGGAAAAGAGTCTTCAGAATAAATAAGTACCATTGGTAAGTTCAGCAGTTTGGGGACTCATAACTCTATCAGCTTGCTTGGTTGCCCAATTTGTGGCAAAAGCTATGTATTAGTTATTTACTGCCATATCACAAATTACTACAAACCTAGCAACTTAAACCAATACACACTTATTATCTCATAGCTCCTGTGACTCAGGAAGCCACTCGTGACTTAGCAAAGTGCCTGCTTCAGGATCTCTCCCAAGGCTGCAATGAGGGGCTGGCCAGGGTTGGGATCTCTTCTGAGGCTGATTGGAGAACCTTTTTCCAAGCTCATGTGGTTATTTTCATAATCCCTTGGCTCCTTGCAAGCTGTTGGCCACACACAACCCTCAGCTTCATCACACGTGGGCCTCTCCCTACGGCGGTTTACTTTATCAAAGCCAGCAAGGGAGAGAGTTGATATGGAAAGTATACAGTAAGTATGGATATTACAATCTTGTGTAATTATGGAAATAACATCCTATCGAATTTGCCATATTCTATTGGTTTGTAACAAGGAACAGGTACCACTCACATCCAAAGCAAGGGGATTCCACAACAGCATGAATACTGGGACATCTTTATAATTAGGGGACATCTTTTGTTCCCCACACAGTTCTCTTAGGATTAGACTTGGGGTAGGGTTTTCAGAAATATCAGCCCTGTAGCTACATAAAATAAGGGTTTCTTTCAGGGTAGTCATACAAACGTTCAGGTCCTTCGGGGGCACCTAACTGGATCACATTGGGGGATGGCAGTCCAGACATGAGACCTTATGACCTACCCTACCTCAAAGGAAAAGGCTGCACACGAACCAGCCACCTCAATCCCATTGTAAGGAGGATTCCTGAGCTCTCCCCGACACCAGCCACCAACAACCCTTTCACGGGGGTCACCTAAGACCATCGGAAAACACATATATAATTACATATTGTTTTGTGATTAATCAGTATGCTTTAATTATGTTCAATTTGTAACAATGAAATTGGGGGTCACAACATGAGGAACTGTATTAAAGGGTCGTGGCATTAGGAAGTTTGAGAACCACTGCTCTAAGGTATTGAACATTACATTTTCTAAAGACTTGCTTTTAAAAAACTATTTAAACGGGAAGAAAGTGATTTCCTATTATTTAGTAAACGAAAGTGATTTCCTATTATTTAGTAAACGAAAGGTTTGGTTAATTGATCAGGGGTCGGGGTGTGTGTGTGTGTGTGTGTGTGTGTGTGTGTGTGTTTTACTATTCTGAAGAGTGAAGCACTCAGAGGGCGATTAGCTCAGTTACAGGAAACAAAAAATGAGTTATTAAACTTAGTGTGGTGATCACATCATAACATATATAAATGTCTTCGAATCGCTGCGTTGTACATCTGAACTAACATAATATTTATGTCCACTAGACTTTAATTTAAAAAATTTTTAAAGAATTTGTGCAGTGCAAGTGAACTTTCAACTCTGTAAAATTAGAAATGGCTGCACCTAATGAATAATTAAGCGATTATACCAGTGGACTGCCACAACACAAAAATCCCAACCCATTTTTATAGGAGACAGGCAAGGAGAATCCTGGTCTTGTCACTAAAAGGCCAGAGCTACATGTTTGCATTACCTGGGAGTAGGCTGGGGAGTCTTCTTCCACAGATACAACAACAAGATTAATGAAAGTAATAGTTAGCATTTACTGAGCACTCATTATGTAGCAGGAAATGCTCTTTCCGGTTTTCCCAACTTTTAGTTTGAATTTTTTTTGCATCTACAGAACACTTAAAAATGTAGTACAATGAACATGCTTATACTGTTTGCCTTGATTAACCAGTTGTTAACATTCGTCATTTCTCTAGATAGATAGATGACAGATAGAGCATAGATATAGATATATAATATATATGTATTTATACAAAATTCACTATTGAATTTATACAAAATTGACTATTCCCAGTGTCTATCACAATTAAGGACATAAAGAAAGTTTTTTAAAACTCTTATAATTGGATTAAGTTAACTTCAGTTTCTGGCCTTTTAAAATCTCTAAAAAGGAAAATATATTCAGAATGAATAAATGCCACAGATACGCCCAGAAGTTTATATATATTATAGTAAAGTATATACTATACTATATAGTATATAGATAGTAGTATACTATGTATAGTTTCATGTACACACAAAACTTTTTTGGCCAATCTATTTGAAAGTAGATTTCAGACATCGTGTTACTTTGACACTTTTTACATTCCTTGCAATAAACTGCCCAAGTTTGCAAAGCTGGCTATGGCTAGTGCTGAGCTTGGAACACTGACAGTCTACTTGGAGCCCATGGTCTCAATAACTGGGCCATTCTTATTCAGTTAGGGAAAGGTGAGACAGGTGGGACAGATAGGGTTCCTGTCCACCACAATCAGAAGAAAGCAGAATGAGAGAGCTTGGCGGTGGGGAGGGGTGGGGGAAGGGGGAGAGAAGGGGTAAAAGGTGATGGATAAAAGGTCAGAGAGATGGGAGGGAAAGGGAAGAGGAGTATTTTTATAGAAGGAGAGGTGACTGTCAAATGAGAAATGTCACTAAACATTATCTCCCACTTTTTCCTTTGATCTAGGGCAAATGTGTGTGTGTGTGTGTGTGTGTATTATACTTTGAAATATCAAGTTAAAAATTATGTCTATATATGTAATACATATATAGACATAATATATACATAATTTTTAACTGGATATTTTAAAGTATAAACCCCCAAAGGGCAGAGAGTAGGTTCTGCTTCTGCTTGCTTCGACGTGAGTCTAGCAGAGTATTGCGTGCAGCCGGGTACCCGGTCAGGCCCTTAGTCTGTCTATGATGTTAATGGGCTTATATTTCTGAGTCACTGAGGTGTCCAGTCATTAGGATGATATTTAACATTATATGAACAATATGCCAATCCTCGTGAAAGCTTTTAAAATGTATCTCCTTAACTGTCATGAATATAGCCCTGGGGATCTATAATATAGGAACAATTATAGAGGGTCCATTTTATAGCATGAATATGCATTAACCCTTGCTCATAATAGCTGAAAAAGGAGCACCCAAAGACATAAAAATAAAATCCTCAAATTCTTTAAAGATTAAATCCACAAAATTATGTCAGAGGGTTATTCATTATGTTGAAGATCAAGAAACTAACTCCATCACTGTCATTAAAACTCAACATAGTTTTTGGATCTCTATAGAAATAGGTTATAACTCCTGAGAAAAAAATATTAGGTGAGGGAAGGAGACAAAACAATGTTCTAGGTTTACCTAATAATTAATAAATAAAAATGAATAAAAATAAATCTTGCTTACATTACACTCTGCTACCTTCTCAAGGCTGCCCATTCTATTCACCCACTTGCCTGTGAAGGCAAGTTTCAATGCTCTTAGTCTTTAAGGCAGGGGCTTGCAAACACTTTTCATAGTGGTTTATGGTGAGAAATATATTTACAGAAACTTTTGTATTTTTAAGTATTATATTTGTATATATACTTTATAAAGCTCTTTTTTTTCAATATTTTTCAATCTGATCAGCAACCTTGTAAAGGTCGCAGGATTGATTTGGTGAGTTTAATTAACATTTTAGAAAACAAAAAAATATATATATCAAAAGTGAATCGCAGGGAAGATAAGTTTTGTTTCATTAACATTTTGTTTGAACTTTGCATGTCTGTAGGTATATGTTCTGGACATGAACTTTGCATGTCTGTAGGTATATGTTCTGGACATGAAGTAAAATGTATTTCTCACAGTGGGTCTTTGTCAAAAATGTTGGACACTTCACTGCAATGTCATTATAGTCTAAAAGACCCCAATTAGCTGCTTTTATCTTCAAAAAAATGCTCTATTGTAATATGCATAATGTTGTAAGTTTTCATTATGTCACATCTTAGTGTCTTACCCTCTGGCCTAGGGAAAATGGGCTTGAGTACTGTGACTCAGCGATGTGTTGATACACAAAGGGTCATTTGGAAGGATGGAACAAAGAAACACTGAATCAGGATGCTCTGCTCCGTTTCAGTCCCCTGACACAAAAATAAGATAGTATAGAAAATATCAAAAAAAAGGCAATAAATGGTCTAAACACTTAAAAATGAACATATAAAGAACTACTTATGAGGACTGAAACTGATATATTAATTATAAAATGTTAAAATTGTCTATATTTGACTGGAATATCATAATTAAGCATCATAAATTCTCTCAAATTTGATATAAAAATGTATGGCTCTGGTGCATAGGAAGAGGATTTCTTTTTTAATTATAGGTTAAATTATAGCCTATTTTCACCAAAAGCAAATTTCTGTAGTGAGAGCCACTATAAACATCTAGAGGCAGAGATTACCAGATAAATATGAACTGAGCATATGGTCCAAGAAATGATACTGTGACAATTGGAAAACCTTAATAATCAAAGATGAATAAAAATTTATCTTGGTGTAAAAAGAGATTTATAATAGTGGGAAGACGTTTTTAGTGAGGGTAATGCTTGAGTTGACTTCTAAAGAATGTTTCGTGGTTTTATGTTTTAATACTAGGAATTATTAGAGTAAAAAAATAAATTTTTAAAACTAATGCTTTGAAAAAGAAATATTATCAAATGTAACTGAAATAGTTCACAGCTAAAGCAAGAGATGATATAAATAGTGCACTGAATCAAAGTATAGGATAAGATTATCTAATGCCTGTCCTTTTCTAATATTAAGAATTTAAAAGTAATCCTTACCCAGCCAGTGTTGCTCAGTGGTTGAGCGTCAACCTATAAACCAGGAGGTCATGGTTTGATTCCCAGTGAGGGAACATGCCCGGGTTACAGGCTCGATCCCCAGTGTGGGGCGTGCAGGAGGCAGCCAATCAATGATTCTTTCTCATCATTCTCTTTCTCCCTCTCCCTTCCTCTCTGAAATCAACAAAAATATATTTAAAAATAAGTAAAAGTAATCCTTGATAACTGACATGCTACCTCAGTCAACTGTTGTCAATAAGCAAAGGAAACCTGAAAATATCCCTGGCATTTTATTTCAAAGCTACAAATGAATCCTGGCACTGAGTGGTAAACCAACCTCTGGTAGAACTGTAAGTTAGCTTTCTGGGCTGCTCTTTCACCAGCTGAAATACAGAGCAGAATACACATAAACTCTAAAAAGACATTCTCATTGGTATTGCTACCCAACATCACCTAACTATGGAGTATAACTCCACACAGAGGAAGGGTGTATAGACAGAAGGAGGGAGGGGGAGATACGGCAAAGGAGTTTCACTGTACATGGTAAAATAAGAAATCCAACTTCATTGATGAGCTTCTAAGAGAGAATAAGGAAATCCACTGCCCAAAATTTATTGCCAATTTTTGCCTTATGTTTTAAACACAACTACAAAACAGGATATTGAGTGGCCAGGCTTTCTTCTTCAGCATTCTCATAGAGAGATAATGAAAAAGAATGGAAATTCCAAAGAGCTGTCCTTCCCATAATTAAAGCATGTTCTTTTATCTTTCCCAATATTTCTCCTCCAATTAGGTTTTGTATACAAGAACCAAAGTCCTGCAAGAATCTTCCACATAATTTCCAATTACTCTTTAGCTAAGGATGTTTCAGCTTTTAACAGTGTTTTAACATTTAAAGACGATACTTTCTTGCATTAATTTGATCTTGAAAGTATAGCAATGGTATGAATATTTCTCTAAAACTTAGGAGAAGAGGAAGGGATTTATTCTCTTCAAATCCCAGTCATTATTTTCTTCAAATATCTTGTCTTTTGCAAATATTTTAGCTATTTTATTGTTATATGGTAGTTATTTTATTTTGATCTAAATAACACATGATTTTCCTCATTAGGACTTAACTGAGTAAGCAAGCGAGTTCTGTTTTAATAGGTAGATAATAAATAGTTTGGTAATAATTTTAATAGTGAGAAGTTGTAGTGTTCACTCATCCAAGAACAAAAATAATATTAGTGTTCAACCTACTTAAATTGGAGGGGTAAATATTTAAATATTTTACATGGAGAAAAATATCTAATAAAATAGTGATCTGCTAATAAGTTATGTTTAATTGTAAAAATAAAAATTTTACAAATAAACATTAATTGTACACATACCATATGCCAGGCACCAGAGATTTAAGTATAAAAAAACCCACTGACCTAAATATTTCATTGCTCAGAGACATGTAAACATATATTTTCAATTTAGCAAGGAAAATATGCATTAAGTTATACAAAACACCGTAAAAAAAATAGAGCATTAAAATTGACTATAAGACTTCCTGAAAGTAGTATTTTAGAGGAGCATATTATTCAGAGTATGTTTGTTTGTTTGCTTGGATAAAATTTACTTTTGTCAGAAATACACTTTTCTTAGGAATAATTTCCAAATAAATTGATGTTTCTCTTCTCTCCTCTCCTCTTCTTCTCTTCTCTTCTCTTCTCTTCTCTTCTCCTCTCCTCTCCTCTCCTCTCCTCTCCTCTCCTCTCCTCTCCTCTCCTCTCCTCTCCTCTCCTCTCCTCTCCTCTCCTCTCCTCTCCTCTCCTCTCCTCTCCTCTCCTCTCCTCTCCTCTCCTCTCCTCTCCTCTCCTCTCCTCTCCTCTCCTCTCCTCTCCTCT